>NC_043707.1:21359061-21367377 GCF_006229205.1 Suricata suricatta
GTTCACATGCAGGAAATGCTGCTGGGCAGTGACCAATAGTCAGCTCCTCCTTCCTGCTCAGGACAGCCTGGACCTCCCATCTCGCTCTTGGGATGCCAGGAGTCAAAGCAGCAGCAGGGCACCTTCTCTGAGCCAGGCCCTGGGGGCTGAGGAATGAGCCCTGGCCCGGGCTCTCAAGGAGCTGAGACTCTCCAGGGGCCGGAGCTGGGGTTGCAGGGGGCGCCATGACACAGGGACACATGACTGATACAAGATAGAGATCAGGGGCCCTGTCCCATCTCGGTAACTCAGGAGCTGGATCAGGACGTCACTTCTCAATGTCGTCATCAGCTGATGGGACTGGGTTGTGGGGACTCTGCCCACGAGGAGCAAACACACAGCCCACCAGGGAAACAAAACAGACACACAGCGTTCAGAGCTGAGATGCCAGCCTGCCAAGCTCTCGGCAGAGGTAAGGCCGCAGCTCTCCACCTGGCTTTGCCACCCACTCACTCCCAGACTTCAGGAAAGGGATTTCTATGGTACTGGGACTCACATTCTTTTTTCTGTACAAGAAAGTGGTAAGTTGAACAAGATGCCCTATGGCAACATCTAGCTGTGACCTCTAAGGATGCTATAAAATGATAAAGTTGTGGGGCACCTGAGTGGCTCAGTTGGTTAAATTGACCTCAGCTCAGGTCATGATCTCGTGGTTCTTCAGTTCGGGTCCTGCATCAGGCTCTCTGCTGTCAGGTTAGTGCCTGCCTCAGATCCTCTATCTCCCTTTCTTTCTCTGATCCTCACCCACTCTGTCATTCTGTCTCTCTCTGGAAAAAAAAATTCTTAAAAAAAAGAAAGAAGAGTGTGCGCATGCAGCGATGAGTGTGATCTTCCTGATATAGAGCCCAGAATCCTCTTTCCATTCCCAAACCCAGACCAGGGGAGCCACACCTAGCAGGAGCCCAAAGACAGGGAAACAGATGACCTAGTGGGTGGATTCACAGAGGGGTTAATTTTGCCCTTTCTCCTTTCTCTTTTATTTATTTTTTTAAAAGTTTATTTACTAGTTTTTCTTTTTTGGGGAATGAAAGAGAACGTTCACATAAGCAGGGATGGGGCAGAGAGAAGGAGCAACAGAATCCCAAGCACACTCTGCACCTGCGGAGTCAGATTTGGGGCTCAAACTCAAGTAGTGTTAGATAGTGATCTGAGTGGAGATTAAGAGTCTGATGCTTAACTACTGAGTCACCCAGGAGCCCCTCTCTCTCTACTTTAAAGATTTCTCACATTGAATCCTTCTTTTAAGTCTTCAGGTACTTACAATATCCGTACTGTGTGGTCCTTCACTTGATACTTCTGTTGTTAGGAGTTGGAGGGTGGTTATTCTCATCCGTGACAGATGTTTCCTCCTATGCTTTCTACGTTGGGGCTGTGAACTCAGAGTGGTCAGGCCCTAAGCAGTGGGAAGGGATCCGTGTCACCAGGTTTGAAATTGTCTTTCTAGAGAGGTTCTGGCTTTGCTTCTGCTAAGGATACATCAAGGGTATTACCAACCCTGGACTAATATATCTGTTCATTTTGTCAGGACGTCCATGACCATGTGGATGCTGTAAACTTGAACCCCAAAGCCAGGTAAAAGTACATCATTGGTAATGAATTCTCAGGAGAGATTTTCTATTGCCATGAGATCTCAGGGTGAGCCAGACAGAATTTATTAATACTCTTTGGGCTAATGGAAATGGAACGATTTTTTTCCTATTCTCCTCTTCTTAATTATAAGTTTATTCATTTATTTTGAGAGGAATATCCCAAGTGAGGGAGGGACAGAGAGGGATAGGGTGAGATAGAGTGAATTCTAGACGGGTTCCTCTCTGCCAGCACAGAGCCAGACTTGGGGCTCGAACCCAAGAACCATGATATCACGATCACAGCCGTGGTTGACACTCAACCGACTGAGCCACCCAGCTCCTCCATTTCTAGTCTATTCTTTCACGGAAGATGTTATCCTTTAAGAGACTGGGCTTTATATTAGGGTCTCAGGTTTCCAGGGACCCAGGGCAGACCTCCTCTCCAATCGCTGGGTGGGTGTAAAACCCAAGCCCCTTCATTGCCAAGATCTGCATGACCACACGGCCCCCTCACACCTCTGGTTTTTAATTCCTTCTTTGTGGGCGGGGATTCCCCTTACTTTCTTGAAGTCCAGTTGTGCATTTCAAAGCATGTTTACTTGATTTTATGCTGAATTTCTAAATGTTTCAAGGGGGGCATGTGTTGGTCAGGTTACACCATTCACAAATCACAATGGTCAGACTCTTTCCTCATAATGAACTTCAAATCTCTTCCACCGTAATACAACCAGCCTACCCAGCCATGAATTCTCCATCCTTCACCACATGTTGCCTCACACCTCCTTCCCCGCCAGACTTTCACAAAAAGCAACCTGTCCTAACCATCTACGTTCTCTCCTCTCCTCAGCACCCCGCCCTGCTGAGGCTTCTGCATGCTCCCACACCTCCAGAGAAGCTGCTTTCACCAAAATCATGGCTGCATATTTTACTGATAGGGCACTGGGCAGCCTCCTGAAGGCAGCATTCGACATGTTGATTCTTTTCTTGACACAGTCTCTTCGCTTGGCTTGTGTGACTCTCCACATATCTGATTTGCCTTCCGTCCCTCTGACCATCCTTTTTGACATTTTTGTTGTCTGTGGTCTTCAGAGGTCAGTCCTGGAGTGCTTTTGTTCTCTGACACACTTTTTCTGGACAATCTCACTCATGCTCAGGGCTCCACCTGCTGTCTCTTACCTGACAAGCCCTCAGTCTCCACTTCCAATGGGGGCAGAAACGTGTCATGTTCTATGATTATTCCAAACTAATAGTAACAGTGGGAGAGAAACAAAATGATTAAATGAAAGATTATCTCAGAGCCACTCCACAGCTCTCCCTGGGTACAGAATAAGAATTCCTCCTCAGGATAAAGCCAGAAAAAGAGGGGCCCCTGGGTGGCTCAGTTTGTTAATGTCCAACTTCAGCTCAGGTCATGATGTTGTGGTTTTTGAGTTGAGCCTGCTTCGGGTCCTCTATCTCCCTCTCTCTCTGCCCCTTCCTCCTCTTTCTCCTCCAAAGTAAGTGAATATTAAAACAAAGGGGAAAAAGGGAAAAAAGGAAATGTGCAGTCATGGCTTAACATGGATCAAGAGGCCAAGCGGGACACGTAGGAGGCTGTGTGGACTGGGAGACAGAGGTGGGAAGGGACCGCATGCCTGTCTGTCGGAAAGTAGTCCCTAAGCTATACTAATCCTGTCTGACCTGATTTTCCATCAGAAGCTAGAAATCCAGATATTTAGATAATATCAAGCAAAATGTTGGCTACTTTAGATAAACAGAAAAACAGATAGGTGAAGACATAGTCATAGATAGAGATAGAGATGTAGATACAGAGATAGATCAGAGATTCTTGTCCTCCTTCCTCTTACCCATGTGACACTTGGCAATGTCTGGAGACATTTTTGGTTGTAACATCTAGGGGGATACTACTGGTATCTAGTGGATAGAGACCAGAGAGCCTGCTGAATATCCTACAGCATACAGAGAAGTCTCCCACCACCAAGAATTACCTGGGTCCAAAGGCAATGCTGTGAAGGTGGGGAAACCCTGACAGAAGACCATCTGGGAGCAGGCTGCCACGCCTCACAGCACTGAAGGCGGTTCCAGATCAAAAGCCAAAGGAAGAAAGACTGTGCCACGTGTTTCGTGACCCATCAGCTGGAGATCACGTTTTTTTTTTTAAAGCTTTTAAAGGTTTTTATTTTTAGAGAGAAAGAGAGAGAGTGCCTGAATGGGGAATAAAGGCAGAGGAAGAGAGAGAGAATCTAAACGGACTCTATGCTCAGTTGGAGTCCAGCGTGGGTCTCAATCCCATGTCCTTGTGATCATGACCTGAGCTGAAATCAACAGTCAGGCACTCAACTGACTGAGACACCCAGGCACCCTTCTTTTTTAAGATTTAATTTTATTCATTTATTAAACACTTTTTGATGTTTTTTTAATGTTTATTTATTTTGGAGCATGAGCAGGGGAGGGGCAGAGAGAGAGGGTAACACAGAATCTGAAGGAGACTCCAGACTCTGAGCTGTCAGCACAGAGTTCAATGCAGGGCTTGAACTCACGAACCATGAGATCATGGTCTGAACTGAAGTTGTGTGATTAACCATCTGAGACATCCAGGTGCCATGAGGTCTCTTTTAAACAAACGTGAATACATGCCTACAAGTCTCCTGAAGTGAACTGGAGGATCCCTTCTTGTTTGGCCTTTGGTGGAATAAGGCATGTCTGCTGGCTCCCAGATGGTCTTCAAACAGGGTTCCCCCACCTTCACAGTATTGACATTTGACCCAGATAATTCTTGGTGGTGGGAGACTTTCCTGTATGCTGTAGGATATTCAGCAGGCTCTCTGGTCTCTATCCACTAGATACCAGCAGTATCCCCCTAGATGTTACAACCAAAAATGTCTCCAGACATTGCCAAGTGTCATCTGGGTGGGGGGAAGGGGAACAAGAATCTCTGATCTAAGCGAAGCATTTTTATCAATGACTGGACCTGCCTACAGAACTTGCATCCTGTTCAAGCATAGGCCTCGTGGGATCCATATGGGCCTCCTTTTACTTTTAGTAGCACCTAAAAAGATTAAGATGCAGACAGCTCTGGAGGAAACAAATAAATGAGATGTTGCTCAGAGGATACTTAAAAAAAAAACCATTGTAATTGGATATCAAGAAAAAGTTCTGGAAATTACACATACAATTGCCCAGCTTAGAAAGTTAATTGGGGCTCAAACAAAGAAGGGCTGAAGCTCAAAGACTCTAAACCCCAGGAATCCGGGAGGAAAGGAGATGGAGTCTACTAGGAAGACAGCTTGATAGGTGGGTGATTGCAAACTGGGGGAGATGAGAATGGGGCAGGACATGGAGGCGCCCAGAGGAAGGATCCCCTTCTGCAGAGAGACAACAGAAGAGAAAGAGAGGCTGGGGAATCATAGCACTGTATCTGAGAAGAGAACAACCTCTGACTTGGATGGGAAGGATACTATTATCCCAGCTCTAAGTGCTGGGCTTTCAGAGTGAGAACCCAACTCTAACTACGGGGCTTTCTTTGGACTGGGGCTGGTTGCCCTGTTCCTGGCCTGGGAGGGGTGGGGAAGGGGGTGCAAGGAGAGATCCTTCCAAGTACCTCAGGCGTGTAGTCAGCATCAAGAGGAACCAGTCCTCTGCCCTGAAGTGCTGTGGCACGCGGGATTACATTTCGACCAGCATCATTAACAGGCAGAGTGGGAGCTTGGAAATACAGCTGGGCTGAGAGCATAGGAGACAGCCCACCTTGTCTATGCCTGCAGCACAGTGAGAACAGATTTAAAGGAGTGCTTTGGGACACCTGTTCCAAGGAGAAGGGACTGGGGAGGAGGGGATCGCCATTTTCCTCCCATAACCACCAATGCGGGGCCTCAGTCATTGGTCGAGGGGCCCACAGTGGAGGCGAGACCGCCTACAAGTAACCATGCGCATCCACACTGGGTGGCTGCTTAGTTTCTGGAGCAGAATAGACGGAGGAAAGATACTACCTCCTCACCCATACCGGCACTGCTGTATTGCTAGGATTCACCCTAGGTCAATTCTTATTATTCAGTTATATTCTCCCTTTTCTCCTTAGCTCTTTCCCTCCTCTAGGCTGGTTACTCCGCCTATTGGTTTGCTCAAGGAAACATATATAATCCATCCTCTTGATGCATATTCTACACCACCTTCTTTACTTACCTCTCTGTCTCTCAGGAATAATCAGGCCACATTGTTTCTCTGAGTAATATCGTTGTTTCTTTGTCCTTGCCTTCCTCAGTAGTCTTTTTCCTCCCTCTAGATTAAGCCTTTTATTCTCTCTGCCTGGTCAATGTCAATGTTCATTTTCCCTTTCTCCCTGTCCCACTCAGTTTCCTCTTTGTATATGCTCTTTTTTAAAAATGTTTTATTTATTTTTGATACAGAGAGAGATAGAGCATGAGGGGGGAGGGGCAGAGAGAGAAGGAGACAAAGAACCAGAAGCAAGCTCCAGGCTCTGAGCTAGCTGTCAGCACAGAGCCTGACGCGTGGCTCGAATCCACGACCGTGAGATCATGACCTGAGCCAAAGTCGGAGGCTTAACCGACTGAGCAACCCAGGCGCCCCTGTATATGGTCTTTTATCTGTACCGCCTCCACCCAGCTCTTTTTTTGTAGTTGGGATTCCTGGTTTTATGCTTTTAGACTGTTTTGTTTGTTTCTTTGCTTGCTTGTTTGTTAGGTTTCTTTTTAATCTGTTTGCTTGTTTGTTTGATTTGTTTGTGTGTTTGCATGTTCTCATCCCCTGTTTGTCTGTCTGTCTGTCTTCCTTTCCAGGGCTACTTCAAGGACCAAAGCACACGTGGTGGAGAGTGCAAAACATCACTATGCATAGGGAAAAAATAACCAATGTCACAACAGAGACCAAGTGACACCCTCCAAAAAATACTTCCCCAACACCCAGTCCCTGGATAGTGTTTGAGCCTCCTTTAATACAGCAGTACTCACAGGTGCAGAGCACAAACTTTTACAACTTACAACAGTCAGAAAGCGAGTCAAAGAGATGAAAAGGAAGAATTCTCCTCAAAGGAAATTCCAGGAAGAAGTGACAGCTAAAGAATTGATCCAAACAGATAGAAGCAATGTACCTGAACAAGAATTTAGAATAATAGTCACAAAATTAACCTCTGGGCTTGAAAAAGGCATAGGAAACAGCAGAGACTCCACTGGGGAAAAGATCTGGGATCTGAAAAATAGTTATGATGAACAAAAAATGCTCTAAATGAGGTGCAACATAAAATGGAAGCAACTACTGCATGCACCGAAGAGGCAGAAAAGAGAGTAGTTGAGTTAGAAGATAAAATTATGGAAAAGAGGAAGCCAAAGAAAGAGATAAATTGCTCCAGGAGTATGAAGGGAGAATTCAAAAACTGAGTGATGCAATCAAACAGAACAATATCCGTATTCTATGAATTCCAGAAGAAGACGAGAGAGAGAAAGGGACTGAGGGGGTACTTGTACAAATTATAGCCAAGAACTTCTGCAACCTGTGGAAGGAAACAAACATTGATCCAAGAGGCACAGAGAACTCCACTCAGTTGTAATGTGAATCGATCTTCTGCATGACATATCATAGTGAAACGGGCAAAATACAAGGATAAAGAGAGAATTCTGAAAGCGGCTAGGGATAAATGGGCCTTTACAGACAAAGGTAGATATATAAGGGTGGTAGCAGACCTATCTCCTGGAAGTTGGCAGGCCAAAAAGGAATGGCAGGAAATCTTCAATGTGATGAACAGAAAAAATATGCAGTCAAGAATCTTTTATCCAGCAATCCTGTCATTCAGAATAGGAGAGATCAAGGTTTTCCCAAACAAACAAAAACAGAAGGAATTCATCACCACTAAGCCAGCCCTACGAAGATCCTATGGAGGACTCTGATGGATTTTTGCAAGGAACACAAAGTACCAGAGACACCACTATAAGCATTAGTCCTTTAGAGAACACAATGACGGTAAACCCACATTTTTCAATAATAACACTGGATGTAAATGGACTGAATGCTCCAATGAAAAGGCATGGGGTATTAGAATGGATAAAAAACCAAGATCCATCTATTTGCTGTTTACAAGAGACTCATTTTAAAGCCGAGGACACCTTGAGATTGAAATAGGGAACGGAGAAATATCTATCATGTTATGGGAAGTCAAAAGACAGCTGTTGTAGCCATACTTATATCAGACTAACTGGACTTTAAGGTAAAGGCAGTAGGGATACCTGGGTGGCTCTGTTGCTTGAGTATCCTGCTTCAGCTCAGGTCATGATCTCGCAGTTCATGAGTTCAAGCGCTGTGTTGGGCTCTGTGCTGACAGCTAGCTCAGAGCCTGGAGCCTGCTTCAAATTCTGTATCTCCTTCTCTCTCTGACTCTCCCTTGCTCGCTCTCTCTCTCTCTCTCTCTCTCATATACTCACAAATTAATTAAAACAATTAGAAAAAATTAAAGGTAGTCATGCTGAGTGAAGTAAGCCAGGCAGAGAAGGAAAGAAACCATATGTTTGCACTCATAGGTCTAGCAGGAAAACAAGAGAGACCTAATGGAGAACCAGGGGGAGCAGAGGAGGGAGAGAGAGTTGGGGAGAGAGAGGGATGCAAAACTTGAGAGACTATTGAATGCTGAGAATGAACTGAGGGTTGAAGGGGAAGGGGGAGGGGGGAAAAGAGGTGGTGGTGATGGTGGAGGGCACTTAAG
>NC_043707.1:21367477-21372114 GCF_006229205.1 Suricata suricatta
CAGGGGGAGCAGAGGAGGGAGAGAGAGTTGGGGAGAGAGAGGGATGCAAAACTTGAGAGACTATTGAATGCTGAGAATGAACTGAGGGTTGAAGGGGAAGGGGGAGGGGGGAAAAGAGGTGGTGGTGATGGTGGAGGGCACTTAAGGGGAAGAGCACTGGGTGTTGTATGGAAAACAATTTGACAATAAAATATTATGGAAAAAATGGGAAAAAAAAGAAAAAATTAAAGGTAGTAACACAAGATGAAGAAGGGCTTTATATAATAATTACAGGGTCTATTCATCAGGAAAAGCTAACAATTATAAAGGTCTATGCACTGAAATCATGAACACCCAAATATATAAGACAATCACAAATATAAGCAATTTTATTGATAAGAATGTGCTAATTGCAGGGGACTTTAATACTTCACATACAGCAATGGATAGATCAACTAGACAGAAAATCAGTAAAGAAACAATGGACCTGAATGACACATTGGACCAGATGGACTTGACAGTCACATTTAGAACTCTACATCCCTAAGCCATGGAATTCACTTTTTTCTCAAGTACTCATGGTACATTCTCCAAGACAGATCACATACTGGGTCACAAAGAAGCCCTCAATAAATATGAAGAAATTGAGATCATAGCATGCACCCTTTCAGATCACAATGCTATGAAACTTGAAATCAATCAAAGGAAAAAGTCTGGAAAACCTCCATGAGCATGGAATTTAATGAACATTCTACTAAAGAACGAATAGGTAAACCAGGCAATTAGAGATGAAAATTTAAAAATATATGGAAAGAAATGAAAATGAAAATAGAACAATCTCTACTCTGGGATGCAGCAAAGGCAGTCCCAAGAGGAAATACATTGCAAACCAGGCCTATCTCAAGAAACTAGAAAAAGCCACAATACAAAATCTAACAGCACACCTATAGGAACTAGAAGCAGAATAGCAAAGATGCCCCAAATCCAGCAGAAGAAGAGAAATAATAAACCTCAGGGCAGAAATAAACAATACAGAATAAAAGAAAAGAGTTGACTAGATCAATGAAACCAAGAGGTTTTTTTTTTGAAAAATAAACAAAATTGAAAATATATTTATTACAACCAATCCCTCAGAAATATAAGCAATGATCAGGGAATACTATGAAAAATAATATGACAACAAACAGGACAACTTAGAAGAAATGGGTGTTCCCAAACACCCACAAACTACTAAACTGAAATGGGAAGAAATAGAAAATCTGACCAGACTATAACTCATGAAGAAATTGAAGCAGTTATCAAAAATCTCCCAACAAAGAAGAGCCCTGGACGAGACAGCTTTTCTGGGGAATGCCATCAGACATTTAAAACAGAGCTAATATCCATTTTTTTCAAGCTGTTCTCAAAACTAGAAATGGAAGGAAAACTTCCAGACTCATTGTACAAAACCAGCATCACACTGGTTCCCAAACCAGACAGAGATCCAGCAAAAAAAATAAATTAAAAAAAAAAAAAGAGAGAGAGAACTACAGGCCAGTATCCCTGATGAATATGGTTGGAAAAAACCAGAACAAGATACTGGCAAATAGAATTCAACAACATCTATAAAGAATTATCCACCATTTCCAAGCGGGATTCATGCTGCATTGTAGGGCGGGTTCAATATTCGCAAATCAATTAATGGGATACATCACATTAATAAAAGAAAAGATAAAAGCCATATGATCCTGTCAATAGATGCAGAAATCGCATTTGACAAAATATAGCATCCTTTCTTAATCAAAACCCTCGAGAAAGTTGGGATGCAAGGAACTTACTTAAACATCATAAAGGCCATTTTATGAAAAGCCCACAGCTAATTGCATCCTCAATAGGAAAAACTGAGAGCTTATCCCCCCTGAGATCAGGAACACGGCAGGGATGTCCCATCTCACCACTGTTGTTTAACTTGGAGCGGTAAGTCCTAGCATCAGCAATCAGACAACAAAATGAAATAAAAGGCATCAGAGTTGGCAAAGATGATGTCAAACTTTCACTTTTTGCAGACGACATCATACTCTACCTGGGAAACCCAACAGACTACACCAAAAGTCTGCTGGATTGAATCCACGAATTCAGCAAAGTCGCAGGGTACAAAATCAACATAAAGAAATTGGTTGCATTTTCATACACCAATAATGAAGCAACAGAATGAGAAATCGAGAAACTGATCCCATTCACAATTGCACAAAAGACCATAAAATACCTAGGAATAAATCTAACCAATGATGTAAAAGATCTGTGTGCTGAAACTATAGAAAACTTATGAAGGAAACGGAAGAAGACACAAGGACATGGAAACACATCCCAAGATCATGGATTGGAAGAATAAATATTGTTCAAATGCTAAAATACTACTGAAAGCAATCTACACATTCAATGCAATCCCAATCAAAAATTTACCTGCATTCTTCTCAAAGCTAGAAGAAACAATCCTAAAATCTGTATGCAACCACAAAAGACCCCGAATAGCTAAAGTAATATTGAAGAAGAAAACCAAAATGGGAGGCATCACAATCTCAGACCATAGCCTCTATTCCAAGCCTGTTTTCACCAACACAGTATGGTATTGGCACAAAAACAGACGCATAGACCAATGGCATAGAATAGAGAACCCAGAATTGGACCCACAAATGTATGGCTAATTAATCTTTGACAAAGCAGGAGAGGGTATCCAATGGAAAAAAGACAGCCTCTTTAACAGATAGCACTAGGAGAACTGGACAGCAGTACGCAATAGAATGAAACTAGACCACTTTCTTACACCATACACAAAAATAAACTCAAAATGTATGTAGGACCTGAGTGTGAGACAGGAAACAATCAAATCCCTAGAGGAGAATGTAGGAAACAACCTCCTTGACCTCAGCTGCAGTAATTTCTTACTTGACACATCTCCAAAGACAAGGGAATGAAAAGCAAAATGAACTATTGAGACCTCATCAAGACAAAAAGCTTCTTCACTGCAAAGGAAACAATCAACAAAACTAATAGGCAACTGACGGAATGGGAAAAGATAGTTGCAAAGGATATATCAGATAAAGGGCTAGTATCCAAAATCTACGAGGAACTCACCAAACTTCACACCCAAAAAAGAAATAATCCAGTGAAGAAATGGGCAGAAGACATGAACAGACACTTCTCCAAAGAAGACATCCAGAGGGCCAACAGACACATGAAATGATGCTCAACATCACTCATCATCAGGGATATACAAATCAAAACACACTGAGATACCAACTAACGCCAGTCAGAGTGGCTAAAACGAACGAATCAGGAGATTACAGATGCTGGCAAGGATGTGGAGAAACGGGCACCCTCCTACACTGCTGGTGGGAATGCAAACTGGTGCAGCCACCTGGAAAAGTGTGGAGGTTCCTCAAAAAATTAACAATAGAACTCCCCTATGACCCAGCAATAGCACTGCTAGGAAATTACCCAAGGGATACAGGAGTACTGATGCATAGGGTCACATTACCCCAATGTTCATAGCAGCACTTTCAACAATAGCCAAATCATGGGAAGAGCCTAAATGTCCACCAACTGACGAATGATTCAAGAAGATGTCATTTGTATATACCATGGCATACTACATGGCAATGAGAAAGAATATCTGGCCATTTGTAACAACCTGAATGGAACTGGAGGGTATTATGCTAAGTGAAATAAGTCAGGAAGAGAAAGACAGATGCCATAGGATTTTACCAGTATGTGGATCAGGAGAATCTTAACAGAAGACCATGGGGAGCGGGAAGGTGAAAAAATTAGTTATGAAGAGGGAGGGAGGCAAACTATATGAGACTCTTAAATACTGAGGGTTGGTGGGGGTTGGAGAAGAGGGGAAAGTGGGTGATGGGCACGGAGGAGGACACTTGTTGGGATGGGCACTGGGTGTTATATGGAAACCAAATTAACAATAAACTATATTTAAAAAGAAATACTTATTAAGAGTTAAAAATGATAATTGCGGTGCCTGGGTGGCTCAATGTGTTTATCCTCTGACTCTTGATGTTACCTCAGGTCTTAATCTCAGGGTCATGCTTTCACCTGTGTTGGGCTCCACCCTCCACATGAAGCATACTTAAATTAAAAAATTAAAACGTTAATCAAAGGAAGATATGAGACAAAAGCTTTTAACATCTCTTAGGATGCAGATCAAAATGAGAAAGAAATGGAAATCATGAAAGGAAAGTTAAGAGATGAAGGCTCAATCTGTTCAATATTCATCTAACAAAAATTACAGAAAGATAGCACCGAGAAAATGGAGGAGAGGAGATACTCAAAGATTCTATTTGATTGAGAAAAAGCATGTCAAGCCGAGAAAAAGGTCTGTAAGGTGACTCTCACCTGGCTACACCCTGGATCATGAAACTGATCCCATTCACGATTGCACAAAAAACCATCAAATACCTACGAGTAAACCTAACCAAGGATGTAAAAGACCTATATGATGAAAACTATAGAAAACTTATGAAAGAGATTGAAGAAGACACCAAGAAATGGAAAAACATTCCCTGTTCATGGATCAGAAGAATAAACATTGTGAAAATGTCATTACTACCCAAAGCAATCTACACATTCAATGCAATCCCCCTCAGAATTGCACCAACATTCTTCTC
>NC_043707.1:21372214-21377943 GCF_006229205.1 Suricata suricatta
TGAAGAAATGGGCAGAAGACATGAACAGACACTTCTCCAAAGAGGACATCCAGATGGCCTACAGGCACATGAAACGATGCTCAACATCACTCATCATCAGGGAAACACAAATCAAAACCACACTGAGGTACCACCTCATGCCCGTCAGAGTGTCTAAAATGAACAAATCAAGAGACTATAGATGCTGGCCAGGGTGTGGAGAGACGGGCACCCTCTTACACTGTTGGTGGCAATGTAAACTGGTGCAGCAGCTCTGGAAAACAGTGTGGAGGTTCCTCAAAAAACTATCCATAGAACCCCTTATGACCCAGCAATAGCACTGTAGGGATTTTTACCCAGGAGATATAGAAATGCTGATGCATAGGAGCACATGCACTCCAATGTTCATAGCAGCACTGTCAACAATAGCCAAAACATGGAAAGAGCCTAAATGTCCATCACCCGATGAGTGGATCAAGAAGATGTGGTATATATACACAATGGAGTACTACATTGCAATGAGAAAGAATGAAATATGGCCATTTTTAGGAAAGTGGATGGACTTGAGGGTGTCATGCTAAGCGAAATAAGCCAGGCAGAGAAGGACAGATACCATATGTTTGCACTCATAAGTCTATCAGGAAAACAGAAGAAACCTAATGGAGGACCAGGGGGAGGGGAAGAGGGAAAGAGAGTTGGGGAGAGAGAGGGATGCAAAACTTGAGAGATTATTGAATGCTGAAAATGAACTGAGGGTTGAAGGGGGAGAGGGAGGGGGGAAGAGGTGGTGGTGATGGAGGAGGGCACTTATAGGGAAGGGTACTGGGTGTTGTATGGAAACCAATTTGACAATAAACTATTAAAAAAAAAAACCACACACCCAACATCCATGCTTCTCCTCAAAGTGGCTTAATGGGACCAGATTCAGCCTCCCGCCAGACACCACACCACCACCACAACAAAACCAGACAAAATACCAGAAACAACGGTTTTCAACACACTGGACACCAGGCAAAGAAAGATAGTGACAGATGCACCACAATCCCAGAGAGAGAGGAAAACAAGCGAGGTTTGTCCTTTGAGGACACCAGGGGGCTGTGCTCAGGACCCTTTCCCACCAGTCAGACCAGCATATGACAAGGTGGAGGGCAGAGAGTCCAGGAAGGTTTGGCTTAGTAGCGAGGAATAAGCACCCCGAGCTGAGCACTGCTATGCACCTGCCTAGCAAATCAGACAGATCACAGAGGATCTGGCACTTGGCGTGGTAAAACTCACAATGCTGGCCAAGCAATCACAGATGACCGGGCAGGCAGACAGGCAGGAAACACGACACAGAATGAGGAGAGTAGCCAGTCAACTGAAATGATCCCAGAACTGACGCTAATGGTAGAATGAGCAGAAATGGACATTAAACAGTGATTATACTTTATTCCATATGTTTCAAAAAGTTAAAGAGAGACATGGACACATAAAAAAAGAAAGCCAAACTTCCAGAAGTGAAAATTACAATGTCAGGGGTGCTTGGCTGGCTCAGTCGGTGGAGCACGTAACTCTTGCTCTCAGGGTTGTGAGCTGGAGCCCTGTGTTGGCTGAGGAGATTACTTAAAAAAATAAAACCTTAAAAAACAAAGAAAATGACAATGTCAGAGGTGAGAAATACACCGAATAGGATCAATAGTGGATTAAACATTGCAAAAGAAAGATTAATGAAGCTGAAGGCATAGCCACAGGAATGATCCAAAATGGAACACACAGAGAAAAAGAAATTCTTCGAATGAAAAGCCCATTAGTGTGCTGTGGGATGGCCTCTTGTGGCCTAACATGTGAATGATTGGAGTTGAAGGAGAGGAGACACGAGGACACAGGAAAAGGATTTTAAGATCTAGTGGCTAAATAATTTCCAAGCATGATGAAAATTATAAACCCACAGATCCAGGAAGCTCAACAAATCTCATGCACAAGAATCTACATCAAGGCGCACCATGATCAAATTGCCCAAAGGGCCACTTGGCTGGCTTAGTTGGTAAAGCACACAACCCTTGGGCTCGGGGTTGTGACTTTGAGCCCCACATTGAGTGTGGAGATTACTTAAAATACAAAATATTTAGTGCTTCAGATTCTGTCTTCCTCTTTCTCTGCCTGTCCTCCACTCATGTTCCTTTTCTCTCTGTCTCTTCGTCTCTCTCTCTCTCTCTCTCTCTCAAAAATAAAGCATTTAATGCCCAAGGGTCATGATCTCACAGTTCATGGGTTCGAACCCCGCTTCGGGCTCTGTGCTGACAGCTAGCTCAGAGCCTGAGGCCTGTTTCGGATTCTGTATCTCCCTCTCTCTGTGACCCTCCCCTGCTCATGCTGTCTCTCTGTCTCTCAAAAATAAACTTAAAAAAAAAACATTAAAAAAAAGAACAGTGAGATCATGACCTTCGCCAAAGTCGCATGTTAATCCGACTGAGCCTTGCAGGTGCCCCTTTCATTCTTCCGTAATGTTTATTTATTTTTGAGAAATCACAAGTGGGACAGGGCCAGCGAGTAGGGGACAAATGATCCAAAGCTGGCTCTGCACTTACAGGCTGACAGCACTAGTCCCACATGGGGTTGAACTCACGACCCTCAAGAAGGAAAATCCATAGAGACAGAAAGTAGATGGGTGGTTGTGAGGGGCTAGGAGAGGGTGGTGTGACCACTTAACAGGGATGGGATTTCTTTCTGAGCTGATGACAATGTTCCGGAATTAGTGGTTATAGTTGCACGATTAGTGAATGTCCTAAAAACCACTGAAACGGCATAATTAAAAAGGATGAATTTGGGGGCACCCAATGGCTCAGGCGGTTAAGTGGTTTACTCTGGATTTGAGCTTAGGTTATGAGCTCATCGTTTGTGAGATTGAGCCCTGCTTTGAGCTTCTCACTGAGTATGGAGGCTGCTTGGGATTCTTTCTCTTTCTTTCTCTGTCTCCCCCTCTCTCTGCCCCTCCACTCATCCTTTTTCTCAAATAAACTATACATTTAAGTTTGTGTGTGTGTGTGTGTGTGTGTGTGTGTGTGTGTGTGTAAAAATGGGTGAATTTTTTGTGCTTTATATCACATACACAAAAATTACAGTGACATTATATTCCATTCCATGAACTTGTCTGAGAGAAATAAAGAAATTATTCTGAAAACAACCTAGGCATGGGTTTGTTTCTGTAGTGTTAATATTTCTTTCTAAAACTACATGTACATACATAATTGTTTCTTTGTCTAATTGGGAAGAAATGTGACTCTGTCATTCCCCATGATGTGAATAAATCTTTGGGGAGCAATGAGTGATTTCCACCACCCCCAACTACCACCACCAAAGGGCAAAAACCATAAACTATGGTAATTTTAGGCCTGGGAACTAGAGTCTCAAGGATATTTCCAAAGTGAGTTTATTTTTTTTAATTTTTAAAAATATTTATTTATTTTTGAGAGACTGACAGAGAAAGAATGGGAGCAGGGGAGGGGCAGAGAGAGAGGGAGACACAGAGTCGGAAGCAGCTCCAGGCTCTGAGCTGTCAGCACAGAGCCCGATGCAGGGCTCGAACCCAAAAACTGTGAGATCATGACCTGAGCCAAAGTCAGACTCTTAAGTAACTGAGCCACCCAGGCACCCTCCAGAGTGACTTTATATTGTTGCTGAATCTATCCAGCCACTCCTTTGCTTCCCCTGAATGCTAACCAGCCCCTGAGGATTGTGGAGGCCCACAGCCCACCATGGAACTCTACCGCTCTTGAAACGCCCTTTTTTGAGGATGGTCTTGGCAGAGTACAGGCTGCTGGAGAGGTGGCGGCTTCCTGGGTGAAGATCCCAGTTCTGAGCGAGCTAAGCTAAGCAGGGACCTTCAGTGCTTATGGGCAAACGTGGGGAGGAAGAAGGTTGGGGGGACTGAGTTCTTGACACAACCTTAGGCCAAGCATCGGGAGTCACATGGATTCTGGGAAGGCAAAAAGGAAAATGGCCCGGGCCACCCAGAGACAGCCAGTGGGTTAATGTCAAGAGAGCCAGGTGCCAGCCTTTTGGTGGGGGGACACAATCTCAAGGGGAGGCAAGGGCAAGAGCGTGGATGTCGGGTTTGGGCGGTAAGCCTCAGCCGGCCTCACCCTCAGCCTTAGGACTCCAGTTGGCTAAACAGTGTCAGGAGCCATCCTTGAACCAAGACTCGGTGCAAGCCAGAATCTTATCCCGTCTTGATAAACGGGGAAGATGAGCCCAAGACTTTTTCAGCTCTCTCTCTCCCTCCCACTCTTCCCCAAAATAGCCAGAAAAGAGATTGGCACATCCACAGCCAGAGTCAGGAGGCAGGGCTCCAGCTGCACACACCCACGTACACACCAACATCAGCTGTATCCTTTTATTTATTTTTTATTGAGCCACAAGGATGGGGTTAGTGTCATGGTGCTCCTAAACCCCGGCTGCAGTGCTCACCCAGGACAAGGCATCGGTACAACAACTGATTCAGTTCTTGAGGCACACATCCCAGTGCAGGCCAATGGCATCGATGAGGGAGCCAGCACGACCGCTGATGAATCGTAGCCCAGTCTTGGGGTACAAGGGGATAGCGGTGAAACTCGTGCCTATGTCTGTGCCAAAAGACATCTTCCGGCCTTTGTCAGTCACAAAGACCAGCTGCCTCACGTAGCTGTCGTACTTGCCAGACACCTGGATCACTACCTCCCCAGGGTGCAGGAAAATCTCCTCCAGGTCCCCCTCGGTGCCACCCACATAGTCACTCCACATCTTGCCATAGCGCACCTGGAGCCTAAGGGCAGGGAAAGCAGGGAAGGAAGACTGACACTGAGCAGGGTGACCGGAATTCAGGACCTCGTGGCCTACAAGCAGAAGACCTGCAAACCGGTGGTGGGGATGACAGACCCCTGCCTGTCCCACCTTGTGTGAGGGATGAGAGAGCCATTGAGTTCATACTGGGAACTTCAAGTCATTTTCCCGACAGATAGGTCAGAGGAAAAGTAACTTAGCCAGAGCCCCTCTCCCCCCAGACAGTGGTAGAGCTTCAATTTGAAACCTAGATTCCCGCTGTCTCCCAACCCCTATGTAAAAGAAGCAGATGAGTTTTCTGGAAGGCTCTCTTGACAGAAGAGACTTTGCTGCCCCAGGATCACAAGGATACATATTCAGGGAGAGGCATCAGCAAAGACGGAGGATGCCATGGTCGGACTTCCAGATCAGGTGGGCCCAACCTAGCCAGCTCCAGGCACCCAAGTGGCTGTGGAACATGACTCCCCCCAGACCCCAATCACAGGGGCTTCAGGGCTGTTGTAGCATCAGCATCAGGTCCCAGCCACAGATAACTTTCACATACCAAGCTATCCCTGGGATTTGTTGATTGAAACAGATGTGATGCAAAGTAAGATCAGAGAGGATCCCCAAACCACAGAAACACAAAAAATCTTACCCTACGATGCAGGTGTTGTCCTGGCGGATGCGGATGGCGGTGATGGGGCCCTCCAGCTGGTAACCAGAATGGGAGAATCGCTGGCCTCCACCGCCTCCATACTCTCCATTGTAGGAGGAGGACCTAGCCTGAACTGGAGGGGACAGGAGGTGTCAGAAGCAGAGATCTCAAGAGCTCCAAGTCCTCCTCACCATCCTGTACCTCCCACACCTCACTGCCCACCACCCCAAACCTTCCCCTGGAAGCCTTGGCCACCGGCAGTGCAGGAAGCTGCCTTCCCGTGGTGCGCGTACTGGGCTCCTGGCTTCTCACTTAC
>NC_043707.1:21378043-21380247 GCF_006229205.1 Suricata suricatta
TGGAACTAGACAATCTTGGAAGGCCCCAAGTGTCTGAACAACACTCCCTCCTCACTCTGTGCTCCCAGGTTCCTCCGAGCCTCACCCCAGGGGAAAGTAGCCAGGATGGCAAACGTTCAGGGTCTTGGAGACAGGCCTGAGCCTGAATTTGTACTCAGATTCTCCCAAGAGGCCTGCTCCGTTGCTGCCCAAGCCTCACCTCACAGATGGCTTCCAACCAACACTGAGGCTAAATGGTCTGAAGACAAACAGACGCATGTTGTGAAAAGTATGGGGAAGATTGGTCAAGCAGGAGGGGTTGTTGCTGCATGGCAGGGGCAGGTGTGCTGGGGTACAGTGGCTGAGCCAGGGGCAGGGCAACCACTGGAGAGCAGGCAGAGAGAGGGGCCTGGGGCTGGCTGTGGGGTGAGACTGAGTTCAACACAACTAGTGCCCATTCTGGCCCCACCTTTCTCCAAAAACACCTGCCCACCACAGTGACCACAACTCCCCAGGTTGCCTTGGAACCACTTATCAAGGTCAAGAGGAGTTGGGGCACCGTTGCCCAGAAACAGGTGGGGCTTCCATTCCAGCCCCATCTGAGGCAACTGCCTGGCACTCTGCACAGGGAAGGGTGCTCTGAAGGGAAAGGCAGGAGCCCTGGGGCTGCCCTGACATAAGGTGAGGTTGGCAAGAGGCCCCACAGGTGGGGGACCTGAAGGGCAGAGAGTGCCGGCAGAGACAAACAAGGGAGGCACAGTTGGCCAGGGCCAGGGCAGAGGCGATGCCTGGGACCTAGCAGGACAGCAAGCTCAGTGGAACCTGCCAAGAGCAAGGCCAACTCCAAGGAGAGTCGTGAGGGCACATGATCACCCAGGTGCCATCCATTGGTGGGAGGGGACACACGTGCAGGGTGGGATTTGGGAGGGGACGTTCTCATTTCTGCTCTTTGGTCCTTTAAACCCCAACCAAGGCCCCAGTCTGCTGCACTCTCTGATTCCAGCCTCCCCCGATCCACTGGAGCTTTGGGGAGGATTATGCAGACCTTGTGATTGCCAAAGCCAAAGAAACTGAGGTCTGTCTTTTTCTTGATTAAGTGGCAGTAACCGTTCCATGAAATTTCTCTCTTGCCTCTCAGTGCATCACTCCATGTCTCCTTTGCTCCCGGCCCCTCCGGTCTCTTTCTCACTAACCAGTTTCCCTTTGGTGTCCTCCAGTCCTCTGACTCCAGCCTTCTTCTCATTTTATATCCCCAGAGTTCTTCCAGGTGGCTTCATCCACATCCACAACTCCACTGTCTCTGTGCTTATGTCTCATGAATCTAGGCTATACCTGAAACCTGGATCAAAATCTTTATTGCTAAATACCCCTCTGTTTAATGTTGGGTCTGTGTCAGGATGTGTCACAGAGACATCAAAATGCAGCCCGGTGGCTCAGTCAGTTAAGCGTACGACGCTTGATTTCGATTTGGTTTGTGAGATGGAGCCTTGCATTGGGCTCTGCACTGGTGGCATGGAGGCTGCTTAGGATTCTGTCTCTGCCTCTTCCCCGCTAGTACACTCTCTTTCTCTCTCTTCCTCTCAAAATAAATAAGCATTTCCAAAAAATGCACCAGGTCCACAAGCTAATTTCTGCTTCTGTAGTCCTCACCTTAGAGAGGATCTCTCTCTTCCCAGTGGCCCATACCAGATGGGGTAGTTCTTCTCCACTCTCCTCTTTCACTCACCTTCATGCGCTCATTCATTAAGCTCTTCTGAGTCTCCCCTCCCTCTCTTTTGTCCTCACATTACTGTCTTTGTTCAGACATCCATCATTTCTGATCCAGACCTAATCTCTGAACTATTATCTCATCCTGCGTCACCTTCAATCCATTTTCCCAACTTATACTAGAAAAAGTGATTTTCTTATAAATCCTATCAATCCCCTGGGCAAAAGTTTGGTTCAGTGGCTTCCTGTAGCCCATAAAATAACCTTTCAATGGTTCATCATGACATTCATGGTCCCTGGCATTTCATGAGGCTTCATCTTTCCCCAGCTGAACTTTGCATTTAATTGTGCAATTGTCATTTTTATTTGTTCATATTTCTGCAGAAGCTGAGGCCTGAGCCCAGTACTGTGCCCGTATCACACACATGCATGTGTACACATACACACACACACACACACTCGCACAGACTGACGCACACACACTCACACACACCTTCCTTCACCAAGTCTTCCCTGTG
>NC_043707.1:21380347-21387076 GCF_006229205.1 Suricata suricatta
CTCACTGAGAGATGACACGGAGGCCCCACACATGGCCAGTGTTGTGCCCAAAGTCACACAACCCATGGATACGGGAGCGACGGGAGAAGCCTAGGTATAAATTCCTGGTCTGTCAAGCAACCTGGACACAATTCTGACTAGGGCTGAATATCTGCTTTTGTCAAATGATAGTCATTTCATGAGAAAGACTACAAAACTAGTTTGAAATGTAAGTGTCTGACAAGATGGTCACAAGGGAGGCCTGACTTACAAGGCTCTGTCCTGATGGTTATGAGGATGGACCAGAAGGAGCACAAAATGTGGCATGGGATGGGGTTGGTGGAAATGGAGAGTCCCAAGGCTCCTGGCTTTGGGACATATGCCAACCTGATGTGATTATCATCAGATGAGATCGTAAACCTTACAGTAAAACCTGCACCTGACACCACTGAACTGCAAAGACCAAAATAATGGTTAAGATGGGGTGCCTGCCTGGCTCAGTCAAAATAGAATGTGACTCTTGGTCTTGAGGTCATGAGTTTAAGCCCCACATCGAGCATAGAGATTACTAAAAATATAAATAAACTTAAAAATGTTTTAATGTTTTTATATATTTATGAGAGAGGACAGCGTGAGTAGGGGAGGGTCAGAGAAAGGGAAACACAGGACCTAAAGAAAGACCCCAGGGTCTGAGTTAGCTGTCAGCACACAGCCTAACTCAGGGCTCGAACTCATGTTCCATGAGATGATGAACTGAGCCGAAGTCAGACATTCAAGCAACTGAGCCACCCAGGTGCCTCTAAAAATGTAAACAAACATTCTATAAAAGGTTAAGGGGGCACCTGGGCAGCTCCATCGGTTAAGCAACTTGATTATGGGTGTTCTTTTTAAATTAGTCATTCCTTAAAAAAAAAAACACTAAGGACACCTGGCTGGCTCAGTGAGTGGAGCATGTGACTCTTATTAATCTCAGGGTTGTGAGTTCAAACCTCGTGGTGGGAGTAGGGCCTACTAAAATAAAATTTTAATTTTAATTTTAAACAAAAGCGAACCAAACACGGGAAGGGTAAATATTAAAACCCAGAAGATCTGATAGGATCTGGAATCAAAATTGGATGTTTTGATTCTTAACTGTGTCCTATCATGTAAAGCATAGCTTAACATTTTTGGGGGGGTGCATGGGTGGCTGAATTGGTTAGCTATCCATCTCTTGATTTTGGCTCAGGTCAAAATCTCATCGTAATGAGCCCCTTATTGGGCTTTGTGCCGACAGTGTGGAGCCTGCTTGGGATTCTTCCTTCACTCTACCTAGATCCCACCTGTTCTATGTGCCTTAACAGTTCTCAGCAACCAAAGCTCATTGGCCCCATCAGAAGATAACGGACCATGGGGTACCTGGGCTGCTCAGGCAATTGCGCATCTGACTTTGGCTCAGGTCATGATCTCAGAATTCATGAGTTCCAGCCCTATATCAGGCTCCTCACTGATATTGTGGAGACTTTTTGGAACTCTCTGTCTAGCCCTTCCTCTCTGCCGCTCTGCCACTTGTTCTCTCTCTCTCTCAAAACATATAAATAAACATAAAAAGAATTTAAAGAAAAAAACAAGATAACAGGTCCTATAGGATCTCACAGAAGCTATTGAACTGAGTATGTGCAGGGGCACCTTGCCCAAATGGCCACTGTGTATGGGACATGAGTCCCTATTCTCTGCCATAATGCCACTTGGGAAGTTATTGAGGACCACTCTCTACTGAGGCTGCCTATAGTCAGCATCTACCCCTGCATCCTGTGATACATGGCCACCCACCAGATGTTCCCAGGAGAAAAGAGGGCCAAAGGGCCCACCGCATATTTTCCCAACTCCTATGCACAATGTGTCCACTGCACTCAGGTTCTCAGGCAGATTCTGGTGGAGAAGATGGTCTCAAGAAAATGTTAAGCTTTATCCCCTCCACAACATACCTGGACAGAATGGAGCCACTCCGTAGATGATGAGGAACATAAGAACTTCCTTGACACTTGCTTGCATCAGGTGGTGTTCTGGAACTTTACTTACATTAACTCAGTCATAACCACAGCAACCCGAGGTGGGAGGCAAAATCATCGCCTTTTTGTTTGTGTGTATATTTTTTCTAATGAGAAAACAGAAGCAGAGAGAAATGAAATAACTTGTCCCAGGGACCCAGCTCGGAGTCCAGCCCCGTCTGTGTGCTTCTCAAACACTCTACTTGCCACTGTCTTCCTACCTATACAGAACTCATGTGCAAAGCAGGTGACCGTCTGAGCTTGAGTCATACATGAAGGAAACGAAATCTGCTCATAATTTCATCTAAATTCTTCCCGACACAAAGCAAGAATTACCATGTCCTGGTAGAATGACCTCCCCTCATTCCCATTTGATATTGTTGTAACAACATTGGATGTTATATTGTTTTATGAGTGCTCCTGATGAGGAGGAAAAGGAATACAAGAAACAAAGGAAAAATTAAACAAAACAATTTTTGCAATTGAGTTGCAACTGATCAAGCCATTCCATAAGAGGTGTGGAGGCCGAAGGCAAAAATGGTAGAGGTTGGGGCACCTGGCTAACTGAGTCTCTACAGCAACCTTGATCTCCGGTTGTGAGGCTGAGACCCACCTTGGATGTAGAGATTACTTAACAAAAAATCTTAAAAAAAAAAAAAAAACTATGACCATACACAGAGGCTTAAAAAAGTTAACCTTTAATCATAGCTCAATAAAGGGAATTTAAAACGAGGTTCCCAGGGCAGCTGGGTGGCTCATTTGGTAAAGTGTCCAACTTTGGATCAGATCATGATCCCATGCTCGTGGTTTGGAGTCTGGTGTCAGGTTCTGGGCAGACAGCTTAGAACCTGGAACACTGCTTTGGTTTCTGTGGAACCCTCTCTTTCTATCTCTACCCACTTGTGCTCTGTCCTTCTCTGCCTTTCTCTCTGTCTCTCTCAAAAATAAATAATTAAAATAAAAAAAACAGTCCTAAGTGACTTTAACTTTAGTTGTCCAAATAAACTCACACAAATTCTTTCTTTGAGAAGCGCTTGGCTGACTCAGTAGGACAAGCATGTGACTCTTGATCTCAGGGTCAAGAGTTTAAGCCCTATGTTGTGTATGGATATTACTAAAAAAAAATGCATCAGCTTAAAAAAATCATTTTGGGGGCACATGAATCGCTCAGTCAGTTAAGCATCTGACTTTGGCTCAGGTCTTGATCTCGTGGTTTGTGAATTCAAGCCCAAGTCAGACTCTGTGCTGATAGCAAGGAGCCTACTTCTGATTCTCTGTCTCCGTCTCTCTCTCCCTCTCCCTCCCTCCCTCCCTCTCTCTCTCTCTCTCTCTTTCTCTCTCTCTCTCTGCCCTTCCTCCACTCATGCTCTCTCTGTCTCTCTCCGTAATCTCTCTCTCTCTCTGCTTCTGCTCCACTCAGGCTCTTTCTCTCTCTCTCTCTCTCTCTAAAATAAAGAAACATAAAAAATATTATTTTTTCAACTTGTATACTGCATTTAACAAAGATCTTCATGATCTGAACTAAGCTAAACCATAAATATAAAGCTAACTGCAGATGAGAAAGAAAAGGTCTGCCCTCATCAACTTTATCTGAAAGACATGAAAAAGAAAGACCATATATTGTGAGAACTGAAGAGAGAAAAATACTAAATGTTTACTCAGTATTATGTATGCCAGATCTGTGCCAGGGTCCTGATGCAAATCAGTTAGACTCTATCTCCTATCACAGATGAGCAAACTGAAGTTCAGAGGATCATGGGGTAAGATCAAGCGTTAAGATATGTCTCTTGCCGGGGTTTCTAGGTGGCTCAGTCGGTTAAGGGTCTGCCTTTGGCTCAGGTCATGACCTTGTGGTCAGTGAGTTGAGGCCACACATCAGGCTGTCTGCTAACTGCTCAGAGCCTGGAGCCTGCTTTGGGTCTGTCCCTCTGTCCCCTGTGGTCTTCACAATGTTACCTGAGTGCAAGCAGGTGGGTCCAGGCAGAGGTGCAGGTGTCCCAGCCCTACTCCTGGCTCACTCTGCTTCATTTCCTCCTGGCCTGGCCTCTTAGGACAGTCCTTAAATTGTCCACTAATCCCTCACCCTAAAGTGAAAGCTCCTGCACTACTTTTAACTCTTTCTCTGGGGCTGTTTCCCCAGCATCTGGAATGCTGCCTCCAAAATAAAGATGCTCCAAAAATGTGCTGAGGGAGTCCTGTATCCAAGAAGAAGAAAAGACAGCAATAGAAAGAGAGAATGTAACCTGCCATGCTAGAGTAGAAAGCTTGGGGAGGCTTGGACGTTCACTGCCTTTAGGACTTCAGGTGTGGGGAGAGGATGCCCTTCACTGCCTGGAGGACTCGGGTAGGTAGGCCCCCAGGGGGACACATGGGTAACCTGGGACAACTTCAAACAGGAGCAAATGAACTGACTTGCCGTCAAACCAACATTAGCCACACCATGGTCTAGCCAGACCCAGGGACCCACAAACCATGAGCCCTGAAACCCTTCCCACTGGAATAAAGTCCTCTCTTTACACCCTGGACAGGGGTTGGTGGACCTGCTAGGGGAAACCCAGAGACCAGTCTATGGGCATGGTGGAGACTCTGCTCTCTGCAGAGGTGGGTCAGTGCCTCAGAGTGAACCTATGACAGCCTATGTGGGGGCATCTCTTCTGAGGGTCCCAGATGTGTCATGCATGGAAACACAAGGGCATTCACTGTGGACCTCTCTGTGCTGCCATCTTGGTTTTTTTCATGTTTTTTTTTTCAGAGAGAGAGAGAGAGAGAGAGAGAGAGAGAGAAAGAAGGTATGTTTGGAGGAGGTGTAAAAAGGGGTCAAAGGACACAGAATAAAGCAGGATCCAGGCCCTGAGCTGTCAGCAAAGAACCTGACATGGGACTCAAACCCAAGAGTGGTGAGATCATGACCTGAGCCAAAGTCAGATGCTTCACAAACAGAGCCACCATGGCACCCCTGAGCTGCCATCATTGATATCCAGGGTTTGGTTCCATCCTGTGGGATATACTCCTCATAAGGAAGAAGAAAGCAGACAAAGTGAGGTGAGACACAGGAAAGAATTAGAGAGAGAGCTTGGATGAAGAGAAGAGACAAAGAGAAGAGGTAGAAGGAAAAAGGTATGGAGAGAGGGAATGTAACCAAAAATCCTAAGAGCAGGAGAGGAGAGGGAAAGATCAAGACAAAGGGAAAGAGAGAAGAAGGAAAAAAAGGAAAACCAGGGAGAACAAGAGACAGAACATCAGCTGGAATGGGGGAGAAGTTAGGTCACTAGGACATGCTTGTTTTGAATTTGAAGCAGAGAGGTCAGACAATGCATCCCTGGTTGCCCTCCTTGTACCCGGAATCTCCAGGCTAAGAACTCTGTCCTATTTCTGGGTCCTAAGGTAGGGGCTCTCTTGCTTTCCCGGGAAGAGTCCTCAGTCCTAGAAGGTCTATGAGGGGTGGATGCTTTGTGTGTCCAGCCACTAGTCATCAGTCACCAAGCTAATGACTCCAGTCCTTCCCTGGGCCCCACTTTCTCTCTGCTTGGGAGGGCCACTGACTCAGAAAGTCTGAGAGCCCATCCTAGAGAGTCACGGAGTAGAACTCAGGATTCTTTCCTGGACTCTGAAGTGGAAGTGAAGAGCCTCTGAAGAGAAGAAAGCTATGACTTCAATAAAACCTATGGGATGGAGATGTTGCCCGGTGTGGGTTTTAGCCTCAGGAAGATTCAGCTGTGACTCCCAGGGGTCCCGAGGGCCCTGTGACGAGAACTACCCCAAAGGAGGACCCATCGACCTTTACTTCCTCAGCTACCCAGTGCCCATTGTCCTGACTGTCTGTCTCCCAGGAGGGAGATCTACAGGGCTTCAGTGTCCACCAGCAGCACCACGTTACCTTGTCAGAAAAGCTTTGTGAATAGTCTGGCAGATTGGGGATGGATAGATGGAGGTAAAAAGGCAATTGCAGCAAAATATTAACCACGAGAGTGGTGAAGAGTGAGGGACACAAATCAAGAGTGAGGGACTACTGAATACGGAAGACGAACCATGGACTGAAAGGGGAGGGGGAGGGAGGAAGGGGGTGATGGTCATGGTGGGGGGCACTTGTGGGGAGAGGCACTGGGTGTTATATGGAAACCAATTTGACAATAAACTATTATAAAAAATATTAACCACTGTAGAATCTATGTGGGTGTATATGTGCTCATTGTACAATTCTTTCAACTGTTCTCTACGTTTGGATCTGATTCATATCAAATAGCAGGGAAGAGAAAGAAAAAAAAATGCCTGAAATCAGAAGGCACTCCTAAGTACAGGGCGTAGAGTGTATAATCCCTTTTCAGGAGAATCTAAATTTCAAATGTAGCACAATGAGGACATGTTTATCCTAAAAGATGATAGATTGCATGTAGGAGCACCTGTGGAACACTGAAATGGGGGGTGACACCTTAGACTACACCCAGAAGCAATTAGTAACTTGCTCACCCAAAGCTGTTGACCCTTCATTGATGAACTTTGTCAAGTTTATTCTGCCCATCCTGAGATCTGGGCCTTGGCCCAGAGTGGACCCCACCCTGCCACCTGTAACTCTTTGGGGGAGAGGCAGGATAAGGTATTCCAGACCTTTCCTGACAACTGACTCTAAGAGGCTGAACATGTTTGCTCAGGAGGTGAGGTTCTCACGATAAAGAGTAGGAGGAGGGGATGGAGCTGGTATAAAAGATCTGGAAGTTACAGAGGG
>NC_043707.1:21387176-21394526 GCF_006229205.1 Suricata suricatta
TAGACCACACAAAAGCCGGGAATCCCATTACTTCATCGTCTTCTGCTGCAGCTGCTCTGTCTGGTGCCAGCACCTTCAGGGGCTCAGGGTGGGACCCGCTGGTCAGAAGCCTGTCCTGAAGTTGACCAGGGATCTGCTGTGTCAGACTCCGCTGTACAAAGGAACGAAGTCCTGACCCGTACTACGACAGGGATGAAATTTGAAAATATGCTAAAAGGGAGAAGCCAGATGCAAAAGACCATGTTATCGTATGATTCCATCTACGTGAAATGTCCTGAATAGGGAAATCCGTGGAGACAGAAAGGAGATGGGTGGTTGTGAGGGGCTGGGAGAGGGTGGTGTGACTGCATAATGGGGATGGGATTTCTTTCCGAGCTGATGACAGTATTCCAGAAGTAGCGGTGAAAGTTGCACAGTCTGTGAATGTCCTAAAACCACTGGAAGGACACACTTTATTTTTTTTTAACACTTTTATTTATCATTGAGAGGCAGAGACAGCATGAGCATGGGAGGGGCGATAGAGGAGGAGTACAGAATCTGAAGGAGGCTGCGGGCTCTGAGCTGTCAGCACAGAACGTGACACGGGGCTCAAGCTCACAAACCGCGAGATCATGACCTGAGCCGAAGTTGGAGGTTTAACTGACTGAGCCAACCAGATGCCCCGAAATGGCACACTTTAAAAGGATTGGGGCTCCCATTGGTTCATTCGGTGTAGCGGCTGACTCTGGATTTCAGCTCAGGTTATGATCTATGTGTGAGATTGAGCCCCACTTTAGGCTCCTCACTGAGTGGAGCCTGCTTGGGACTCATTCTCTCTCTCTCTCTCTCTCTCTCTCTCTCTCTCTCTGCCCCTCCGCCACTCATGCTCTCTCTCAAATGAACTTAAATAAAGAAACAAACCAAAAACAAATAAAATAAATGGGCGAATTTCATGTACTTTATATCACACAAAAAATTGCGGGGACGTAACATTCCATTCCATGCACTAGTCTGAGAGAAATAAAGGAATTATTCTAAAAAACAATCTAGGCCTGGGTTTGCCTCTGTAATGCCAATATTTCTCTCTAAAAATACACACACATATTGTTATCTTTGTCTAATGGGAAGAAATGATACTTTGTAATTCCCCACGATGTGAGTAAATCTTTGGGGAGCAACGAGTGACTCCCCCCACCCCCAACCACCACCACCAAAAAGCAAAGAACAAATACTGTGGTAATTTTAGGACAGCAAACTGGAGTTGAAAGAATTATTTGCAAACCAACTTTATTAAAAAAAATTTTTAATATGTTTATTTTTTTTATTTTTTTAATGTTTTATTTATTTTTGATACAGAGAGAGACAGAGCATGAGAGGGGGAGGAGCAGAGAGAGAAGGAGACACAGAACCAAAAGCAGGCTCCAGGCTCTGAGCTGGCTGTCAGCACAGAGCCTGACTTGGGGCTCGAGCCCACGAACATGAGATCTGACCTGAGCCGAAGGCTTAATCGACTGAGCCACCCAGGCGCTCCTGTTTATTTATTTTTTGGAGACAGAGAGAGATAAAGCGGGAGCATATGAGGAGCAGTGAGAGAGGGAAACACAGAACCTGAAGCAGGCGCCAGGCTCTGAGCTGTTAGCACAGAGCCTGACACAGGACTCAAACCCACAAACCGGGAGCTCAAGACCTCAGCCACCCATGCGCTTCACAGAGCGACTTTATATCCTCGCTGAATCTATCCTGCCAATCTGTTGCTTCCCCTGAATGCTAACCAAACCCGAGGTTCTTGGAAGCCTGACATGGAACTCTATCTGTAATGCACGGGTGCTCAGAAGCAAGAACGTGTGGGTAAGGGAATGAGGAAAATAAGAGAGAGTCAAAGGATGGGACGGGAGGAACAACATGAGTGATGCCCATATTGCACTTTATTTCTCACATGCAAGTAGTTTTATACAAACAGCCACAGCTATGAGAAGGTTTTTTCTAGGCAAAACTTTTTCGTTTCTCACAGTTATTTTGCAACATTTTCCTGGGAACTTTACATCCTCTTCTTATTGTTAATCTAAGAGTGCCAAAGCGTGAAGGACATTTGTGCAATCACATTCTAACTCAAGAAGCATGAAGGACATTTTTGCAATAACATCTTAACTCAAGTGAATTAACCTCTGAGGAAATGGATCAACCGCAAGGGTTGTAAGGGCACGAGAGCTTTGCTCAATCACACTCGCCTCACTAGCTCCTTGCTGCTGCTTCCCACAGTTACCCCTCTTGGAACACCCTTTTTTGAGAATGGTCTTGGCAGAGAACAAGCTGTTGGGGAGGTGGTGGTTTCCTGGGTTAAGATCCCAATTCTGAGTGAGCTAAGCAGGGACCATCAGTGCTTATGGGCAAAGGTTAGAGGAATGAGGCCAGAGAGACAGAGTTCTTGACACAAACTTAGGCCAAGATTCAGGAGTCAGGTGGATTCTGGGAAAGCACAAAGGAAAATGGCCCGGGCCACCCAGAGACAGCCAGTGGGTTAGGTCAAGAGAGCCAGGTGCCAGCCTTTTGGTGGGGGGACACAATCTCAAGGGGAGGCAAGGGCAAGAGCGTGGATGTCTGGGGTTTGGGTAGTAAGCCTCAGCCGGCCTCACCCTCAGCCTTAGGACTCCAGTTGGCTAAACAGTGTCAGGAGCCAACCTTGAACCAAGACTCGGTGCAAGCCAGAATCTTATCCAGTCTTGGTAAATGGGGAAGATGAGCCCAAGACTTTTTCAGGTCTCTCTCGCCCTCCCACTCTTCCCCAGAATGACGTGGACAGATAGCCAGAAAGGAGATGGGCACATCCACAGCCAGAGTCAGGAGGCGGGCCCCAGCTCCACACACACACACCAACGTCAGCTATGGTCTTTTATTTTACTTTTTATTGAACCTTGGGGATGAGGTTAGTGGTAAGGTGGTCCTGAACCCCAGCTGCAGAGGTCTGCCCAGGCACAGCTTGGGTTCAGCAACTGGTTCAGTGATTGGGGTGGGCGTCCTACTGCAGGGGGATGGCATCAATGACGGTGCTAGCGTGACCACTGAAGAATCATAGCCCGGTGTTGGGGTACAAGGGGACAGTGTTGAAACTCAGGCCTCTGTCTGTCCCAAAAGACATCTTCCTGCCCTTGTCAGTCATGAAGACCAGCTGCCTCAGGTAGCTGTCATACTTGCCATAAACCCAGATCACTGACTCCCCAGGCTGCAGGAAAGTCTCCTCCAGGTCTCCCTGGGTACCACCCACATAGTCGCTCCACATCTGGCGGTAGCGCGCCTGCAGGCCAGGGGCAGGGAGAGGAGGGACGGAAGACTGACAGTGAGTAGGGTGACCGGAATTCAGGACCTCTTGGCCTACAAGCAGAGCGACCTGCAAACAGGTGGCAGAGATGACAGACCCCTGCCAGTCCCATGTTGTCTGAGGGATGAGAGAGCCATTGAGATCATACTGGGAACTTCAAGTCATTTTCCCGACAGACAGGCTCAGAGGAAAAGTAACTTAGCCAGAGCTCCCCCAGGACAGAGGTGGAGCTTCAATTTGAAACCTAGCTTCCCACTGCCGTCCCCCACCCCAACCACTACATGAAAGAAGCAGAAGGGCCTTTCTGGAAGGCTCTAGTGACAGAAGAGACATTGCTGCCCCAGGATCAGAAGGATACACTTTCAGGGAGAGGTGTCAGCAAAGATGAGGATGCCATGGTGGGGACTTATACGTTAGGTGGGCCCAACCTAGCCAGCTCCAGGTGCCCAAGTGGCTATGGAACATGACTCCCCCCAGGACGTGCACATGGGGACTGCAGGGCTGTTGTAGCACCGGCCTCACACCGCAGCCCCCTGATAACTTTCACATACCATATAATCTCTAGGATTTGTTGACTGACAGATGTGACCCAAAGTGACTAGGACCTTTCCAGTTTAGTAAGATCAGAGAGGACCTCCAAACCACAGAAACAAAGAATCTTACCCTTCTATGCAGGTGCCATCCTCGCAGATGCGAATGGTGGTGATGGGGCCCTCCTCCACCTAAGCAGACTGGGAGAACTGCTGGCCTCCACTGCCTCCATAAGGTCCACTGGAGGAGGACACAGCTAGACGTGGAGGGACAGTAGGTGTCAGATGGAGAGATCTCAAGAACTCCAGTTCCCACTCCCCATACCTGTACCTCCCACACCTCTGTGCCCACCACCCCAAGTCGACCCTTGGAAGCCTTGGCCACTGGCAGTGTAGGAAGCTGCCTTCCCGTAGCGCTAGTACTGGGCTCCTGGCTTCTGGCTTATTGGCACTGACTGAGGCTGATGCACAGAGAAGGGCAAGAAGAGCAAAGGTCACCATTCTGGGGATGGAGGCAAAAGAAAGGAGAACATCAAGGTTTATCCTTTTTCCTTTGGACTTCATTTACCGAGGCCTTCCTGGGTTAGACCTCCAGTTGAGACTCTGCCCTCTTTGTCCCTCACCTCAGCCCTAACTGATCCAGTCTTGGACTCAAAAAGGATTGTCCCCAGTCTGTAGCCCTGCTCTTGGCACATACTATCTTGTGTGGGCTTAACCCCTCTGTCCTCCCTGCTCTGGAGTAGCCACCCCCTCCTTCCAACCCAAAACTGATCAATCCTGAGCTTCTGTCTGGAGCAACCTGTGTAAGTCCTGTTCCCTCTTGGCACAAAGTAGGAAAAGAATTTTCTAAGAAGTGGAGGCCATCTCCAAACCATAGAGAGGGTAGAGTTTACAAACTAGGGTCTGAACAAAACCTAACTGCAATCTACCTGTGATACATTGGCCTGGCTTGGGGGACATCTTGGATAGACTTTAAATTCCTAGCTTCACCTGGGTCTCAAATTAAAAAGAAAGGAGCATTTTAGGGGCGTGTCTCTGTGTCACCTGGGGATTGAAGGTGATTAAGGATGAGACTGTGCCAATACCAGCATGTGAACAGATGAGAAAGTGCAGAAAGGGTTTGGACCACAACTCAAGATATCAGATTCCTGATGCCTGATCTATTTTCATAATTCTTTCCGCACTTACACAAAACTGGTCATGTTGATTCCCTTGAGCATCCCAGGGATCCCAAGTTACTTTTTCTGAGACCCAGACATCTTCCCCCCTCACTCAGATCCCCGAGGTAGCTGACACCCAGGTCTCCCCTGCCGCTCCATCCAGGCGGCTGTATCCAGTTCAGCTTGAATTCCTCCCTCATTCAGAATGAGCCATTGCTGTCACCCCTTACCCCAGGCTTCTGTCACCCTTTACCCCAGGCTTCTGTCACCCCTTACCTGGTAGTTCCTACTGCAAAGTAACCACCTGGAACCTCCAGATATTTTATACGAGGTCCATGCCCACCTGCCTCCTTTTTATTGTGCAAACCTCAGCTTCTGAGCAAACATGTTCAGCCTCTTAGGGTCAGTTTTCAGGAAGGGTTTGGAATACCTTATCCTGCCACCCCACCAAGAGTTGCAGGAGGCAGGGTAGGGTCCACTCTGGCCAAGGCCCAGATCTCAGGATGGGCAGAATAAACTTGAGTAAAGGTCACCAACCAAAGGGTCAGCAGCCTTTGGTGGACAAAGTTACTAATTGCTTCTGGGTGTAGTCTACAGTGTCACCCCCCCCACTCATATCAGTGTTCCACAGGTGCTCCTACATGCAATCAGTCATCTTTCAGGATAAACATGTCCTCTACGGAGTGGCTCCATCCTATCCAAGTATGCTGTGGAGGGAATGCAATTTAACATTTTCTTGAGACCATCTTCTCCACCAGATTCAGCCCTAGAACCTGAGTATGGGGGGTCCATTGTGCATAGGAGTTGGGAAAATATGTGGTAAGCCCTTGGGGCCTCTTTTCTCCTGGGATCATCTGGCAGGCGGCCATGTATCACAGGGTGTAGCAGTAGATGCTGGCTATAGTCAGCCTCTGTAGAGAGTGGACCTCAATATCTTCTCAAGTGGCTTTATGGCAGAGAATAGGGACTCATGTCCCATACACAAGTGCCAAGGGGTCAAGGGGCCCCTACACATACTCAGTTCATCAGCTTCCTTGAGATCCTACAGGACCCGTTATCCTGTTTTTGTAAAACTCTTTTTATGTTTATTTATTTATTTTGAGAGAGAGAGAGAGAGAGAGAGAGAGAGAGAGAGAGAGAGAGAGAGAGAGAGAGAGAGAGAACAAGTGGGGGAGTGGCAGAGAGGGAGAGCTAGACAGAGATTTCCAAGATGTCTCCATACTGTCAGTGAGGAGCCTGATATGGGGCTGGAACTCATGAATTCTGAGATCATGACCTGAGCCAAAGTCAGATACTCAACTGACTGAGCTGCCCACGGGCCCTATGGCCCATTATCATCTGATGGGGCCAGTGAACTTTGGTTGGAGAGAACCGTTAAGGTATAGAGGAGGCTATTTGGAATAGGTGGAATCTAGGCAGGGTGAAGGAAGAATCCCAAGCAGATCCACGCTGTTAGCTCAAAGCCCAATATGGGGCTCATGAACCATGAGATCGTGACCTGAGCCAAAATCAAGAGATGGAGGACTAACCAATTCAGCCACCCATGCACGCCCCAAAAATGTTAAGCTATGGTTTACATGATAGGAGACAGTACAGAATCAAAACATCCAATTTTGATTCCAGATCCTATCAGATCTTCCTGGTTTTAATGTTTACCCTTCCCATGTTTGGTTTTGTTTGGTTTAAATTTTAAATTTAAATTTTATTTTAGTAGGCTCTACACCCACCATGAGGCTTCGACTCACAACCCTGAGATTAATAAGAGTCACATGCTCCATTCACTGAGCCAGCCAGGTGTCCTTAGTGTTTTGGTTTTTTAAGGAATGTCTAATTAAAAAAGGACATCCATGCTCCCTCCCCCTAAGAAGCCAGGCGCCAAAGCAAGTACATCTCACCTGTGGTAGATTAAAGTGCATGGACTAGGACTTTGAACGGAGGCAGGTCTGGAAAATACAACTTGGTTCAGCTGTGGCACAAATTATAGTGGCCTGCAGTGCTTAGTTCCAGCGGAGCTTGGTGTGCCACCATTCGACTCTCTGCAGCCACCAAGGCAGAGCCTCTGAAAGCAGCCCCCTAGACCTACTACACCAAACCACGCCTATCCGCAAGGGGGAGCTGCTGCTTTTTTTTCTTCTTCTTTTTTCTTTTCTCTTTTTTTTCATATTTTTATTATTATTAATATTTTTATTTAAAATTTTTTCCCTTTTTTTGAATGTTTTTATTCCTCCATAATATTATATTGTCAAATTGTTTTCCATACAACACCCAGTGCTCTTCCCCTTAAGTGCCCTCCACCATCACCACCACCTCTTTTCCCCCCTCCCCCTTCCCCCTCAACTCTCAGTTCATTCTCAGCATTCAATAG
>NC_043707.1:21394626-21397751 GCF_006229205.1 Suricata suricatta
TGATGAAGTCCCAAGGGTTCAGTTTTGCTTTAATTTCCCTTGCCTTTGAGGATGTGTCAAGTAGGAGATTGCTGCAGTGGAGGTCTAGGAGGTTTTTCCCTACTTTCTCCTCGAGAGTTTTGATGGTTTCCTGTCTCACATTCAGGTCCTTCAGTCATTTTGATCATATTTTTGTGTATGGTGTAAGAGACTGGTCTAGTTTCATTCTTCTACATGTTGCTGTCCAGTTTTCCCAGCACCACCTGCTAAAGAAGCAGTCTTTTTTTCCATCGGATACTCTTTCCTGCTTTGTCAAAAATTAATTGACCGTACTTTTGTGGGCCCAGCTCTGGATTCTCTATTCTATTCCATTGGTCTATGGGTCTGTTTTTGTGCCAATACCATACTGTCTTGATGATGGAGGCTACAGTCTGGGATTGTGATGCCTCCCGTTTTGGTTTTCTTCTTCAATATAACTTTGGCTAAACGGGGTCTTTTGTGGTTCCATATGAATTTGAGGATAGTTTGTTCTAGTTTTGAGAAGCATATTGGTGCAATTTTATTCCCCATCAAAATTACTTAATTTTTTTATAATTTTTACTCCTTATTTTCCTTTCTCCTTTCTCCCTCTTTTTTTTCCTACCTTGCAATCCACATTTATTCTTCTGTATCTCATCATTATATCTCCCCTCAATTGGTTATACACTTTTAGACTGTCCATTGTCCTTTGTTGTCTCTGACCCCTTTTATTTTTTTCTTCATTTCGTCTCTATCCTCTCCATTTTCTTTCTTTCCCCCCCCCTTTTAATTTGTTTGTTTGCTTGATTTGTCTGTGCATTTGTGTGCTTCTGTTCCCTCTTTGTTTGTCTGTGTGTTTTCCTTCTTAGGGTACCCCAAGAAACAAGCCAAAGTGTGCATGACAGCGAGTCCCAAATATCGCTGAGTAGGGAAATAAAATATTCAAAGGCACAACAAGAGAAGCTGAGAGACACCATGAAAAGAATATTTCCTGAAATGACAGGCCCTGGACAGTCAATAAGCCTCCTTTAACAGCTCAATATTAACAGGTGCACAGTGCACAATGAGCTTTTTAAAGCTGACAAGAGACAGAAAACTAGCAAAAAAGACAAAACGAAGGAATATTCCCCTGAGGAACCTCCAGGAAGAAGTCATAGCCACAGAACTGCTCAAGGCAGATCTAGACAACATATCTGATCAAGAATTTAAAAAACTTGTCATAAAATTAATCGCTGGGGTTGAAAAAAGCATCAAAGAAGCAACTGAGACAATGACTATGAACTTAGAAAATAGGTGTGATGAGTTTAAAAAAAAGGCTATAAATGATGTGAATAATAAAATGGAGGCAGCCACCTCAAGGATTGAAGAGGCAGAGAGAAGAATAGGTGAATTAGAAGATAGAGCTAGAGCAAAAGAGGACGCTGAAAAAAAGAGAGAGAAATTGATCCAGGAGCAGGAAAGGAGAATTGGAGACCTGAGTGATACAATCAAGCAGAACAACATCCGTATCATAGGAATTCCTGAAGAGGAAGACAGAGAGAAAGGGCCTGAAGGGATACTAGGCCAAATTATAACTAAGAATTTCCCAAATCTGGGAAAAGAAATAGACAATCAAATTCAAGAGGCACAAAGAACCCCCTTAAGATGTAATTTGAATCAACCTTTGGCACAACATATCATAGTGAAACTGGCAAAAGATAAAGATAAAGAGAGAATTCTGAAAGCAGCTAGGGATAAAAGGGCCCTCACGTACAAAGGGAAACCTATCAGAGTGGTTACAGACCTATCTAATGAAACTTGGCAGGCCAGGAAGGTATGGCAGGAATTCTTTAATATGATGAACAGAAAAAACATGCATCCAAGAATCCTTTATCCAGCAAGCCTGTCATTTAAAATAGAAGGAGTGATAAAGGTGTTCCCAAATGAACAAAAACTGAGAGAATTTATGACCACCAAACCAGCCCTACAAGAAAACCTAAGAGGGACTCTATGAGGGAAAGGTTGCAAAGAATACAAGGTACCATAGCTACCACTATAAACATGAGTTCTATTGAGAACACAATGATTGAAAACCCACATTTTTCAATAATAGCACTGAATGTAAATGGATTGAATGCTCCAACCAAACGACACAGGGTAGCAGAATGAATAAAAAAAACCCAAAATCCATCTATTTGCTGTCTACAAGAGACTCATTTTTGACCTGAAAATACATTCAGGTTGAAAGTAAAGGGATGGAGAAATATCTATCATGCGACTGGAAGCCAAAAGAAAGCTGGGGTAGCCATACTTATATCAGACAAACTGGACTTTAAAGTTAAGGCAGTAACAAGAGATGAAGAAGGACATTATATAAAAATGCAGAGTCTCTCCATCAGGAAGAGCTAACAATTATAAATATCTATGCGCCATATTCGGGAGCACCCAAATACATAAAACAATTAATCACAGACAGAAACGATCTTATTGATAAAACTGTGCTAATTGTAGGGGACTTTAATACTCCACTGACAGCAATGGATAGATCAACCAGACAGAAAATCACTAAAGAAGCAATGGATCTCAACGACACATTGGAACAGATGGAATTTATAGATATATTTAAAACTCTGCATCCTGAACTTAGGAAATTCACCTTCTTCTTGAGTGCACATGGCACATTCTCCAAGATAGATCACATTATGGGACATAAAGCAGCCCTCCATAACTATAAACGGATAGAGATCATACCATGCACACTTTCAGATCACAATGCTATGAAACTTGAAATTAACCACAAGAAAAAGTCTGGAAAACCTCCAAAAATGTGGAGGTTAAAAACCACCCTACTAAAGAATGATTGGGCTAATCAGACAATTAGAGAAGAAATTAAGAAATATATAGAAACAAATGAAAACAAAAATACAACAATACAAAATATCTGGGACCCAGCAAAGGCAGTCCTAAGAAGAAAGTATATTGCAATCCAGGCCTATTTCAACAGACTAGAAAAAGCACAAATTCAAAATATAACAGAGCATCTATTGGAACTAGAAGAGAAGCAGCAAGAGCACCTAAAACCCAGCAGAAGAAAAGAAATAATAAAGATCAGGGCAGAAATAAACAATATAGAGTCCAAAAAAAAAAAA
>NC_043707.1:21397851-21401686 GCF_006229205.1 Suricata suricatta
AAAGAAAAGAGAGAGCACCCAGATAGACAAAATCATGAATGAAAAAGGATCTATTACAACCAAACCCTTAGAAATACAAGCAATCATCAGAGATTACTATGAAAAATTATATGCCAACAAACTGGACACCCTAGAAGAAATGGACAAATTCCTAAATGCACATGCACTGCCAAAATTCAAACGGGAAGAGATAGAAAGCATGAATAGACTGATAACCAGTGAAGAAATCGAATCTGTTATCAAAAATCTCCCAACAAATAAGAGCCCAGGGCCAGAGGGCTTCCCAGGGGAATTCTACCAGACATTTAAAGCAGAGCTAATACCCATTCTTTTCAAACTCTTCCAAAAAATAGAAATAGAAGGAAAACTTCCAAACTCATTCTACGAAGCCAGCATCACCTTGATACCCAAACCAGACAGACACCCAGCAAAACAAGAGAACTACAGACCAATATCCTTAATGAATACAGATGTAAAACACTCAAAAAGATACTAGCAAATCAAATTCAATAGCATATAAAAAGAATTATCCATCGTGATCAAGTGGGATTCATTCCTGGGTTACAGGGCTGGCTCAATATTCGCAAATCCATCACATTAACAAAAGAAAGGATAAAAACCATATGATTCTGTGATCAATGTAGAAAAAGCATTTGACAAAATACAGCACGCTTTCTGAATAAAAACCCTTGAGAAAGTCGGAATAGAAGGAACTTACCTAAACATTATAAAAGCAGTTTATGAAAAGCCCACAGCTAATATCATCCTCAATGGGGAAAAGCTGAGAGCTTTTCCCCTGAGATCTGGAACACGACAGGGGTGTCCACTCTCACCACTGTTGTTTAACATAGTGCTGGAAGCCCTCGCATCAGCAATCAGACAACAAAAGGAAATAAAAGGCATCAGAATTGGCAGAGAAGAAGTCAAACTTTCACTTTTCACAGATGATATGATACTCTACATGGAAAACCTGGCAGACTCCACCAGAAGCCTTCTAGAACTGATCAATGAATTCAGTAAAGTTTCAGGGTACAAAGTCAATGTACAAAAATCAGTTGCATTCCTATTTACGAATAATGAAGCAGCAGAAAGAGAAATCAAGAAACTGATCCCATTCACGATTGCATGAAAAACCATAAAATACCTAGGAATAAAACTAACCAAGGAAGTAAAAGACCTATATGATGAAAACTACAGAAAACTTATGAAAGAGACTGAAGAAGACTCCAAGAAATGGAAAAACATTCCCTGATCATGGTCGGAATAATAAACATTGTGAAAATGTCATTACTACCCAGAACAATCTACACATTCAATGTAATCCCCATCAAAATTGCACCAACATTCTCCTCATAGCTAGAACAAACTATTCTCAAATTCGTATGGAATCACAAAAGACCCCGTGTAGACAAAGTTATATTGAAGAAAACCAAAATGGGAGGCATCGCAATCCCAGACTGTAGCCTCTACTACAAAGCTGTCATCATCAAGACAGTATGGTATTGGCAGAACATCAGACACATAGACCAATGGAATAGAATAGAGAACCCAAAACTGGGCCCACAAAAGTACGGTCAATTAATTTTTGACAAAGCAGGAAAGAGTATCTGATGGAAAAAAAGACTGCTTCTTTAGCAGGTGGTGCAGGGAGAACTAAACAGCAACATGCAGAAGAATAAACTAGACCACTCTCTTACACCATACACAAAAATAAACTCAAAATGGCTGAAGGACCTAAATGTTAGACAGGAAACCATCAAAACCCTCAAGGAGAAAGTAGGAAACAACCTCCTTGACCTCCACTGCAGCAATTTCCTACTCGACACATCCCCAAAGGCAAGGGAAATGAAAGCAAAAATGAACTCCTGGGACCTCATCAAAATAAAAAGCTTCTGCACTGCAAAGGAAACAATCAAGAAAACTAATAGGCAACCGACAGAATGGGAAAAGATAGTTGCAAATGACATATCTGATAAAGGACTAGTATCCAAAATCTACAAGGAACTCACCAAACTCCACACCCAAAAAACAAATAACCCAGTGAAGAAATGAGCAGAAGACATGAACAGACACTTCTCCAAAGAGGACATCCAGATGGCCTACAGGCAATGAAACGATGCTCAACATCACTCATCATCAGGGAAACACAAATCAAAACCACACTGAGATACCACCTCACACCAGTCAGAGTGGCTAAAATGAACAAATCAAGAGACAATAGGTGCTGGCGAGGGTGTGGAGAGACGGGCACCCTCCTACACTCTTGGTGGCAATGTAAAGTGGTGCAGCCACTCTGGAAAACAATGTGGAGGTTCCTCAAATAACTATCCATAGAACTCCCTTATGACCCAGCAATAGCACTGCAGGGATTTACCCAAGGGATACAGAAGTGCTGATGCATAGGGGCACATGTACCCCAATGTTCATAGCAGCACTGTCAACAATAGCCAAAACATGGAAAGAGCCTAAATGTCCATCACCTGATGAATGGATCAAGAAGATGTGGTGTATATATATATATAATGGAGTATTACATGGCAATGAGAAAGAATGAAATATGGCCATTTGTAGGAAGAGGATGGACCTCGAGGATGTTATGCTAAGTGAAATAAATCAGGTGGAGAAGAACAGATACCATATGTTTGCACTCTTAGGTCTAACAGGAGAACAGGATAAACCTAATGGAGGACCAGGGGGAGGGGAAGAGGGAAACAGAGATGCGGAGAGAGAGGGACGCAAAACTTGAGAGACTATTGAATGCGGAAAAGGAGCTGATGGTGAGGGGGAAAGGAGAAAGGAAAGGAAGTGGTGGAGATTGAGGAGGACACTTGTGGGGAAGAGCACTGGGTGTTATATGGAAACCAATTTGACAATAAACTATTTTAAAAAATAAAAGAAAATAAAAGCACACACACACACAAAAAGTTCTTCAGCAAAAAAAAAAAAAAAAAAAAAAAAAAAGAACATCCATAATTTTCAGCTGAATCAAGTTGCTTAACCGATGGAGCCGCCCAGGTGCCCCTTTAACCTTTTTTAAAATTTAAGTTTATTTGTATTTTTAGGGACACCTGGGTGGCTCAGTTGGTGGAATGTCTGACTTTAGCTCAGTTCATGATCTCATGGTTTATGAGTTCGAGCCCCGCGTGGGGCTGTGTGCTGACAGCTAACTCAGAGACTGGGGCCTTTCTTCAGTTCTGTGTTTCCCTCTGTCTCTGATCCTCCCCTGCCACACTGTCTCCCCATCAAAAATAAATAAAAACATTAAAAAATTTAAGTTTATTTATATTTTTAGTAATTTCTACGCTCAATGTGGGGCTTGATTTCATGACCTCAAGACCAAGAGTCACATTCTATTCTGACTGAGACAGGCAGGCACCCCAATCTTAACCATTTTTTTTGGTTTCGGTGAAGTTCAATGGTATCAGGTTCAGGTTTTATTTTAAGACCTATGATCTCATCTGCACATCAGGTTGGCATATGTCCCAAAGCCAGGAGCCTCGGGACTCTCCATTTCCACCAACCCCATCCCATGCCACATTTTGTGCTCCTTCTGGTCCATCCTCATAACCATCAGGACAGAGCCTTGTGAGTCAGGCCTCCCTTGTGACCATCTTGTCAGACATTAGCATTTCAAATTAGTTTTGTAGTCTTTCTCATGAAATGACTATCATTTGACAAAAGCAGATATTCAGCCCTAGTCAGAATTGTGTCCAGGTTGCTTGACAGACCAGGAATTTATACCTAGGCTTCTCCCGTCGCTCCCGTATCCATGGGTTGTGTGACTTTGGGCACAACACTGGCCATGTGTGGGGCCTCCGTGTCATCTCTCAGTGAG
>NC_043707.1:21401786-21414428 GCF_006229205.1 Suricata suricatta
GTTCACATGCAGGAAATGCTGCTGGGCAGTGACCAATAGTCAGCTCCTCCTTCCTGCTCAGGACAGCCTGGACCTCCCATCTCGCTCTTGGGATGCCAGGAGTCAAAGCAGCAGCAGGGCACCTTCTCTGAGCCAGGCCCTGGGGGCTGAGGAATGAGCCCTGGCCCGGGCTCTCAAGGAGCTGAGACTCTCCAGGGGCAGGAGCTGGGGTTGCAGGGGGCGCCATGACACAGGGACACGTGACTGATACAAGATAGGGATCAGGGCCCCTGTCCCATCTCGGTAACTCAGGAGCTGGATCAGGACGTCACTTCTCAATGTCGTCATCATCTGATGGGACTGGATTGTAGGGACTCTGCCCACGAAGAACAGACACACAGCCCACCAGGGAAACAAAACAGACACACAGCGTTCAGAGCTGAGATGCCGGCCTGCCAAGCACTTAGAAGAGGTAAGGCTGAAGCTCTCTACCTGGCTTTGCCACCCACTCACTCCCAGACTTCAGAAACGTGATTTTTATGGTACTGGGACTCACATTCTTTTTCTGTACATGAAAGTGGAAAGTTGAACAAGATGTCCTATGGTTGTACATCTATAGCCTCTAAGGATGCTATAAAATGATAAAGGCGTGGGGTGCCTGAGCAGCTCAGTCGGTTAAGTCTGACCTCGGCTCAGGTCAGGATCTCGGGGTTCTTGGTTTGGAGCCCAGCCTCAGGCCCTCTGCTGTCAGCCTAGGGCCTGCCTCAGATCCTCTGTCTCCCTCTCTTTCTCTGATCTTCTCCCATTTTCTGTCACTCTCTCTCGCTCAAAAATAAATATACTTAAAAAAAAATGAAAGAAGGGTGTGTGCATGCAGCGATGAGTGTGATCTTCCTGATGTAGAGCCCAGAGACCTCCTTCCATTCCCAAACCCAGACCAGGGTCCACATGTACCAGGGTCCAAAGACAGGGACACAGATGACTAAGTGGGTAGATTCACAGAGGTGTTAGTTTTGTCCTTTCTCCGTTCTGTTTTTTTTTTTAAGTTTATTTTCTAATTTTTCTTTTTTGGGGAATGAAAGAGAGAGTGCACATAAGCAGGGAAGGGGCAGAGAGAAGGAGCAACAGAATTCCAAGCACATTCTGCACCTGCAGAATCACATTTAGGGCTCAAACTCAAGTACTGTGAGATAGTGACTTGAGCGGGGGTCAAGAGTCTGACACTTAACCACTGAGCAACCCAGGAGCCCCCTCTCTCTCTACTTTAAAGATTACTCACATTGAGTCCTTCTTTTTTTTTTCAAAAATATTTTTAAATATTTTTAATTTATTTTTGATACAGAGAGAGACAGAGCATTAGAGGGGGAGGGGCAGAGAGAGAAGGAGACACAGAACTAGAAGCAGGCTCCAGGCTCTGAGCTAGCTGTCAGCACAGAGCCTTACACGGGGCTCAAACCCAAGAACGTGAGATCTGACCTGAGCTGAAGTCGGAGTCTTAACCTACTGAGCCACCCAGGTGCCCCGAGTCCTTCTTTTAAGTCTTCAGGTACTTAGGATATACCTACTGTGTAGTCCTTCACTTGGTACTTCTGTTGTCTGGAGTTGGAGGGTGCTTATTCTCATCCATGACAGATATTTCCTCCTATGCTTTCTGCTTTGGGGCTGTGAACTCAGAGTCAGTAGGTCCTTAGCAGTAGGAGGGAACCCATGTGACCAGGTTTGAGGGTGTTTTTCTAGAGAGGTTCTGGCTTTGCTTCTGCTAAGGATACTTCCAGGGTTTACCAACCCTGGACGAATGTATTTGTTTATTTTATCAGGGCTTCCATGACCATGCAGATGCTGTAAACTTGAACCCCAAATCCAGGTGAAAGTACGTCATTGGTAATGAATCTCAGGAGAGATTTTCTATTGCCATGAGATCTCAGGGTGAGCCAGACAGAACCCATTAAACTCTTTGGGCTGATGAAATGGAAAGATTGTGTTTCTAGTCTCCTCTTTTTTTTCTTTTAAAGTTTATTCATTTATTTTGAGAGGAATGTCCCAAGTAAGGGAGGGACAGAGAGGGAGAGGGAGAGAGAGAATTCTAAGCAGAACCAGGATATCACGATCACAGCCGTGGTTGACACTCAACCGACTGAGCCACCCAGCTGCTCCATTCCTAGTCTATTCTTCCATGGAAGATGATATCCTTTAGGAGACTGGGCTTTATATTAGGGTCTCAGGATTCAATGCCCCAGGCCAGGCCTCATCTCCAATTGCTGGGTGGGTGTAAAACCCAGGCTCCTTCATTGCCAAGATCTGTGCAACCACACAGCCCCCTCATACCTCTGGTTTTTAATTCCTTCTTTGTGGTCAGGGATTTCCCTTACTTTCTTGAAGCCCAGTTGTGCATTTCAAAGCATGATTACTTGATTTATGCTGAATTTCTAAATGTTTCAAGGGCGGTGGCATATGTTTGTCAGGTTACACCATTCACAATATCACAAGGGCCAGACTGTTTCCTCTATAATGAACTTCAAATCTCTTCCACCGTAAAACAACCAGCCAACCCAGTCATGAATTCTCCCTCCTCACTACATGTTGCCTACACCTCCTTCCCCCCGCTGATTTTCAGAAAGAACGGTCTGTCCTAACCATCTACATTCTCTCCTCACCCTGTTGAGGTTTCCGCATACTCCCGCACCTCCAGAGAAGCTGCTTTCACCAAAATCATGGCTGCATATTTTACTGAAAGGGCACTGGGCAGCCTCCTGAAGGCAGCATTCGACCTGTTGATTCTAGTCTTGACAGAGTCTCTTCGCTTGGCTTGTGTGACTCTCCACATATCTGATTTGCCTTCCGTCCCTCTGGCCATCCTCTCTGACCTTTTTGTTGTCTGTGTTCTTCAGAGGTCAGTCCTAGAGTGCTTTTGTTCTCTGACACACTTTTTCTGGACAATCTCACTCATGCTCAGGGCTCCACCTGCTGTCTCATACCTGACAAGCTCTCAGTCTCCATCACCAACGGGGGCAGAAACGTGTCATAGTCTATGATTATTCCAAAGTAATAGTAACAGTGGGGGAGAAACAAGATGGTTAACTGAAAGATTATCTCAGAGCCACTCCCCAGCTCTCCGTGGGTACAGAATGAGAATTCCTCCTCAGGATAAAGCCAGAAAAAGAGGGGCCCTTGGGTGGCTCAGTTGGTTAATGTCCAACTTCAGCTCAGGTCATGATGTTGTGGATTTTGAGTTGAGCTTACTTCGGGTCCTCTGTCTCCCTCTCTCTCTGCCCCTTCCTTTCTCTTTCTCCTCCAAAGTAAGTGAATATTAAAACAAAGGGAAAGAAGGCAATGCAGGGTCATGGCGTAACATGGATCAAGAGGCCAAGTGGGACACGTAGGAGACTGTGTGGACTGGGAGACAGAGGTGGGAACGGACCGCATGCCTGTCTGTAGGAAAGCAGTCACTAGGCTATATTAATCCTGTCTGTCTTGATATTCCATCAGAAGCTAGAAATCCAGATATTAGATAATATCAAGCAAAATGTTGGCTACTTTAGATAAACAAAAAAATAGATAGATGAAGACATAGACATAGATAGAGATAGAGATGTAGATACAGAGATAGATCAGAGATTCTTGTCCTCCTTCCTCTCACCCATGTGACACTTGGCAATGTCTGGAGACATTTTTGGTTGTAACATCTAGGGGGATACTACTGGTATCTAGTGGATAGAGACCAGAGAGCCTGCTGAATATCCTACAGCATACAGAGAAGTCTCCCACCACCAAGAATTACCTGGGTCCAAAGGCAATGCTGTGAAGGTGGGGAAACCCTGACAGAAGACCATCTGGGAGCAGGCTGCCGCGCCTCACAGCACTGAAGGCGGTTCCAGATCAAAAGCCAAAGGAAGAAAGACTGTGCCACGTGTTTCATGACCCATCAGCTGGAGATCACAGTTTTTAAAGTTTTTAAAGGTTTTTATTTTTAGAGAGAAAGAGCGAAGGTGCCTGAATTGGGAAGAAAGGCAGAGGAAGAGAGAGAGAATCTTAGCAGTCCATGCTCAGTTGGAGTTCAGCGTGGGTCTCGATCCCATGTCCTTGTGATCATGACCTGAGCTGAAATCAACAGTCAGGCACTCAACTGACTGAGACACCCAGGCACCCCTCTTTTTTAAGATTTAATTTTATTCATTTATTAAACACCTTTTGATATTTTTTAATGTTTATTTATTTTGGAGAGACAGAGCATGAGCATGGGAGGGGCAGAGAGAGAGGGTGACACAGAATCTGAAGGAGATTCCAGGCTCTGAGCTGTCAGCACAGAGCTCGATGCAGGGCTTGAACTCACGAACCATGAGATAATGGCCTGAACTGAAGTTGTGTCATTAAACATCTGAGACATCCAGGTGCACTGAGGTCTCTTTTAAACAAATATGAATACATGCCTGCAAGTCTCCTAAGTGGGCATGGAGAGTCCCTCCTTGTCTTGAACTTTGGTGGAGTGACGTGTGTCAACTTGCTCCCAGATGGTCTTCAAACAGCGTTCCCCTACCTTCACAGTATTGACATTTGACCCAGATAATTCTTGGTGGTGGGAGACTTTCCTGTATGCTGTAGGATATTCAGCAGGCTTCTGGTCTCCATCCACTAGACACCAGCAGTATCCCCCTACATGTTACAACCAAAAATGTCTCCAGACATTGCCAAGTGTCATCTGGGTGGGGGGAAGGGGAACAAGAATCTCTGATCTAAGCGAAGCATTTTTATCAATGACTGGACCTGCCTACAGAACTTGCATCCTGCTCAAGCATAGGCCTCGTGGGATCCATATGGGCCTCCTTTTACTTTTAGTAGCACCTAAAAAGATTAAGATGCAGACAGCCCTGGAGGAAACAAATAAATGAGATGTTGCTCAGAGGAGACTACAAAAAACAGTGTACTTGGATATCAAGAAACAAATTCTGGAAATTACACATACAATTGCCCAGCTTAGAAAGTTAACTGGGTGTTATATGGAAACCAATTTGACAATAAACTATTATTTAAAAAAAAAAAAGAAAGAAAGAAAGTTAATTGGGGCTCAAACAAAGAAAGCCTGAAGCTCAAAGACTCTAAACCCCAGGAATCCGGGAGGAAAGGAGATGGAGTCTACTAGGAAGACAGCTTGATAGGTGGGTGACTGCAAAATGGGGGAGATAAGAACGGATCAGGACAGGGAGGCACACAGGGGAAAGATCCCCATCTGTAGAGAGATGAACAGAAGAGAAAGAGAGGCTGGGCATCATAGCACTGAATCTGAAGAAGAGAACAACCTCGAACCTGGATGGAAAGGATACTATTATCCCATCTCTAAGTGCTGGGCTTTCAGAGAGAAAACCCAACTCTAACTATGGGGCTTTCATTGGACGGAGTCTGGTTGCCCTGTTCCTGAGCCGTTGGGGGAAGGGGGGGGGGCAAGAAGAGATCCTGCCAGGTTCAGTGGCACCTCAGGTGTGCAGTCAGCATCAAGAGGAACCGGTCCCTTGCCCTGAAGTGCTGTGGCTCGTGGGATTGCATTTTGACCAGCATCATTAACAGGCAGAGTGGGAGCTTGGAACACGGCTGGGCTGGGAGCATAAGAGACAGTCCACCTCATCTGTGCCTGTAGCACAGTGAGAACAGATCCAAATAGTGATTTGGGACACGTGGTCCAAGGAAAAGGGTCTGCAGACAGGGGTCCTCCATTTTCTTCCACATAACCACCAATGCGGGGTCCTAGTAATTGGTCGAGGGGCCCACAGTGGAGGCAGGACCCACCTACATGTAACTATGCCCATCCACGCTGAGTGGCTGCTTAGCTTCTGGAGCTGAATAGATGGAGGAAACAGACAGCTCCCTCCCCAGACTGGCACTGCTGTATTGCTTGGATTAACCCTAGGTCAATTCTTGTTATTCAGATATATTCTCCCTTTTCTCCTTCTTAGCTTTCCCTCCTCTAGGCTGGTTACTCTGCTTATTGGTTTGCTTAAACAGACATATTTAATCCATCCACTTGATGAATGTTCTACACCACCTTCTTTACTTACCTCTCTCTCTCTGGGATAATCAGGCCTGATCATTTCTCTGGGTAACATTATCTTCAATTCTTTGTCCTCATCCTCCTCAGTATTCTCCTTTTCCTCCTTCTGGATTAAGCCTTTTATTCTCTCTGCCAGGTCAATATCAATGTTCATTTTCCGTTTCTCCCCGCCCCTCTCAGTTCTCTCTTTGTATATGCTCTTCTATCTACACCAGCTCCAGCTGGCTCTTTTTTGTTGTTGTTGTTGGGATTTCTGGTTTTATGCTTTTATATTGTTTGTTGTTGTTGTTGTTGTTGTTGTTGGTTTGTTTGCTTGCTTGTTTGTTAGGTTTTTTTAAATCTGTTTGCTTGTTTGTTTGATTTGTTTGTGGGTTTGCTTGTTCTCATTCCCTGTTTGTCTGTCTGTCTGTCTTCCTTTCCAGGGCTACTTCAAGGACCAAACCAAAGCACACATGGCAGAGAGTCCAAAACATCACTATGCATAGGGAAAAAAATAAACCAAGTCAAACAGCAGAGACCAGGTGACACCCTTCAAAAAATACTTCTCCAACACCCAGGCCCTGGATAGTGTTTAAGCCTCCTATAATACAGTACTCGCAGGTGCAGAGCACAAACTTTTACAACTTACAATAGTCAGGAAGCTAGTTAAAGTGATGAAAAAGAAGAATTCTCCTCAAAGGAAATTCCAGGAAAAACTGGCAGCTAAAGAATTGATCCAAACAGATAGAAGCAATGTACCTGTACAAGAATTTAGAATAAGAGCCACAAAATTAATCTCTGGGCTTGAAAAAGGCATAGGAAACAGCAGAGACTCCACTGGGGAAAAGATCTGGGATCTGAAAAATAGTTATGATGAACAAAAAATGCTCTAAATGAGGTGCAACATAAAATGGAAGCAACTACTGCATGCATTGTAGAGGCAGAAAGGAAAGTAGTTGAGTTAGAAGATAAAATTATGGAAAAGAGGAAGGCAAAGAAAGAGATAAATTGTTCCAGGACCATGAAAGGAAAATTCAAGAACTGAGTGATGCAATCAAACAGAACAATATCCATATCCTATGAATTCTAGAAGAAGATGAGAGAGAGAAAAGGACTGAGGGGGTACTTGTACAAATTATAGCCAAGAATTTCTGCAACCTGTGGAAGGAAACAGACATTGAAATCCAAGGGGCACAGAGAACTCCACTCAGATGTTACCTGAATCAATCTTCTGCATGACATATCATAGTGAAACGGGCAAAATACAAGGATAAAGAGAGAATTCTGCAAGCAGCTAGGGATAAATGGGCTTTTACAGACAAAGGTAGATATATAAGGGTGGTAGCAGACCTATCTCCTGGAAGTTGGCAGGCCAAAAAGGAATGGCAGGAAATCTTCAATGTGATGAACAGAAAAAATATGCAGCCAAGAATCCTTTATCCCGCACTTCTGTCATTCAGAATAGGAGATATCAAGGTTTTCCCAAACAAACAAAAACGGAAGGAATTCATCACCACTAAGCCAGCCCTACAAAGATCCTACGGAGGACTCTATGAGGGATTGCTGCAAGGAACACAATGTATCAGAGACACCACTATAAGCATTAGTCCTTTAGAGAACACAATGACTGTAAACCCATATTTTTCAATTATAACACTGGATGTAAATGGACTGAATGCTCCAATGAAAAGTCATGGGGTATCAGAATGGATAAAAAACCAAGATCCATCTATTTGCTGTCTACAAGAGACTCATTTTAAGACCGAGGACACCTTGAGATGGAAATAGGGAACGGAGAAATATCTATCATGCTACAGGAAGTCAAAAGACAGCTGTTGTAGCCATACTTATATCAAACTAACTGGACTTTAAAGTAAAGGTAGTGGGGACATCTGGGTGGCTCTGTTGCTTGAGCATCCTGCTTCAGCTAAGGTCATGATCTCTCAGTTCATGAGTTTGAGCGCTGTATTGGGCTCTGTGCTGACAGCTAGCTCAGACCCTGGAGCTGCTTCGGATTCTGTATCTCCCTCTCCCTCTAAGTCTCCCTTGCTCACTCTCTCTCTCTCTCTCTCTCTCTCTCTCATATACACACAAATTAATTAAAACAATTAGGAAACAATTAAAGGTAGTAACACGAGATGAAGAAGGGCTTTATTTAATGATTACAGGGTCTATTCATCAGGAAAAGCTAACAATTATAAAGGTCTATGCACTGAAATCGTGAACACCCAAATATATAAGACAATTAATCACAAACATAAGCAATTTTATTGATAAGAATGTGCTAATACAGGGGACTTTAATACTTCACATAGAGCAATGGATAGATCGACTAAACAGAAAATCAGTAAGAAACAATGGACCTGAATGACACGTTGGACCAGATAGACTTGACAGTCACATTTAGAACTCTACATCCCTAAGCCATGGAATTCACTTTTTTCTCAAGTACTCATGGTACATTCTCCAAGATAGATCACATACTGGGTCACAAAGAAGCCCTCAATAAATATGAAGAAATTGAGATCATAGCATGCACCCTTTCAGATCACAATGCTATGAAACTTGAAATCAATCAAAGGAAAAAGTCTGGAAAACCTCCATGAGCATGGAGTTTAATGAACATCCCATTAAGAATGAATGGGTCAACCAGGCAATTAGAGAAGAAAAATTTAAAATATATGGAAACAAATGAAAATGAAAATACAGCAATCCCAACTCTTTGGGATGCAGCAAAGGCAGTCCCAAGAGGAAAATACGTTGCAATCCAGGCCTATCTCAAGAAACTAGAAAAAGCCCCAATACAAAACCTACAGCACACCTATAGGAACTAGAAGCAGAACAGCAAAGATGCCCCAAATGCAGCAGAAGAAGAGAAATAATAAACCTCAGGACAGAAATAAACAATATAGAATAAAAGAAAAGAGTTGAATAGATCAATGAAACCAAGAGTTGGTTTTTTGAAAAAATGAACAAAATTGATAAACCTCTAGCCAGGCTTCTCAAAAACAAAAGAGAGAGCACCCAAATAGATGAAATCACAAATGAAAATTGATTTATTACAACCAAGCCCTCAGAAATATAAGCAATGATCAGGGAATACTATGAAAAATAATATGACAACAAACTGGACAACTTGGAAGAAATGGGTGTTCCCAAATACCCACAGACTACTAAACTGAAATGGGAAGAGATAGAAAATCTGACCAGACTATAACTCGTGAAGAAATTGAAGCAGTTATCAAAAATCTCCCAACAAAGAAGAGCCCTGAACCAGATGGCTTTTCTGGGGAATGCCATCAGACATTTAAAACAGAGCTAATATCCATTTTTTTCAAGCTGTTCCAAAAACTAGAAATGGAAAGAAAATTTCCAGACTCATTGTACAAAACCAGTATCACACTGGTTCCCAAACCAGACAGAGATCCAGCAAAAAAAAAAAAAAGAGAGAACTACAAGCCAATATCCCTGATGAATATGGCTGGAAAAACCCTGAACAAGATACTCGCAAATCGAATTCAACAACATCTATAAAGAATTATCCACCATGATCAAGTGGATTCATGCCTGAATTGTAGGGCTGGTTCAATATTCACAAATCAATTAATGGGATACATCACATTAATAAAAGAAAACATAAAAAACATATGATCCTGTAAATAGGTGCAGGAATCGCATTTGACAAAATATAGCATCCTTTCTTAATCAAAACCTCGAGAAAGTCAGGATAGAAGGAACTTACCTAAACATCATAAAGGCCCTTTTATGAAAAGCCCACAGCTAATAGCATCCTCAATGGGGAAAAACTGAGAGCTTTCTCCCTGAGATCAGGAACACAGCAGGGATGTCCCCTCTCACCACTGTTGTTTAACATGTTGCTGGAAGTCCTAGCATCAGCAGTCAGAAAACAAAATGAAATAAAAGGCATCAGAATTGGCAAAGATGATGTCAAACATTCACTTTTTGCTCTACTTGGAAACCCAACAGACTCCACCGAATGTCTGCTGGATGTAATCCACGAATTCAGCAAAGTGGCAGGGTACAAAATCAACATACAGAAATTGGTTGCATTTTCATACACCAATAATGAAGCAACAGAATGAGAAATCAAGAAACTGATCCCATTCACAATTGCACAAAAGACCATTAAATCCCTAGGAATAAATCTAACCAAAGATGTAAAAGATCTGTGTGCTGAAACTATAGAAAACTTATGAACGAAACCGAAGAAGACACAAGGACATGGAAACACATTCTAAGATCATGGATTGGAAAAATAAATATTGTTCAAATGCTAAAATACTACTGAAAGCAATCTACACATTCAATGCAATCCCAATCAAAAATTTACCTGCATTCTTCTCAAAGCTAGAAGAAACAATCCTAAAATCTGTATGCAACCACAAGAGACCCCAAATAGCCAAAGTAATACTGAAGAAGAAAACCAAAATGGGAGGCATCACAATCCCAGACCATAGCCACTATTCCAAGCCTGTTTTCACCAACACAGTATGGTATTGGCACAAAATCAGATGCATAGACCAATGGCATAGAATAGAGAACCCAGAATTGGACCCACAAGTGTATGGCCAATTAATCTTTGACAAAGCAGGAGAGGGTATCCAATGGAAAAAAGACAGCCTCTTTAACAGATAGCACTAGGAGAACTGGACAGCAGTACGCAATAGAATGAAACTAGACCACTTTCTTATACCATACACAAAAATAAACTCAAAATGTATGTAGGACCTGAGTGTGAGACAGGAAACCATCAAAACCCTAGAAGAGAATGTAGGAAACAACCTTCTTGACCTCAGCTGTAGTAATTTCGTACTTGACACATCTCCAAAGACAAGGGAATGAAAAGCAAAATGAACTATTGAGACCTCATCAAGACAAAAAGCTTCTTCACTACAAGGGAAACAATAAACAAAACTAATAGGCAACCGACGGAATGGGAAAAGATAGTTGCAAAGGATATATCAGATAAAGGGCTAGTATCCAAAATCTATAAGGAACTCACCAAAGTCCACACCCAAAAAACAAATAATCCAGTGAAGAAATGGGCAGAAGACATGAACAGACACTTCTCCAAAGAAGACATCCAGAGGGCCAACAGACACATGAAATGATGCTCAACATCACTCATCATCAGGGATATACAAATCAAAACACACTGAGATACCAACTCACGCCAGTCAGAGTGGCTAAAATGAACAAATCAGGAGATTATAGATGCTGGCCAGGGTGTGGAGAAACGGGCACCCTCCTACACTGCTGGTGGGAATGCAAACTGGTGCAGCAACCTGGAAAAGTGTGGGGGTTCCTCAAAAAATTAACAATAGAACTCCCCTATGACCCAGCAATAGCACTACTAGGAAATTACCCAAAGGGATACAGGAGTACTGATGCATGGGGTCACATGTACCCTAATGTTCATAACAGCACTTTCAACAATAGCCAAATCATGGGAAGAGCCTAAATGTCCACCAACTGACGAATGAGTCAAGAAGATGTGATTTATATATACCATGGAATACCACACAGCAATGAGAAAGAATGATATCTGGCCATTTGTAACAACCTAGAAGGAACTCGAGGGTGTTATGATAAGTGAAATAAGTCAGACAGAGAAAGACAGATGCCATAGGATTTTACCAGTATGTGGATCAGGAGAATCTTTACAGAAGACAATGGGGAGCGGGAAGGGGAAAAAATTAGTTACGGAGAGGGAGGGAGGCAAACCATATGAGACTCTTAAATACTGAAGGTTGGTGGGGGTTGGAGAAGAGGGGAAAGTGGGTGATGGGCATGGAGGAGGGCACTTGTTGGGATGGGCACTGGGTGTCATATGGAAACCAAATTAACAATAAAGTATATTTAAAAAGAAATACTTCTAATGAGTAAAAAAATAATAACTGAGCCTGGGGGGCTCAATGGGTTTAGCCTCTGACTCTTCATTTCAGGTCGGGTCTCAATCTCAGGGTCATGCTTTCACCTGTGTTGGGCTCCACCCTCCACATGAAGCATACTTAAATTAAAAAATTAAAAAGGTAATCAAAGGAAGGTATGAGACGAAAAGCTTTTAACATCTCTTAAGATGTAGAACAAAATGAGAAAGAAATGGAAATTATGAAAGGAAAGTTAAGAGATGAAGGCTCAATCTGTTCAATAATCATCTAACAAAAATTCCAGAAAGATAGTACCGAGAAAATGGAGGAGAGGAAATACTGAAAGATTCTATTTGGTTGAGAAAAAGCATGTCAAACCGAGAAAGCAGGTCTGAAAGTGGCCCTCACCAGGCTACACCCTGGATCATCCGAGAGCTCTTCCAGACACACACCCAACTTCCCTGCTTCTCCTCAAGGTGGCGTAATGGGGACCAGATTCAGCCTCCCGCCAGACACCACACCACCGCCGCAACAAAACCAGACAAAACACCAGAAACAACATTTTTCAACACACTGGACACCAAGCAATGAAAGACAGTGACAGACACACTACAATCCCAGAGAGAGAGGAAAACAAGCGAGGTTTGTCCTTTGAGGACACCAGGGGGCTGTGCTCAGGACGCTTTCCCACCAGCCAGACTAGCATGTGACAAGGTGGAGGGCAGAGTGTCCAGGAAGGTTTGGCTTAGTAGC
>NC_043707.1:21414528-21417594 GCF_006229205.1 Suricata suricatta
GGTAAAGATTCCAACTTTGGCTCAGGTCATGCTCTCACATTTGGTGAGTTCAAGCCGCATGTCCAGCTCCATGTTGGTGGTGAGGAGCCTGCTTGGGATTCTCTCTCTCTCCCTCTCTCTCTGCCCTTTTCCTTCCTTCTCCCTCTCCAAAATAAGTAACTTTTAAAATATATATATGCATTTGAGTCTGGCCTGGAGAAAAGGAGCCTAATTTGGAGATAAGAAATAAATACAAGGTCAAAAACATAGTCCACTTGAGTCTGGTCTGAAGAGAATTGGAGCCTAAATTGGAGATTCGAAGTAGGAGACAAAGACAGAACATAGTCCCCAAGGTCTACATTCTACCTTGTGCTGACTTCAGTTATGAGAATGGATAAGGATGTGAGAATCCCAGGTCCAAGGCCAACACACATAGGCCCCCCATTGTGCTTGCATCAAAGAAAGGGCTTTCTCAAACAACATGTGAGCAAGCATTCTTTTTCTTGTGGTTTGTGAGCCTAACGAAATGACTCCTGGCCTATCTGTGTACAGCTTAACCTATGTTTAAATCTTAGCTTTACTGGCTTAAATAATATGTATATCATTTTGTTTTTTGCTGAAGACATCCTGTTATGTTCTTGGCTGTGGGATTTGCTCAATCTCAATGTAAGTGTGTTACATGATTATTTGTTAATCAAAAACAAAATCATAACTATTGGCAAAAAATGAACCCGTACAAAATGAGATAGGTTTGTCACTTTCTTAATCTTGGGGACTGACACAAAAATAAATGAGATAGTTCTCTGTATACTTTCAATGATTAAAGCTCTTATCAGAAAAAATTAGTCATTATAAAAAATTTCTATTTTTCTAATGTCATCACTTCCAATGATTAAAACATCTTATCACTAAGAATTAGTCACTGTAAACAATTCCTATTTTCTGATGTCATGTTATTGCTTGATCAATAAAAAGAGACACCAAAGCAGACAAAGCAGAGATGCCTGCCTGGTGATCAAGAAAGAAACATGTGGCTCTCTCATCTCTCTCTCACACCGACATCCTCCATCCTTTCAGGGGACTCTGGACCTGCTGGGGCTGGACTGCAGCACACGTGCACACACCCCTTCCTTCACCAAGTCTTCCCTTTGACTAGAAGAAAAAAAAAACAAATCTTCAGTGGACTTTGCATTCCTAAGCACCTAGCAGAGAGTGTTTGACAATTGTATGGTCAGCTCAATTTAGCAATTTTGGAACTTTATAAGTAAAGAAAAAATATTAATAAAATATTTTACAGAAACCCATTACGTAGACCACACAAAGCCGGGAATCCCATTACTTCATCATCTTCTGCTACACCGGCTCTGTCTGGTGCCAGCGCCTTCACAGGCTCAGGTTGGGACCCGCTGGTGAGAAGCCTGTCCTGAAGTTGACCAGGAATCTGATGTGTCAGATTCCGCTGTACAAGGGAACGAAGTTCTGACCCGTACTACAACGGGGATGAAATTTTAAAATATGCTAAAAGGGAGACGCCAGACGCAAAAGACCACATTATCATATGATTCCATCTACGGGAAATGTCTGGAATAGGGAAATCTATAGAGACAGAAAGAAGATGCGTGGTTAGGAGGGGCTGGGAGAGAGGGGTGGTGTGACTGCTTAATGGTGATGGGATTTCTTTCTGAGATGATGACAATATTCCAGACTTAGCGGTGACAGTTTCACAACCTGTGAATGTCCTAAAAACCACTGAAGTGGCACAGCTTTTTTTAATGTTTATTTATTTTTGAGAGAGAGAGAGAGAGAGAGAGAGAGAGAGAGAGAGAGAGAATGAGTGGGGGAAGGGCAGAGGAGAAGGAGACAGAATTCAAACCAGGCTCCAGACTCCCAGCTGTCAGTACAGAACCCAACAAAGGCCTCAACCCATGAACCGTGAGATCATGACCTGAGCCAAAGTCAGATGCTTAACTGACTGAGCCACCTAGGTGCTCCTGAAGTGGTACACTTTAAAAGGGAGAATTTGGGGACACCCAATGGCTTAGTTGGTTAATGGCTGACTCTGGATCTGAGCCCATGATTTGTGAGACTGAGCCCTACTTTAGGCTCTTCACTGAGTGTGGAGCCTGCTTGGGATTCTCTCTCTCTTTCCCTCTCTCTCTGCCCCTCTGCCACTCATGCTTTCCCTAAAATAAACTTAAGTGTGTGTATATATATATATATATATATATATATATACACACATATGAATTGTATGTGCTTTATATCACACACACAAATTAGAGTGACATAATATTCCATTCCATGGACTTGTCTGAGAGAAATAAATGAATTGCTCTAAAAATGATCTGGGCATGGATTTCTTTCTGTAATGTTAATATTTCTTTCTAAAATTACTTGTACAGGCACATGAAACGATGCTCAGTGTCACTCATCATCAGGGAAATTAAAATAAAAACTACACTGAGATATCACCTCACACCAGTCAGAGTCACTAAAATGAACAAATCAAGAGACTATAGATGCTGGCGAGGGTGTGGAGAGACGGGCACCCTCCTACACTGTTGGTGGCAATGTAAACTGGTGCAGCCGCTCTGGAAAACAGTGTGGAGGTTCCTCAAAAAACTGTCGATAGAACTCCCCTATGATCCAGCAATAGCACTGCTAGGGATTTACCCAGGGGATACAGAAGTGCTGATACATAGGAGCACATGTACCCCAATGTTCACTGCGGCACTTTCTACAATAGCCAAATCATGGAAAGAGCCTAAATGTCCATAAACTGATGAATGGATCAAGAAGATGTGGTATATATATATATTGGAGTACTATATGGCAATGAGGAAGAATGACATATGGCCATTTGTAGGAAAGTGGATGGACCTTGGGGGTGTCATGCTAAGCGAAATAAGTCAGGCAGAGAAGCATAGATACCATATGTTTGCATTCATAGGTCTGACAGGAGAGACCTGGCAGGGGACCATGGGGAGAGGAAGGGGGAAAGAGAACGGGGGAGAGTGAGGGACACAGATCAAGGGAGACTACTGAATACTGAAAATGAATCATGGACTGAAGGGAGAAGGGGAGGGA
>NC_043707.1:21417694-21420251 GCF_006229205.1 Suricata suricatta
GCCATTTGTAGGAAAGTGGATGGACCTTGGGGGTGTCATGCTAAGCGAAATAAGTCAGGCAGAGAAGCATAGATACCATATGTTTGCATTCATAGGTCTGACAGGAGAGACCTGGTAGGGGACCATGGGGAGAGGAAGGGGGAAAGAGAACGGGGGAGAGTGAGGGACACAGATCAAGGGAGACTACTGAATACTGAAAATGAATCATGGACTGAAGGGAGAAGGGGAGGGAGGGGGTGATGGTCATGGTGGGGGGCACTTGTGGGGAGAAACACTGGGTGTTATATGAAAACCAAATTGACAATTATTATTATTAAAAAATTTTTTTAAATTACATGTATACATAATTGTTATCTTTGTCTAATTGGGAAGAAATATGACTCTGTCATTCCCCATGATGTGAATAAATCATTGAGGAGTAATGAGTGACTTCCACCACCCCCAACTACCACCACCAAAAGGCAAAAACCAAAAACTATGGTAATATTAGGACTGGGAACTAGAATCACAAGAATTATTTCCATAGCGACTTAATATATTTGCTGAATCTATCCATCCACTCTGTTGCGTCCCCTGAATGCTAACCAAACCCGAGGTTCCTGGAAGCCCGCCATGGAACTCTACCCCTCTTGAAACGCCCTTTTTTGAGGATAGTCTTGGCAGAGTCCAAGCTGTTGGAGAGGTGGCGGCTTCCTGGGTGAAGATCCCAATTCTGAGGGAGCTAAGCTAAGCAGGGACCATCAGTGCTTATGGGCAAAGGTGGGGAAGAATGAGGCCGGGGGGACAGAGTTCTTGACACAAACTTAGGCCAAGCTTTGGGAGTCACGTGGATTCTGGGAAAGCACAAAGAAAAATGGCCCGGGCCACCCAGAGACAGCCAGTGGGTTAGGACAAGAGAGCCAGGTGCCAGCCTTTTGGTGGGGAGACACTATCTCAAGGGGTGACAAGGGCTGCAGAGCGGACGTCTGCAGTTCGGGCAATAAGCCACAGCCAGCCTCCCTGAGTCTTAGAACTCCAGTTGGCTAAACAGTGTCAGGAGCGATCTTTGAAGCCAAGACTTGGTGCAAGCCAGAATCTTATCCCGACTGATAAATGGGGAAAATGAGCCCGAGACTTTTTCAGCTCTCTCTCTCCCTCCCACTCTTCCCCAGAATGACGTGGACAGAAAGCCAGAAAGGAGATGAGCACATCCACAGCCAGAGTCAGGAGGCGGGTCCTGGCTCCACACACCCACATACACACCACTGACACATAGCGTCAGTTAGGTCGTTTTATTTATTTTTTTTTTAATTGAACCCTGTAGATGGGGTTAGTGATAAGGCGGTTCTGAACCTCAGCTGCAGTGCTCGGCCCAGGGTAAGGCTGCAGTTCAGCAACTGCTGCAGTCACTGGGGTAGGCGTCCCAGTGCAGGCCGATGGCATTGATGAGCGAGCCAGATCTGCCGCTGATGAATCGTAGCACGGTGTTGGGGTACAAGGGGACAGCGTTGAAACTTGTGCCTGTGTCTTTCCCAAAAGGCAGGTACCGGCCCTTGTCAGTCACGAAGACCAACTTCCTCAGGTAGTACTTGTACTTGCCAGACACCTGGATCACTGACTCCCCAGGGTGCAGGAAAATCTCCTCCAGGTCCCCCTGGTTGCCACCCACATAGTCGCTCCACACCTTGCCATAGCGCACCTGGAGGCTAGGGGCAGGGAGAGCAGGGAAGGAAGACTGACACTGAGCAGGGTGACCGGAATTCAGGATCTCGTGGCCTACAAGCAGGGAGACCTGCAAACTGGTGGCAGGGATGACAGACCCCTGCCAGTCCCATGATGTCTGAGGGATGAGAGAGCCCTTGAGATCATACTGCGAACTTCAAGTCATTTTCCCGACAGACAGGCTCAGAGGAATAGTAACTTAGCCAGAGCCCTCCTCCCCCCAGACAGTGGTAGAGCTTCAATTTGAAACCTAGATTCCCACTGTCCCCCCAACCCCTACGTGAAAGAAGCAGATGGGCCTTTCTGGAAGGCTCTCGTGACAGAAGAGACATTGCTGCCCCAGGATCAGAAGGTTACACGTTGGGGAGGGGCGTCAGCAAAGATGGAGGATGCCATGGCGGGGACTTACACGTCAGGGGGACCCAACCTAGCGAGCTTGAGGTGCCCAAGTGGCTGTGGAACATAACTCCCCCCAGGCCACGCACACAGGGCTGCAGGGCTGTTGTAGCACCGGCCTCAGGCCCCAGCCCCTGATAACTTTCACATACCAAGCTATCCCTGGGATTTTTGACTGAAACAGATGTGACCCAAAGTAAGATCAGAGAGGATCCCCAAACCACAGAAACACAAAGAATCTTACCCTACGATGTAGTATCTGTTGACCCGGATGCGGATGGCGGTGATGGGGCCCTCCAGCTGGTAACCAGAATGGGAGAATCGCTGGCCTCCACCGCCTCCATACTCTCCATTGTAGGAAGAGGACCTAGCCTGAACTGGAGGGGACAGGAGGTGTCAGAAGCAGAGATCTCAAGAGCTCCAAGTCCTCCTCACCATCCTGTACCTCCCACACCTCACT
>NC_043707.1:21420351-21423750 GCF_006229205.1 Suricata suricatta
TGTTGACATTGCTGCTATGAACATTGGGGTACATGTGCTCCTATGCATCAGCATTTCTGTCTCTCTTGGGTAAATCCCCAGCAATGCTATTGCTGGGTCATAAGGGAGTTCTATCGATAGTTTTTTGAGGAACCTCCACACTGTTTTCCAGAGCGGCTGCACCAGTTTACATTGCCACCAACAGTGTAGGAGGGTGCCCGTCTCTCCACACCCTCTCCAACATCTGTAGTCTCTTCATTTGTTCATTTTAGCCACTCTGACTGGTGTGAGGTGGCACATAAAACAATGCTCAACATCACTCATCATCAGGGAAACACAAATCAAAACCACACTGGAAATACGCTTTGAAAAATCAATGATGGGAGTCAAGGGGCAGATTCTCCCCACTGGGGTCTGAATTTGCACTAGGACTTAAGCGGCTTTATATGAGAGAGGAAGTAGTGCTCCTGGCGGAGCAGAGGACCCGTGAGGCAAAGGTTGGGGGGCACCAGAGCTAACGGGGGTCCTGCCTCCTGTCCTGGGCTCCACCTTCACCCTCACGCCCCATCCCAACCCTCGTCCATTCTCCACTTTTAAAATGCACAACCACACAGTGGCGCCCCTCACCATCAGGAGGAATCCAAACTCCTGACCACGGCCTCCCAGGCCCTGTTCCATCTGCCCTGCTGGTTGCCTACAGACCTCCCCTCCCGCTGGCTGCCAACTTCCCAGCAGCCACCCTGCCTTTCCCCAACACTGTTCCACACACTCCCCAGTCAGGGTTTGGGTACTCATTCCCTGGCCACGTCCAGTCTTCACCCAAACATCTGTAGTCTCTCCATCAATTCATGGGGTCTTTGCAAATGCGACCCGAGGATGGGGTGGAGGTGGGGGTGGGGCTCCCAAGCAGAGGAGCAGCTTTCCCAGCCCTTCTCCTGGCTCACTCTACTTCATTTCCTCCTGGCCTGGCCTGTGGGAATAGTCCTTAAATTGTCCGATGCCCCACCCTGCAGTGAAAGCCCCTGCACTGGATTTAACTTCCTTTGCATCTGTCTCTCCAGCATCTGGAATGGTGGCTCCAACACAGATGCTCCAGAAATATGCTGAGTGAGTAGCGTTGCCAAGGGAGAGACAAGACAACTAGAGAATCAGAGAATGTAAGCTGCCCTGCAAATGGAAAGCTTGGGGCAGGCTTGGACTTTCACTGCCTTAGGACTGTGGGAGCAGGGCGGATAACCTTCACTGCCTGGAGGACGAAGGCAGGTAGGCCCCTGGGGGACACATGGGTAAAATGGGACAAGATCAAATAGGAGCAAATGAACTGGACCTGTTCCCAAGCCAACATTAGCCACACAATGGTCTAGCTGGACTCAGGGACCCACAGACCATGAGCCCCGAAACTCCTCCCACTGGAATAAAGTCCTCTCTTTACACCCTGGGAAGGGGATGGAGGGCCTGCTGGGGGGGAACCCAAGGATCAGTCTATGGGCATGGGAAAGACTCCAACTCTCTGCAGAGGTGGAGTCAGTGCCCCAAGTGAACCTATGACAGCCTATGTGGGGGAATCTCTTCTGAGGGTCCCGGATGTGTCATGCATGGAAACACAAAGGAATTTTCCTGAGGTGTTCATAGTGCTGCCATTAAAAAAAAAGTTTTATTGATTTTTGAGAGAGGGAGAGAGAGAGGAGAAAATACTGGAGGAGGAGTAGAAGGGGGGGAGTGGACACAGAATCTGAAGCAGGATCCAAGGTCTGAGCTGTCAGCACAGAACCTGATGTGGAACTTGAACCCATAAGCAGTGAGATCATGACCTGAGCCAAAGTCAGATGCTTCACCAACAGAGCCACCAGGGCGACATGAGCTGCCATCATTGATACCCAGTGTTTGGTTCCATCCTGTGGGAATATACTCCTCATAATGAAGAAGAAAGACAGACAAAAGTGAGAGGAGACACAAGAAAGAATTAGAGAGCTTCGGTGAAGAGAAGAGACAAAGAGAAGAGGCAGAAGGAAAAAGGTATGGAGAGAGGGAATGTAACCAAAAATCCTCAGAGCAGGAGAAGAGGGGGAAAGTCAAGACAAAGGGAAAGAGAGTAGGAGAGAAAGGAAACCCAGAGAGAACAAGAGACAGAACAAAACAGCTGGAATGGGGGAGAAGTTATGTCACCAGGACATGCTTGTTTCAAACTTGAAGCAGAGAGATCAATGTATCCCTGGCTGCCCTTCTTGCACTCAGAATCTCCAGGCCAAGGCCCTGTCCTATTTCTGGATCCTTAGGGTGGGGCTCCCAGGCTTTCCTGGGAGGAGTCCTCTGTCCTAGATGGTTTATGAGGGGTGGATGCCCTGTGTGTCCAGCTACTAGTCATTAATCACTAAAGCTAATGACTCCAGTCCTTCCCTGGGCTCCACCCTTCTCTCTGCTTGGGAGGGCCACTGCCACAGAGGGTCCAAGACTCAGTCCCAGAGGGGCCAAGGAGCAGAACTCAGGAGTCTGTCCTAGATACTTAGGTGGAAGAGAAGAGACTCTGAAGAGAAGAAAGCTATGACTTCAATAAGACCTATGAAATGGAAATGTTGCTCCGTGTGGGCTTTAGCCTCAGGAAGATTCAGCTGTGGCTCCCAGAAGTCCCGAGGGCCCTGTGAACATAACTACCCCCAAGGGAGGACCCATCGACCTTTACTTCCTCAGCTTCCCAGTGCCACTTGGCCTGACTGCCTGTCTCCCAGGAGGGAGATCTACAGGGCTTCAGTGTCCACCTGCAGCAGCACGTTACCTTGTCAGAAAAGCTTTGTGAATAGTTTGGCAGATTGGGGATGGATAGATGGAGGTAAAAAGGCAAGTACAGCAAAATATTAACCACAGTAAATCTATGTGGGTGTATATGTGTGCTCACTGTACAATTCTTTCAACTGTTCTATACGTTTGGATTTCTGATTCATATCAAATAGCAGGGAAGAGAAAGAAAAAAAAGTCCCTGAAATCAGAAGGCACTCCTAAGTCCAGGGCGTAGAGTGTATAATCCCTTTTCAGGAGAATCTAAATTTCAAATGTAGCACAATGAGGACATGTTTATCCTAAAAGATGATAGATTGCATGTAGGAGCACCTGTGGAACACCGAAATGGGGGGTGACACCTTAGACTACACCCAGAAGCAATTAGTAACTTGCTCACCCAAAGTTGTTGACCCTTCATTGATGAACTTTGTCAAGTTTATTCTGCCCATCCTGGGATCTGGGCCTTGGCCCAGAGTGGACCCCACCCTGCCACCTGTAACTCTTTGGGGGAGAGGCAGGATAAGGTATTCCAGACCTTTCCTGACAACTGACTCTAAGAGGCTGAACATGTTTGCTCAGGAGGTGAGGTTCTCACGATAAAGAGTAGGAGGAGGGGATGGAGCTGGTATAAAAGATCTGGAAGTT
>NC_043707.1:21423850-21429440 GCF_006229205.1 Suricata suricatta
CCAGGCAGAGAAGGACAGAAACCATATGTTTGCACTCATAGGTCTAGCAGGAAAACAAGAGAGACCTAATGGAGAACCAGGGGGAGCGGAGGAGGGAGAGAGAGTTGGGGAGAGAGAGGGATGCAAAACTTGAGAGACTATTGAATGCTGAGAATGAACTGAGGGTTGAGGGGGAAGAGGGAGGGGGAGAAAGAGGTGGTGGTGATGGTGGAGGGCACTTAAGGGGAAGAGCACTGGGTGTTGTATGGAAAACAATTTGACAATAAAATATTATGGAGAAAAAAAAAAGAAAATGAAAGACAAGGCATAAATGTCATGGAAAAAAAAAAAAACGTATTTCCAAACAATAGCAGATCTGTTTCCTGTTAAGGAAAGCAAAAATTCTCTGTCTCCTCATTTAAGTCTTGGGTCTCCCTGGTGGTTTAATTTGAACAAAGGGCTTTACCACAAAAGCAAATGTGAACGTTGCTTTTCTGTTCACTGTTCACGATTCCGGTGAAGAAGGTAAAGTCTCGCGAGAAAAGTGAATTCACGAAGTTGCAGAGAAGGTCCCTCCACTCCCTGATGTAGGGCCACTTGTAGGCAAACAGACTTGCGCGATGGAAGGTAGGAAGAGCCACAGCGACCCTCTGGCTGAATACAGATGTGCCCATGGGTGGGGGGCACCTCAAATTATCCATAGTCCCTATCTGACCAACGAGCTGCTCACAACCAGGCACAGTTGCCCAAAAAAGGGAGAATTCCATATATCCCCATACCTCCTCACCCTCCCCCTTTCAAAAGAGCCCCCACCCACTGCCTAGTCTCAGACAGCCTCTCCTCTGCAACCTTGCAGTGTATTCCATAAGCTTCTATCTCCTTTGTTCTGCCTCACGTGAATTCTTTCACAGCCCATGCCATCAGCTTCCATCAGGTCTTCCCTGCACATTTGGAGGCCCCCATCCAATGGTGACACCACACTTACTCTTCTGTCCCCAGTGCCCCACATGCCAGCCCCTACACGGGGCTGCCTAAATGTTTTCCTGTTCTGCTCACTTGCCCATCTTCTACCCTTAAGACTTTCAGCCCCTACCACCACACTACTACCACCTGCATGGACCACCCCCCTGCAGCCCTTCCCTAGGCTTCTATCACAGGGCGTCTCTCCCCAAACCCTCTACTTCAGATAGAATTCCTTTCTCTGCCCTCCAGCTGTGCTTCCTATCTTCCCAGCAAGATTCTGATTACCCTGCACTTTAATTTATTTGTGTACACAAGCCTCCTCTACTAAACCCAAGGTCCATTCTAAGGTGGAATTCCTGTCTTGTCCAACTGTGAATTCCAGGTTCCTGCTTCCCATCTGGCACAGAGAAGGTGCCCCATTAATGACTGTCACATGCCTCGTCTGTGGCAAGAATTCCATTAAACCCTCCTCCTTTGTCTCTTCAGGCCAGTGTCTCTCTTCTAGCAGACTTGAATTTGGGTTTTCTTGTTTCTTCTGAATCTTCTGGTGAAACCCTGTTTGGTAGAATACTGTACATAAATACAAACTGTGGGTTGAGGTCCTCCATTCCAACACTCACTAGCTGTGTGAATTTTTAAAAAGTCACTAGGGTGCCTGGGTTGCTGGGTTGCCTAAGCTTCTGACTTTGGCTTGGGTCATAATCTCACAGTTAATAGGTTCAAGCCCCATGTCCGGCTCTGTGCTGACATCTCAGAATCTGGATTCTGCTTTGGATTCTGTTTCCCTCTCTCTTTCTCTGCCCCTCCCTTACTTGTGCGTGCACGTGCTCTCTCTCTCAAAAATAAATAAATAAGCGTTAAAAAAAGTCACTATTTTTTTTTTTTGGTTATAAAATCAGGCTTGATCACTGGAGGAGAAACCAAGTGGCACCTGGAGATCTTGGTGGATCAGTTTTATTTTATACCTGCGGGCTCAGAGGAGATCCTTCTCCAGAGATCTGAGTCCCAAGCAAAAGTATGGGGGACAATTTATCATCTGTTACTTCCTCATTCTGGATTAGTAGTAATTTGGCTTCTAAGACAAGCAGAGCAGGAAGAAGAACCCAGAAGAGGAGTCTCTAAGCTAGGAACCAGAGCTTATGTTAGTCCCATTGGCCATCTTATGGTGCATAATTTTACTCATTTTCCCAACACATTGAGCCTATATTTCTGCATATGGAACATGGGGAAAAAAGGTCTTGAGATCAACCAAAATCCTTAAGGACAGTGTTTTTCAAACTGTAGGTCTTAACTCACTAGTGGACCATGAAATCATTTTGACAGCTCAAGACTAACGTATTTTTTTAAGTTTATTTCTTTTACTAAGCTCTGTACCCAATGTGGGGCTCAAACCCATGACCCCTAGGACAAGAATCTCATGCTCTCTTAAATGAGTCACCCAGGTGCCCCAAGATCAACATTTTTTTAAATTTGAGTCAGGAAGAGGAGTGGGAGCGGAGAGAGAGAGAGAGAGAGAGAGAGAGAACATTAAGCAGACTCACGTTAAGATTAGGGGCTCATTAAGGGGAAGAGCACTGGGTGTTGTATGGAAAACAATTTGACAATAAAATATTATGGAAAAAAAAAAAAGATTAGGGGCCCAATCCCACAATCCTGAGGGCATGACCTGAGCCAAAACCAAGACCTGGATGCTCAACTAACCGAGCCACCCAGGTTCCCCAAGACCAACATATTTTAAAAGTGAAATAGAAGAGAAAGTAAGAGCATCACATGTAACAAGGCTAAATGCTATTTCCTAAAATACTGTTTCAAATACTCTATCCTGCACATACTGGCTCACAATATAGAATTTTCTTTTCTATTGTGAACTGCTGTTTTAAAAAAAATCCCTGGAAAAAAAAAAAACTCTAACTCTCTCAAAGGGTAAAATTTTTTATATGCCTACGTAGTCCAAAACTGCCAGGCCAGAAGCAGTTTGGGACATCTCTAACGTAATAATTAGAGCAGTTCCTGAGACCCAGAATCAGGTACAGAAGTATATATTGATAGTCTTTTTTTTGTTTGTTTTTAACGTGGAATTGACATGTAACATATTAGTTTCAGATATTACAACATGATGATTCAGCATATGTATATGTTGCAAAATGAGTTAATCATTTCTCTTTTTTTTTCAAAATTAAAAGCTTCTTTACTGCAAAGGAAACAAACAACAATTCAAAAGGCAACCAATGTAATGGGAGGACATATTGCAAATGACATATATGATACAGGGCTAGTATCCAAAATATATAAATAATTTTTTAAACTCAACACCCAAGAAATGAATAATCCAATTAAAAAAATTCAGAAGACATGAATGGAAATCTCTCCAAAGATATATACAGATGGCCATCAGATACATCAGAAGATGATCATCATCACTGACCGAGTTAATCATTTCTTGAAGTCAGAAACCTACAGCAACCTGCAAAGAATTCAGGGAGAGAATGTTGAATTAACAAGAGACACATCTTAAAAATCCTTTTAAAATATTTATTCACTTTTGAGAGAGAGAGAGAAAGAGAGAGCATGAGCAGGGGAGGCAGAGGGCAGAGAGAGAGAATCCAAAGGAGGCTTCAGGCTCCGAGCAGTCAGCAGAGTGCCCGATGTGGGGCTTGAACTCACTGACCACCAGGTCATGACTTGAGCCAGAGTCAGACACTTACCTGACTAAGCCACCTAGAACCCCAGCAAGTGACATGTCTTAAAGCTTGGTTCGTGCCCTTACCCCATGATCCTCTGAACTTCAGTTTGCTCATCTGCCATAGGTGATAGAGTCTAACCGATTTGCATCACGCCCCTGGCACAGATCTGGCACACATAATACTGAGTAAACGTTTGGGTTTTTTTCTCTCTTCAATTCTCACGAAATATGGTCTTTCTTTTTCATGTCTTTCAGATAAAGTTGATGAGGGCAGCCCTTGTCTTTCTCATCTGCACTTAGCTTTATGTTTATGGTTTAGCTTAGTTCAGATCCTGGAGATCTTTGTCAAATGCAACATACAACTTGAAACAAGAATTTTTTAATGTTTATTTATTTATTTTTGAGAGAGAGTGTGTGTGTGAGAGAGAATCAGAAGTAGGCGCCTCATTATTAGTGCAGAGTCTAACTTGGGCTTAAATTCACAAACCACAAGATCATGGCCTGAGCCAAAGTCAGATGCCCCCCAAAAATAATAATATTTTAAGCTTATGTATTTTTTTGTTTGTTTGTTCATTTGTTTTAAGTAATCTCCATACCCAAAATGGGGCTTGAACTCCTGATCCTGAAATGAAGAGTCACATGCTTGTCCTACTGAGTCAGCCAAATTCTCCTCAAAGGAAGAATTTGTGAAAGTTGATTTGGACAACTAAAGTTAAAGTCACTTGAGAACCTGTTTTTTTTTAAATATTTTTATTGTTTATTTACTTTTGAGAGAGAGAGAGCACAAGCTGGGAGGAACAGAGAAAGAAGGTTCCACAGAATCCGAAGCAGTGTTCCACACTCTGAACTGTCACCCCAGAGCCTGATGGAGGGCTCCAACCCACAGAGCATGAGATCATGACCTGAGCCGATGTTTGACACTTAACCAAATGAGCCACCCAGGTGCCCTGGGAACCTGGTTTTAATTTCCTTTTATTAAGCTATAATTACATGGTAACTTTTTTTAGCCTCTGTGTGTGGGTATTGTTGTTTTTAAGATTTTATTGTTAAGTAATCTCTACATCTAACATGGGGCTCAACCTCAGAACCCAGAGATCAAGAGTCACATGCTGTATAGACTGAGCCAGCCAGGTGCCCCTAACCTCCAACTTTTTGCCTTCAGCCTCCCCACCTCTTACTGGATGGCCTGATCAATTGCAACTAATTGCAAAAATTGTTTTATTTAATTTTTCCTTTGTTTCCTGTATTTGTTTTCCTCATCATAAAGAGCAATCAGTCTCCAGAACATAAAACAATATAACAACATCAAATATTGATACAATAATATCAAACTGGAATGAGGTGAGGTCATTCCACCAGGACACGGCCATTATTGCTCTGTGTCAGGAAGAATTCGGCTGAAAATATGAGCAGATTTCATTTCCTTCATATATTACTGAGGCTCAAACTGTCCCCTGTACTTGCTCATGGCGGGTTCTGCAAACACAGGAAGTTAGACACGAGGTGGAGTGTTTGAGAAGCACACAGACGGGGCTCCACTCAGAAGCTGGGTGCCTGGGGCAGGTTATTTCACTTCTCTCTGCTTCTGTTTCCTCATCTGAGAAAACCTGCCTCCTCGGGTTGCTATGGTTATGATATGGGTAATGGAAGTAAAGTTCCAGAACACCATCTGATACAAGGCAAGTGCAAGGAAGTTCTGTTTCTCATCATCTAAGAAGTGACTCCATCCTGTGGAAATAAGATCATAAAATTCCATAAGAATCCCAGATTCTTTCCACCTCCCCAGATTTCCCCACACAGGCACCACTTAGGACCTTTCTAATTCATTCTTATCATTTTTTAAGGTTTATTTATTTAAATAATCTCTATTGCCCAACACGGGGCTTGAACTCAAGACACTGAGATCAAGAGATGCATGCTCCTCTGACTGAGCCAGCCAGGCAAACGCATTCTTTTTTTTTTTTT
>NC_043707.1:21429540-21429728 GCF_006229205.1 Suricata suricatta
ATGGTGTAATACACAAAAATAAGATCAAAATGGCTGAAGGACCTGAATGTGAGACAGGAAACCATCAAAACCCTCGAGGAGAAAGTAGGGAAAAACCTACTAGACCTCCACCGCAGCAATCTCCTACTTGACACATCCTGAAAGGCAAGGGAAATGAAAGCAAAACTGAACCCTTGGGACTTCATCAA
>NC_043707.1:21429828-21532872 GCF_006229205.1 Suricata suricatta
CAAACTTCACAATCACAAAACAAATAATCCAGTGAAGAAATGGGCAGAAGATATGAACAGACACTTCTCCAAAGAGGACATCCAGATGGCCTACAGACACATAAAACGATGCTCAACATCACTCATCATCAGGGAAACACATTCTTATCATTTTTCACAACTCTCAAGGTTGGAATCTCTGACTCTCGAGATTTTGAGCAGCCAGTGGGTGCGACCCAGCAAGCCCTGAGCAGTGATGAAATGCTCCTACGCTCGGCCCATGTTTACCCCCTGCCTGGCAGCAAAATAACTCCGGGGCGAGGGCTGGGATTCTTAGCAGGGTAGACTCCACTGCAGAGGGTGTGAAGGTCAAGGGAAGAACAACAGGAAGTACCTGGACTTTCCTGTTGAGGCTCTGACTGTGTTTCCTGTGACTGACCTGCTCATCAAGTCATTCATTCAGCAGCAGGAGGAGGTTGGAGGTGGTCAGATCTGGATTCCAATTCAGCTCTGGGACTTGAGTTGTGTGACTTTGGATGACATTGACTAACTTCGTGAGCTGGCCCAGAATTAAAGGGTTTTCTGGGATGTGGAACTTCAACTGCTAAACCCAAGACAGTCCTGGGTGCCTGGCTGGCTCATCAGTAGCCCATGTAGCTCTCAATCCTGGGGTCGTGAGTTCAAGCCCCACTTGGGCATAGAGCTTACATTTAAAAAGGAATGCATAAACAAACAAACAAACAAACAAACAAATAAAAGCAGCATGGCCCCAGGCACAATGGGGATGCTTGGTCACCCCAGATGGCTACTCAATCCTTCTAAGCCTGAGTTTCCAAGTATAAAATGTTGCTACATGCTGTCTGCTTCTCTGCTCCTCATCACCTGGGGTTGTACCTTTCAGAGAACACAAGTGCAGGGGAAACAATTTAATTCCATCTGGTCAGGAGAAGTTGGCTGACAGCTTGGCTATATGCTCCTTCATCCACTGAAGCCAAACTTCTGAAGGGCAAAGCAACTTTTTTAAAATGTCTATTTATTTTTGAGAGACATAGAGTGTGAGCAGAAGAGGGAAGAGAGAGAGGGAGACACAGAATCTGAAGCAGGCTCCAGGCTCTGAGGGACCCCAACCTGGGGCTAGAACTCATGGACCACAACATCATGACCTGAGCTGGAGTCAGATGCCTAACTGACTGAGCCACTCAGGTGCCCCCTGCAAAGCAACTTTTTACTGACATTCTGCTTGGAGTCCTCAGTTGGGCTCATGGTGTGACATGAATCCCTAGTCATGAGCCTCTCTACTTGACCCGCCTCCCCCACTGTTCCCGGCTACTGCCTCTTATGGCCAGGTGAGCGTGGCAAGATCTGAACACACCATGCTCAGCAGGCAGTGGTGAGACAAGGGTTGGGTGTGGGCGGATGAAGGCAGCTTGAAATACAAAACCCAGAATTCTGGTCACAGTGTGATTGCATAATAAAAGGGGTCTTTAGGCTTCAGCCAGGATGGGAGGCATGAGCATGGCAGGAACAGAGCAGTCTTCCTGAAGGGTCTTCCCTCATGCCTGCTGTTGGTCGATTCTCCTCTTGCCTGAGGTTGGTGGCCTCCACATGTTGCCCTGGAGCCCGGTGCACAGTGGACTCAACACAGTACAGGAAGAAGCTTTGGAGCTGTAGTTCCTATGTAGGAGGGTGGGTTTTGAGCACAAAGTAAGGAGAAGTGAACTCAGAAGTGAACTAAGCAGTTGTAAATTTGGCCACCCATACTTCCTCAAAAAGGTGAACATAGTTTTACCATCTGACTGAGAGGTCCTACTCCTAGGTCTAGACCAAAAAGAAACTGAAAACGTATGTCCACACGAAAACCTATAGATGACTGTTCACAGCAGCATTACTTGGAATAACCAAGAAGTGGAACAATCCACATGTCCCTCGATTGATGAATGGATAAAAAATGTAGTATAGCCATACACTAAAATATTCAGCTTTTATATAAAAAACAAATGAAGTACTGGGGTGCCTGGGTAGCTCAATCGGTTGACTGTCTGGCTCTCAGTTTCAGCTCAGGTCATGATCTCATGGTTTATAGGATCAAGCCCGGTGTTGGGCTCTGTGCTGACAGTGCATAGCCTGCTTGGTATTCTCTCTCTCCTCTCTCTCTGCACCTCCCCCAACAGTCTCAACATAAATAAACATTTAAAAAATGAGATACTGATTCATTCAGTATGGATGAACCCTGAAAACGTTATGCTAAGTGAAAATTGCCAGACACAAAAGGCCGCATGTTACATGATTGCATTTATATGAGATGTCCAGAATAGGCAAATGAATAGACACAGATAACAAACAGTTGTTAGGGTGCCTGGCTGGCTCAGTAAATTGAGCATCCAACTTCAGCTCAGGTCATGATCTCACAGCTCATGGGTTAGAGACCCATATCTAGCTTTGTGCTGACAGCCTGATTCTGTCTCCCTCTCTCTCTGCCCTTCACCTGCTCTGTCTCTCTGTCTCTCTCTTTTTCTCTCTGTCAAAAATCAATAAACATTTAAAAATATTAAAAAGAAAAGAAAAAGAAAACAGAAAGTTGTTGCCAAGGTCTGGAGGAGGAGGGAATGGGGAGTGACCACTAATGGGTACAGGGTTTCTTTTTGGGGTGATGAAAATGTTCTGAAATTAGATAGTGGTGATGGTTGCACAATCTTATGAATGTATTAAAGCCCGCATGCATTGTATTTGGTGCACTTCCTAGCATGTGAAATATAGCTCAATAGGAATAATAATAAACAAAGTTTGGCCACTCGGTCCTGGTCCTGGTACATGTAGAAAGTACAGCAATGGAGTGATGCCTTCAGGATCCTGTTGCTACACTTTGGCATTGGGATGGGATATTAGAAGATGGATGGGTTTGGGTGGGTGTAGTCTCCTGCACCCAGGATACAAGTGGAGCCTCCAATTGGGTCACCAGTGGCAAATGCCCATGGAGGTAGTAAAACCTTTGTGATGAATGGGGCTCTGATGGCCAAGTATGTTGTGGAGGAGATAAAGCTTAACATTTTCTTGAGACCATCCATCTCTACCATAATCAGGCTAAGAACCTGAGTATGGGCAGGCCCATTGACATAGGAATTGGGAAAAGATGTGGTAGCCCCTTAGGCCCTCCTTTCTCATGGGAACATCTGGTGGGCAGCCACACATCACAGAGTGTAGGGGAGATGCTGGCTTTAGAAAGCCTCAGTATAGAATGGACTTCAGTGACTTTCCAAGTGGCATTATAGCAGAGAAATGGGACCCATGACCCATTCACAAGTGGCTATGTGGGCAAGGCGCCCCTACACATACTAGCTCAACGGATAGCTTCCTTGAGAGAGATCCTTCAGGTTCCTTTATCTTTTTTTTATGACTCTGTTCTAGTGGGGTTTTGTTTGTTTGTTTCAATAGCATTTATTTCTGCTCTAATCTTTATTATTTCCTGTATTCTGATAGTTTGGGGTTTTATTTGCTGTTCTTTTTCCATCTCTTTGAGGTGTAAGGTTAGGTTATATATCTGAGACCTTTCTTCCTTCTTTAGGAAGGACTGGGTCACTATGTACTTCCCTCTTATGACTGCTTTTGCTGCATCCCAGAGGTTTTGGGCTTTGGTATTATTTTCATTGGCTTCCATGTACTTTTAATTTCCTCTTTAACTTCTTGGTTAGTCCATTCATGTTTTAGAAGGATGTTCTTTAGTCTCCAAGTATTTGTAATCTTTCAAAATTTTTTGTGTGGTTGATTTTGAGTTTCATAGTGTTGTGGTCTGAACATATGCATGGTATAATCTCAAGTTTTTTGTACTTGTTGAGGACTGATTTGTGTCCCAGTATGTGGTCTATTCTGGAGAATACTCCACGTGTACTGGAGAAGAATATGTATCCCATTGCTTTAGGATGAAATGTTCTGAATATATCTGTTAAGTCCATCTGGTCCAGTGTGTCATTCAAAGCCATTGTTGATTTTCTGTTTAGATGATCTGTCCATTTCTGTAAGTGGGTGTTGAAGTTCCCTACTATGATGGTATTATTATCAATGAGTTTCTTTATGTTTATGATTAATTGATTTACATATTTGTGTGCTTCCACATTTGGAGTATAAATGTTTATAATTGTTAAGTCTACTTGGTGGATAGACCCCTTAATTATAATATAATGCCCTTCTTCATCTCTTCTTACAGTTTTTATTTTAAAGTCTAGATTGTCTGATATAAGTATGGCTACTCCAGCTTTCTTTTGGTGACCATTAGCATGATAGATGATTCTCCATCCCTTTACTTTCAATCCGAAGGTGTCTTTAGGTCTAAAGTGGGTCTCTTGGGAGCGCCTGGGTGGCTCAGTTGGTTAAGTATCCGGCTTCGGCTCAAGTCATGATCTCACAGTTTGTGGGTTTGAGTCCCGCATCAGGCTTTGTGCTGACAGCTAGCTCAGAGCCTGGAGCCTGCTTCTGATTCTGTATCTCCCTCTCTCTCTGACCCTCCCTTGATCATGCTGTCTCTGTCTGTCTCTCAAAAATAAATTTAAAAAACATTTAAAAAATAATAAAAAAGTGGGTCTCTTGTAAACACCATATAGATGGATCTTGTTTTCTTATCCATTCTGTTACCCTATATCTTTTGATTGGAGCATTTAATCCATTGATGTTTAGAGTGAGTACTGAAAAATATAAATTTATTCCCATTATGTTTCTTGTAGAGTTGAAGTTTTTGGTGGTGTTCTCTGGTCATTTCTATTCTTTGTTGCTTTTGGTCTTTTATTTTTTCATCTTTTCTTCCCTTAGAGAGTCCCCCTTAAAATTTCTTGCAGGGTTGGTTTAGTGGTCACGAACTTCTTTAATTTTTGTTTGCCTGGGAAATTTTGTATCTCTCCTATTTTGAATGACTGCCTTGCTGGATAGAGAATTCTTGGCTGCATGTTTTCTGATTCAGCACATTGAATATATCCTGCCACTCCTTTCTGGCTTGCCAAGTTTCTGTGGATAGGTCTGCTGAAAACCTGATCTATCTTCCTTTGTAGGTTAAGGAATTTTTTTCCCTTACTGCTTTCATGATTCTTTCCTTGCCTGAGTATTTTGTGAATTTATGATATGCCTTGTTGATGGTCAGTTTTTGTTGAATCTTGTGGGAGTTCTCTGTGCTTCCTGGATTTTGACGTCTGTGTCTTTTCCCAGGTTAGGAAATTTTCCACTATGCTTTGCTCACATATCCCTTCTACCTCTTTTTCTCTCTCTTCATCTTCTGGGACCCCTATGATTCTGATGTTGTTCCTTTTTAATGAGTCACTGATTTCTCTTATTCTTAAATCGTGCTCTTTTGCTTTACTCTCCTTCTTTTTTTCTGCTTCATTATTCTCCACAAGTTTGTCCTCTATATCACTGATTCACTGCTCTGCCTCATGCATTTTTGCCACCATGGCATCCATTCAAGATTGCAGCTCAGTTACAGCATTTTTTATTTCATCCTGACTATCTTTTACTTCTTTTATCTCTGTAGAGAGGGATTCTAATCTATTTTTGACCCCAGCTACTGTTCTTATTATTATGATTCTAAATTCTGGTTCAGATACCTTGCTTGTATCTGTTTTGGTTAAGTCCCTGGCTGTCGTTTCTTCCTGCTCTTTATTTTGGAGTGAATTCCTTTATTTTGTCATTTTGAAGGAAGAAAAGGAATTAATAAGGTAAAAATTTTTTAATTAAAAAATTGAAAACAACACACACACACACACACACACACACACACTCAAATAAATGATGATAAATCCTAGATGTGTTTTGGTCTGGTTATTGATAGGAGCTTGATTGATTAGAGAAAAAAGGGGAAAAATTAAAATTAAAAAATTAAAAACAACACACCCATACAAACAAAATCAAATAAATGATGATAGATCCTAGGTATGTTTTGGTCTGATTATTTAAAGGAGCTAGATTGATTAGAGAAAAAGAGGGGAAAGAAAAAGAAAAAAGAAAACATTAGAAATTTTGAGAAAATGAATACAATGCAATAGAACTTGAAATGATAGAAGTAAAATAGAATTTGAATATTTTACAAAAAAGTAAAAAATTTAGTCAAAATAAAGGAAAATATTTTTAATAAAAACTGAAAATCAAAATAAATGTTTTCTCTTTCTGCATTCAAGTAAAAGAAATGAAAGAAAAACAGGAGAAAAAGAAAATTGAATAGATGGACCAACAAACAGTCTGAAACACAATTGATATTACATCGTTTTTCCCCTAGAAGTCAAACTCTGAAGCACTTTATAGTCCATAAACTAAGCAGGCAGAGAGATGCTGGTGCTCCTGAAGAGTGAGGTTGGCCCAGTTGGGTGGGGCTTAGTGTAACAGCTCGTTCTCCACTAGACGGCGCTGCTTAGCTTACTGGGGTGGACTGTTGTGGGGCCTGTAGGTATGTATGTCCATGGAAGAGCAGGGTGAAAATGGTATCACCCAGCTAGGTAGTCTAGTATCAGAACTCTGTGCTCTCCCCAATCAAGAATTGTGCACCTGTCCTTTGTCTCCAGTTTCCATCCACTCTCCACTTTTTCACTGTCCGTGACCACACCATCAGGTTACCAGGCAGCACCTCCCTCCTGAGTTTTATCTGAGATATGGCTGTGTTTCCCAACCCCTCACTTCTGAGGGACTGTGGCTTTGACCCACTCAGATCCTCTGGGGGAGGGTCTCACTGAGCAATGGCGGGGTGCCAGCCGCACCCAGGAACTTTCGCAGGACCTTCCTGCTGCCGATGTCCAGAGACTTGCAGCTGGGTGCCAGCCTACCCCAGAAAAAGTTCATGCGATCATGTAGCAGCAGCATGTCCAGGATTATGGAAAATCACCCATGGCCCAAAGACTTCCCAGATCCACTCTTCTCCTGGGAATTCACCCTTCCCACCAGAGTACCACTTGGAATTTGAACTGTGAAGTTTCAGACTCTGCACTGCCTTATTTTATAGAGTCTTAATGGAATTTAAACCCTCTCCTTTCTCCTTTTCCCCTTTTTATTTAGTTCAGTCCCTACAGCTGTTACCATTTTTCCACTTTCTCTCTAGCTGCGTTTGTGGAGGTGCTTCCCCCGTACTCTCCCTCCATCTCCATCCTCTCTCCTCAAACAAAAACAACTCCCTGCCCTTCATGGCTCCTATCTCCCCAAGTTCACCTCTCCGCAACACATACCTGCCAAGTTCTGTGGTTCAGGTTTTGTAGATTGTTATGGTAATCCTCAAATCAGTTTTCTAGGTGTGCAGGATGGTTTAGAGTTGACCTGGCTGTATTTCATGTACACGAGACAGATAAAAGAGTTCCATGCTGCTCTGCCATCTTGGCTCCTCCCTCCCATCTTCTTTTTTTAAAATCCTTTTTTAAGTTTATTTATTTATTTAAAAAAGGAGAGAAAGAGAGAGAGAACAAGTGGTGGGGGCAGAGAGAGAGGGAGAGAGAGAGAATGCCAAGAAGTCTCCACAGTGTCAGAGAGAGCCCAATGCAGGGCTCAAACTCACGAACTGTGAGATCATGACCTGATGTTCAACTGACTGAGCCACCCAGGCACCCCAGGTCCCATTATCTTCTGATGGGGCCTGTGAGCTTTGGCTGCAGAGAACTGTTAGGTATAAAGGTGGCTAGATTGGACAGGTGGGATCCAAGCAGAAGTGAAGGAATAATCCCAAACAGGCTCCACGCTATCGGCATGAAGCCCAGTTTGGTGATCTTGAACCGTGAGATCATGACCTGAGCCAAAATCAAGAGTTGGATGCCTAACCAACTGAGCCACCCACGCACCCCTCAAAAATATTAAGCTATGTTTTAAATGATAGGAGACACTTAAGAATCAAAACATCCAATATTGATTCAAGATCCTGTCAGATCTTCCTGGTTTTAATAATGTTTACCCTTCTAGTGTTTTGTTTGGCTTTCATTAAATTTTAAATTTAAATTTTATTTAGTAGGCTCCAAACCCAAAATGAGGCTTGAACCCACAAGAGTCACATGCTCCACTGACTGAGCCAGCCAGGTGTCCTTAGTGTTTCGTTTTTTTAAGGAATGACTAATTAAAACAGAGCGTACATAATTTTCAAATTTTATTTATTTATTTATTTAGACTTAAAATTTCTTATTGTTGTAAATACATGTGACAAAATGTGTTATATTAACCTTTTTTTAACTTTATATATTTTGAGAGAGAGTGTGTGTGCGTGCACGTGCAAGCAAGCAAGCAAGTGGGGGAGGGGCACAGAGAGAGGGAGAGAGAGAATCCCAAGTAGGCTCCATACTCAGTGTGAAGACTGACTTGGGGCTTGAACCCACGAACCAGGAGATCATGACCTGAGCTGAATCAAGAGTCAGATGTTTAACTGACTGAGCCACACAGATGCCCCTTTAACCTTTTTGTTCCCTTAAGTTTATTTTTTTAGTAATCTCTACACTCAATGTGGGGCTTGAACTCACGACCCCGAGATCAAAAGTCACATGCCATTCCAATTGAGCCAGGCAGGCACCCAAATCTTAACCATTTTTTTTTATCCAGCTCAGTGGTATCAAGTTCAGATTTTATTTTAAGGCTTACGATCTCATCCGATGATAATCACATCAGGGTGGCACATGTCCCAAAGCCAGGAGCCTCGGGACTCTCCATTTCCACCAACCCCATCCCATGCCACATTTTGTGCTCCTTTTGGCCCGTTCCTCAAAACCACCAGGACAGAGCAATGTGAGTCAGACTGCCCTTGTGACCATCTTGTAAGACACTAACATTTCAACATATTTTTGTAGCCTTTCTCATGAAATGACTGTCATTTGGCAAAAGCAAATATTCACACCTAGTCAGAATTGTGTTTAGGTTGCTTGCCAGACCAGGAATTTATATCAATGCTTCTCCCATCCCTCCCATATCCATGGGTTTGTAACTTTGGGCAAACACAGCCTATGTGCAGGGACTGCTTGTCATCTGTCAGCCAGTGAGTCGAACTAGACAACCTTGGAAGGGACCCAAGTGGCTGAACAATACTCCCTCCTCACTCCGTGCTCCCAGGTTCCTCCGAGCCTCACCCCAGGGGAAAGTAGCCAGGATGGCAAATGTTCAGGGTCTTGGAGACAGGCCTGAGCCTGAACTTGTACTTGGATTCTCCCAAGAGGCCTACTCCATTGCTGCCCAAGCCTCACCTCACAGATGGCCTCCCACCAACACTGAGGCTCAATGGTCTGAAGACAAAGAGATGCATGTTCATGAAAAGTATGGGGAAGGCTGGTCAAGCAGGAAGGGGGTGTGGCAGGATGGCAAGGGCAGGTTTGTGGGGGCACAGCGGCCGGGCCAGGCAGAGCGAGGGGCCTGGGGCCTGGCTGTGGGGTGAGACTGAGTTCAACACAACCACTGCCCATTCCAGCCCCACCTCTCTTCCAGGAAACGCCTCCCCACCACATTGACCACATCCCCCCAGGTTGCCTTGGAAACACTCCTCAAGGGCAAGAGGAGTTGGGGCACCGTTGCCCAGCAACAGGTGGTGCCCGCCTTTCCGGCCTCATCTGAGGCAACTGCCGGCACCCTGCACAGGGAGGAGTGCTCTGAAGAGAGAGGCAGGAGCCCTGGGGCTGCCCTGACATAAGGTGAGGTGGGCAGGAGGCCCCTGCAGGTGGGAGACATGGAGGGGGGGGCAGAAAGAGACGGCAGAGACAAACAAGGGAGGCACAGTTGGCCAGGGCCAGGACAGAGGCGGAGAGGAGAGGCGGGGACAGGTGCAGAGGCGGTGCCCGGAACCTGGCAGGACAGCAAGCCCAGTGGAACCTGGAGAGAGCAAGGCCAACTCCAAGGAGAGTCCTGAGGGCACAGGAGCACCCAGGTGCTAGCCAGTGGTGGGAGGGGGCGCACACGCAGGGTGGGAGTTGGGAGGAGACATTCTCGTTTCCGCACCCACCACTTCCTCTGAGGCCCAAGCAAGATGTGGGGGAGCCTAGACAGCAGGAAAGAATCCCTGGGGCCCTTACAGTTTTGTCTGAGGCACTCCAGGGTCTGGGCAGTGGGGGGGAAACAAGGCTTCTGGAAGCAGGTTCAGGAGGCTGAGCAGGAGGGGCGGCTGCTGACCAAGATGGGATGCTGGCTCTCTAGCCTTCTGCCTGTCTCCGGCCCTTCTGGGCCCCCTTTGCTCCTCAGTCTTCCGGGGTCTGTTTCCCAGGCCAGATACGGAACCCCTCAGGCCTCTGTCTTCTCATTCTTGTTTGGACACATGCTGCCTCTCTCTTCCTGTAGATAGTGCTGACCCTTTCTCATGTACTTCCTCTCCTGACCCCCTGTCTCTTCAGATGTCTTCAACCCCAGAGCAGCCCTCTGGGCACATGGAGGGACTCTCTGAGTCGGAGCTGGTTACGTGGCCTCCACTGCCCTGTGGGCCCTGCATCCCCATCATGCTGGCCTTGGCCTTTCTTGCCGCCCTCTTCCTCCTAACCACAGCTGTGTTGGCCGAACGCCTCTTCCGCCGCTCTCTGCGCCCAGACCCCAACTACCATGCACCCACCCTGGTCTGGCGTCCTGGAGGAGAGCTGTGGATCGAGCCCAGGGGCACTCCCCGAGAGCGCTCGGAAGACTGGTATGGCTCTGCAGTCCCCTTGCTGATGGATGGGGCCCCAGATCCTCCCACCCCTGGGGGCACCTTGGAGGCCCGAGCCACAGCCCCACCAGTCCCCACAGCTCCACTCACCCCTCCCAGCTCCGTGGTCCTCCAGAGCCCACCCAGGGCCCCAGTCCGCAGCACCTTCTGGGGGCCCCAGGCTTTGGAGGAGAGGCCCTACGCCCCAGGCCTGGTGAGCTGGGCTGAGCCTGAACTGAGGCCAGAGGCCAGCATGCACTTGGGGAGCCCACAGCCCCGGAGGCAGCGGCTGGGGAGCCCTGATCCTGAGTGGGGCCTCCAGCCACGGGTCACCCTGGAGCAGATCTCAGCTTTCTGGAGGCGTGAAGGTCGGACCAGTGTGGGGTTCTGATTCCCAAGGGCCTGGAGGACTGGCCTCTCCTGAGGAAGGCCCTACCTCAGAGGGTCTCTCTGAGGCCTTAAGACTCTGAGGCTCCAGCCTGTGAGCCCAAGTTCATACTTGGGCCCACAGGGAAGAACACCCCTCTGAAGGCCTTTTACATCCGGATTTCAAGTCCCTGGATCTGGGACTGGGCAGGCACTGTATGGACAGAGCATGTGCTGCAGGGGAAGCCCAGAAGTGTCTCTCTGGCTGCCCAGGGCGGAGGCTCAGAGAATTGGAGGTGGTGCCAACTATGGGCCACAAGCCGCCAAATCACATTCTAGATTAAGAAAGATCTCAAGATAACAAACAGGTAGGAAATAGCATCATCACAGAAGCTTCCGCCTTCCTTCATTGTCACCTAAGACAGCGACATCAAGTGCAGGGGTCCTGTGGAGGCTGAAGAACAGACTGAGTGTAGCTGAGTGTCAGTCCTGCCAGCAGAAGAGGACAGGAGGCCAGCCTCCCAGAGCCACGGCTTGTGTGCCTCCAGGAAAACACAGACTGAGGTCAAGAGCAGGCAAAGGAGCACCATACTACGTCCAAACTGTAGCTTTGACCCCATCTTGCAACAGGAAACTCGGTCACCAAATTGGAGAGGCCCCTCCTTGCCTCCAGCTAGGACCTCGAGTCAGTGGACATCAGCGGACAGCGGTCCCACGAAGGCTGACACCTGGCAGCCCTCTGACTCTGACCCTCCAGGGTGAGGGAGGCCGGCCCACACAATCTGAGTTTGATCCCGTGCAGAAAGGAGCACTGTCACAGGGCAGAGCAGTGCCCAGTGTGCGGGCTCTGGCCATCCTCCCTCCCAGCTTGCTGGATCAATCCAGATAGACAGATTTGCCCCGTGACAGGCTTATTTATAATGCTCCACCCGGTAGAAATATTCCACCCAGTGGAAATGATTCTATAACCATCTGTATCACCTGGCCACCCCTCTGGGAGGAGAGCCAGGGGCTGTGTTCCCGGGGGTCCAATTTCCCAAACATTCCATCATGCATGTTAGGATTTTTGCCTTATCATCTTACCACCTGTACTATTATTTACTTTATTTGTTTCTGTAAGGTAATTTACTATTTGTTTAATAAATTTATTGCAAAGGAACATTTTTTGTATCACTTCTGCAAATGGAAAATGAGTTATCACTTGCCATAAATAGTAAGTAAAACATGAAAATAAATACAAGGTTAAACAAAGATGATATGTTCTAAGTAGACATTGTTCCCTCCCAGCTGGAAGCATTCATGACCCAAGGATCTGCTCTTTCTTTTTTATTGATTAAAAATTTTTTTAATGTTTACTTATTTTTGAGAGCAAGACAGAGACAGAGAGTGAGTGGAGGAGGAACAGAGAGAGAGGGAGACACAGAATCCGAAGAAGCCTCCAGGTTCCAAGCTGTCAGCACAGAGCCCGATGCGGGGCTAGAACCCGCAAGCCGTGATGTCATGACCTGACCCAAAGTCGGATGCTTAACTGACTAAGCCACCCAAATACCACTCATTTTTTTAAATGTTTATTTATTTTTGAGAAAGCACAAGTGGGGGAGGGGCAGAGAGAGGGGGAAAAAAGATCCAAACCTGGCTCTGCACTGACAGGCTGATAGCACAAACCCAAAGTAAGGCTCAAACTCATGAACCTCGAGATCATGATCTGAGCCAAAGTCAAATGCTAACCCGACTGAGTAACCCTGGTGCCCCGTGCTCTTTCTATGTAAAATAAAAAAGAGAACTAATGGGCCAACAAGTGTTAGGAACGTGTTAGACATTCTAGAACCATCCTGTGACATTTCCCCGGAAGTACTGAGACAGACTAATGGCCCTGCACGGGGAGCAGCCACCCTGTGGTATTTAATGGCCAGGAACCTCCCAAGTTCACATGCAGGAAATGCTGCTGGGCAGTGACCAATAGTCAGCTCCTCCTTCCTGCTCAGGACAGCCTGGACCTCCCATCTCACTCTTGGGATGCCAGGAGTCAAAGCAGCAGCAGGGCACCTTCTCTGAGCCAGGCCCTGGGGGCTGAGGAATGAGCCCTGGCCTGGGCTCTCAAGGAGCTGAGACTCTCCAGGGGCCGGAGCTGGGGTTGCAGGGGGCGCCATGACACAGGGACACATGACTGATACAAGATAGAGATCAGGGGCCCTGTCCCATCTCGGTAACTCAGGAGCTGGATCAGGACGTCACTTCTCAATGTCGTCATCATCTGATGGGACTGGGTTGTGGGGACTCTGCCCACGAGGAGCAAACACACAGCCCACCAGGGAAACAAAACAGACACACAGCGTTCAGAGCTGAGATGCCAGCCTACCAAGCGCTCGGCAGAGGTAAGGCCGCAGCTCTCCACCTAGCTTTGCCACCCACTCACTCCCAGACTTCAGGAAAGGGATTTTTATGGTACTGGGACTCACATTCTTTTTCTGTACAAGAAAGTGGAAAGTTGAACAAGATGCCCTATGGCAACATCTAGCTGTGACCTCTAAGGATGCTATAAAATGATAAAGGCGTGGGGCGCCTGAGTGGCTCTCTCGGTTAAGTCTGACCTCGACTCAGGTCACGATCTTGTGGTTCTTGGGTTCGGGCCCTGCCTCAAGCTCTCTGCTGTCAGGTTAGTGCCTGCCTCAGATCCTCTGTCTCCCTCTCTTTCTCTGAGCCTCTCCCATTCTCTGTCACTCTCTCTCTCTCTCTCAAAAATAAATACACTTAAAAAAATGAAAGAAGGGTGTGTGCATGCAGTGATGAGTGTGATCTTCCTGATATAGAGCCCAGAGACCTCTTTCCATTCCCAAACCCAGACCAGGGGCCACACGTACCAGGAGCCCAAGACAGGGACACAGATGACTAAGTGGGTGGATTCACAGAAGCGTTAGTTTTGCCCTTTATCCTTTCTGTTTTCATTTTAATTTATTTTTTAAAGTTTATTTATTATTTATTTGAGAAAGAGAGAGAGAGTGTGCACAAGCAGGGGAGGGGCAGAGAGAAAGAGAGACAGAATCCCAGGCAGGCTCTGCACCATCAGAGCCTGATTTGGGACTCAGACTCTCAAACTGTGAGATTATGACCTGAGCGGAGATCAAGAGTCTGAGGCGTCACCGACTAAGCCACCCAGGAGCCCCACTCACTTTTCTGTTTTAAACCTCTCTGCTGTTTGTTTTTAACACCTTCTAATCCCCTTTTCACATTGAGTCTTTCATTTAAGTCTTTAGGCGCTTAAAATATACTTACTGTGTGGTTCTTCATTTGATACTTCTGTTGTCTGGAGTTGGAGGGTGCTTATTCTCATCCATGACAGATGTTTCCTCCTATACTTTCTACTTTGGGGCTGTGAACTCAGAGTCAGCAGGCCCTTAGCAGTGGGAATCCACGTGACCAGGTTTGGGGGTGTCTTTCTAGAAAGGTTCTGGGTTAGCTCCTGCTGAGGGTGCTTCAAGAGTATTACCAACCCTGGACTAATGTATTTGTTCATTTTATCAGGGCTTCAATGACCATGCAGATGGTATAAACTTGAACCCCAAACCCGTGTAAAGGCCAGCCATTGGTAATGAATTCTCGGGATACATTTTCTACTGCCATGAGATCTCAGGGTGAGCCAGAGTTCTTTTATACTCTTTGAGCTGATAGAAATGGAAAGGTATTCTTTCTAGTCTACTCCTTTTTTTAAGTTTATTAATTTATTTTGAGAAGGAGACTGCAAATGAGGGAGGGGCAGATAGAGAAAGGAGACAGAGAGAGAATCCTAAGCAGACTCCTCAATGCTGGCATGGAGCCCTGACTCAGGGCTCGAACCCACAAACTGTGAGATCATAACCTGAGCCAGAGTCCAATGCTCACCCGACTGAACCACCCAGCTGCTCCATTTCTAGTCTATTCTTTCACTGAAAGTATCACCCTTTAAGGGGTTGAGCTTTATATTCAGGTCTCAGGTTTCAATGCCCCAGGCCAGGCATATATCCAAGGTCTAGGCATAAAACCCAAGCCCCCTTCATTGCCAAGTTCAACACAACCACACAGCCCTCTCACAGCTCTGGTTTTCAATTTCCTCTCTGTGGGCGGGGATTCCCCTTACTTTCTTGAAACCCAGTTGTGCATTTCAAAACATGTTTACTTGATTTTATGCTGAATTTCTAAATGTTTCAAGGGGGGCATGTGTTGGTCAGGTTACACCATTCACAAATCACAATGGTCAGACTCTTTCCTCATAATGAACTTCAAATCTCTTCCACCATAAAACAACCAGCCTACCCAGCCATGAATTCTCCCTCCTCACCACACGTTGCCTCACACCTCCTTCCCCGCCAGACTTTCAGAAAGAGCAGTCTGTCCTAACCATCTACGTTCTCTCCTCTCCTCAGCACCCCGCCCTGCTGAGGCTTCCGCATGCTCCCACACCTCCAGAGAAGCTGCTTTCACCAAAATCATGGCTGCATATTTTACAGAAAGGGCACAGGGCAGCCTCCTGAAGGCAGCATTCGACCTGTTGATTCTTTTCTTGACACTGTCTCTTCGCCTGGCTTGTGTGACTCTCCACATATCTGATTTGCCTTCCGTCCCTCTGGCCACCCTCTCTGACCTTTTTGTTGTCTGTGTTCTTCAGAGGTCAGTCCTGGAGTGCTTTTGTTCTCTGACACACTTTTTCTGGACAATCTCACTCACGCTCAGGGCTCCACCTGCTGTCTCTTACCTGACAAGCCCTCAGTCTCCACCTCCAATGGGAGCAGAAATGTGTCATATTCTATGAGTATTCCAAAGTAATAGTAACAGTAGGGGAGAAACAAGATGATTAACTGAAAGATTATCTCAGAGCCACTCCCCAGCTCTCCCTGGGTACAGAATAAGTATTCCTCCTCAGGATAAAACCAGAAAAAACGAGGGGCCCCTGGGTGGTTAATGTCAGACTTCAGCTCAGGTCATGCGCTCGAGGTTTGTGAGTTTGAGGCCCACTTCGGACTCTGTGCTGGCAGTGCAGACCCTGCTTCAGATCCTCTGTCTCCCTCTCTCTCTGCCCCTCCCTCTCTCTTTCTCTCTCAAAAGTAAATAAACATTAAAACAAAACAAGACAAGACAGAAAAAAAGGAAATGCGGGGATCATGGATTCACCTGGGTCAAGAGGCCAAACAGGAGACATAGGAGGCTGTGTGGACTGGGAGACAGAGGTGGGAACAGACCACACGCCTGTCTGTCGGAAAGTAGTCGCTAGGCTATACTTACCATGTCTGTCCTGATTTTCCAGCAGAAGCTAGAAATCCAGATATTTAGGTAATATCAAGCAAAACGTTGGTTACTTTAGGAAGATAGAAAAATAGATAAAGATAGATAGATAGATAGATAGATAGATAGATAGATAGATAGATATAGACCTAGACATAGATATAGAGATGGAGATAGATCAAAGATTCTTGTTCCCCTTCCCCCCCCTCCCAGGTGACACTTGACAATGTCTTGAGACATTTTTGGTTGTAACATCTAGGGGGATACTGCTGGTGTCTAGTGGATAGAGACCAGAAGCCTGCTGAATATCCTACAGCATACAGGAAAGTCTCCCACCACCAAGAATTATCTGGGTCAAAGGCAATACTGTGAAGGGGGGGAAACCCTGACTGAAGACCATCTGGGAGCAGGCAGCCACGCCTCACACCACTAACGGCAGTGTCCAGATCAAAAGCCAAAGGAAGCAAGTCTGTGGGCCACGTGTGATTCATGAACCATCAGCTGGAGATCACTTTTTTAAATTGTTTAAATTTTTTTACTTTTAACGAGAAAGAGGAAGAGTCCGTGAGTGGAGAAGAAGGGCAGAGGGGGAGAGAGAGAATCTTAAGTAGGCTCCATGCTCAGTGTGGAGCCCCAAGTGGGACTCAATCCCATGACCCTGGAATCATGAGCTGAGCAGAAATCAAGAGTCAGACACTCAACTGACTGACTCACCCAGGTACTTTCTTTTTTTTTTTAAGATTTTATTTATATGTTTTTTTAAATAAAAACAAATTTTTAACTTTTAAATGTTTATTTTTAAGAGAGAGAGAGAGAGACAGAGTGTGAGCAGGGGAGGAGCAGAGAAAGACACACACACAGAATCCAAAACAGGCTCCAAGCTGTCAGCACAGAGCCAGAAGCGGGGCTTGAACTCGCCAACCACAAGACCATTACCTGAGCCAAAATCAGACGCTCAACTGACTGAGTCAAGTAGGCACCTCTGAATTTTTTTTAATGTTTATTTACTTTTGACAGAGAGAGACAGAATGTGATCAGGGTAGGGGCAGAGAGAGAGGGAGACAGAGCCTGAAGCAGGCTCCAGGTTCTGAGCTGTCACCACAGAGTCCAAGGTGGGGCTCAAACTCACTAACCGTGAGATCATGACCTGAGCTGAGATCAGATGCGTAGCCAATTGCACCACCCAAGCACCCAGAGCTCTCTTTTCAAACAAACTTGAATACATGCTTGGGAAGTCTCCTGAAGTGAGGATGGAGGATCCCTCCTTGTCTTGGCTTTGGTGGAGTGAGGTGTGTCAGCTTGCTCCCAGATGGTCTTCAAACAGGGTTCCCCCACCTTCACAGTATTGACATTTGACCCAGATAATTCTTGGTGGTGGGAGACATTCCTGTATGCTGTAGGATATTCAGCAGGCTCTCTGGTCTCTATCCACTAAACACCAGCAGTATCCCCCTAGATGATACAACCAAAAATGTCTGCAGACATTGCCAAGTGTCATCTGGGTGGGGGGAGGGGAACAAGAATCTCTGATCTAAACGAAGCATTCTTATCAATTAATGCACCTGCCCACAGAACTGTCCTGTTCAGGATAGGCCTGCCGGGAACCGTGTGGGCCTCCTCTTGCTTTTGGTAGCACCCGAAAGGATTAAGATGCAGACATCCCTGGAGGAAACAGATAAATGAGATAATACTCAGAGGCTTCTAGGAATTCATTGTAATTGGAGAATAAAAGTTCTGGAAATTAAACATATAATTGCCCTGCTTAAAAAGTTAATTGGGGTGCCTGGGTGACTCAATGGGTTAAACATTGGACTCTTAATCTCAGCTCAGGTCTTGATCTCAGGGTTGTGAGTTCAAGCCCTGCATTGGGCTCTACCCTTGGCATGAAGCCTACTTAAATTTAAAAAAAAGTTAATCAAAGGAAGGTATGAGACGAAAAGTTTTTAACATCTCTTAGGATGTAGAACAAAATGAGAAAGAACTAGAAAATATGAAAGAAACACGAAGAGATAAAGGATCAATCTATTCAATATTCATCTAACAGAAGTTCAGAAAAAGAGCACCGAGAAAATGGAGGAGAGGAAATACTCAAAGATTCTATCTGATTGAGAAAAAAATATTTCAAGCCGAGAAAACAGGTCTGAAAAGTGGCCCTCACCTGGCTGCACCCTGGTTCTCCTGGAAGCTCTTAGAAACACACACCCCAACATCCCTGCTTCTCCTCAAGGTGGCGTAAGGGGACCAGATTCAGCCTCCTGCCAGACACCACACCACCACCCCAACAAAACCAGACAAAACACCAGAAACAACGGTTTTCAACACACTGGACACCAAGCAATGAAAGACAGTGACAGACGCACCGAAATCCCAGAGAGAGAGGAAAACAAGCGAGGTTTGTCCTTTGAGGACACCAGGGGGCTGTGCTCAGGACCCTTTCCCACCAGCCAGACCAGCATGTGACAAGGTGGAGGGCAGAGTGTCCAGGAAGGTTTGGCTTAGTAGCGGGGAATAAGCACCCCGAGCTGAACACTGCTATGCACCTGCCTAGCAAATCAGACAGATCACAGAGGATCTGGCACTCGGCGTGGTAAAACTCACAATGCTGGCCAAGCAATCACAGATGACCGGGCAGGCAGACAGGCAGGAAACACGACGCAGAATGAGGAGAGTAGCCAATCAACTGAAACCAACCCAGAACTGACACAAATGCTAGAATGAAAAGGATGAATGAAACAGCAATTATAAACTGTATTCCATGTCTTTAAAAAAAAAAGTTAAGTACAGACATGGAGATATAAAAAAGACATAACTCAAACTTCTAGAAATGAAAACTTCAATGTCAGGGGCGGTTGGCTGGCTCAGTTGGTAGAGCACACAACTCTTGCTCTCAGGGTTGTGAGTTCGAGCCCCATGTTGGGTGTGGAGATTAAGTAAAAAAAAAAATCTTAAAAAACGGAATGGCTAACATTAACAACTCGGGCAGCAACCTATGTTGACGAGGATGCAGAGGAGGAGGAAACCCTCTTGCACTGCTGGTGGGAATGCAAACTGGTGCAGCCACTGGGGAAAATAGTATGGAGGTTCGTCAAAAAATTAAAAATAGAACTACCCTAAGACCCAGCAGTTCCACTACTAGATACTTATCCAAGGGATAAGGTGTGCTGTTTCGAAGGGACACATGCACCCGAATGTTTATGGCAGCCCTATCCACGATAACCAGAGTATGGAAAGAGCCCAAATGTCCATCGATGGATGAATGAATAATGACGATGTGGTGTATATATATATACAACAGAGTATTACTCAGCAATCCAAAAGAATGAAATCTTGTATTTGCAACTATGTGGATGAAACTAGAGGGTATTATCCTACACAAAATTAGTCAGAGAAAGACAAATATTATATGACTACACTCATATGAAGACTTTAGGATACAAAACAGATGAACATAAGGGAAGTGAAGCAAAAATAATGTGAAAACATGGTGGGGGACAAAATGTAAGAGACACTTAAATATGGAAAACAAATAGAGGGTTACTGGGGGGAGTTGTAGGAGGGGGGATGGGCTAAATGGGTAAGGGACATTAAGGAATCTACTCCTGAAATCATTGTTGCACTGTATGCTAACTAACTTGGATATAAACTTTTAAAATATATAAATTAAATAAAAATTGTAAAAATACAAAACTTTTTAAAAGCAATTATTCAAAATGAAACACAGAGAAAAGGTTCTTTGAATGAAAAGCACATTCGTGTGCTGTGGGACGGCCTCTTGTGGCCTTACATGTGAATAACTAGAGCTGAAGGAGAGGAAAGACACAGGGACACAGGAAAAGGATTTTAAGATCGAGTGGCTGAATAATTTCCAAGCTTGATGAAAATTATAAACCCACAGATCCAAGAAGCTCAACAAATCTCATGCACAAGAATCTACATCAAGGCGCACCATGATCAAATTGCCCAAAGGGCCACCTGGCTCGCTTAGTTGGTAAAGCAGACAACCCTTGGGCTCGGGGTTGTGACTTTGAGCCCCACATTGAGTGTGGAGATTACTTAAAAAATAAAATCTTCAGAGGTGCCTGAGTGGGTGGCTCAGTTGGTTAAGCATCTGATTTCGGCTCAGGTCATGATCTCATAGTTTGTGAGTTCAAGCCCCACATCCAGCTCCATGCTGGTGGCGAAGAGCCTGCTTGGGATTCTCTCTCTCTCTCTCTCTCTCTCTCTCTCTCTCTCTCTCTCTCTCTCTCCCTCTCTCTCTCTCTCTCTCTGCCTTTTCCCCATGCTCTATCTCTCAAAAAAATAACCTTTAAAATAAATAAATAAATAAATAAATAAATCTTTAAAGGGGCTCCTGGGTGGCTCAGTTGGTTAAGTATCTGAATCCTGATCTCAGCTCAGGTCTTGATCTTGGGGTCATGAGTTCAAACTTTATGTTGGGCTCTGTGCAGGGTGGGAAGCCTACTTAAAAAAAGGGGGAAAAAGGCAACGCCCAAATTCATGGATCCAGAGAACAGATTGGTGTTTGCCAGAGGTAGGGAGCGGGGGACGGGCAAAGTGGGTGAAGGGGGTCAAAAGGTACAAACTTACAGTCATAAAATAAGTCCTGTGGATGTAATGTACCATGTGGTGTGTATCATTAACAACACTGAAATCTATATTGGAAAAGTTACTAACAAAATAGATCTTAAAAGTTCTCATCACAAGAAAAGAAAATTGTGACTATGTGTGAGGATGGATGTTAACTAGACTTCTTGTGGTGATCATTTTCCAATATACACAGATATTGAACCATTACATTGCATACTTCAAACTAATATAATATTATATGTCAGTCACATCTCAATTCAAAAAAAAAGTGAGGGCAACAGGAGACATTTTCAGATTTACAAAAGATGAACCCAAAAAGGCTCACACCAAATGAAAATGTGAAAAGACATCCTTCAAGCAGCAGGAAAATAATCCTAGAAGAAATCAGGATTTACAAAAGGAATGAGGAGCATCAGAAATAGTAGATATAGGGGCATCTGGGTGGCTCCGTTAGGCGTCCGACTCTTGGTTTCAGTTCATGTCATGATCTCATGGTTTGTGAGCTTGAGCCCTGCATCAGGCTCCACTCTACGAGCATGGATTCTCTCTCTCTCTGTCCTCCGCTCTCTGTCTCTCAAAATAAATAAACTTAGACATAGGGGCGTCTGGCTGGCTCAGTCGGTAGACCATGGGACCCCTGATCTCTGGGTTGTGAGATCAAGCCCCATGTTGGATACAGAGATTATGTGAAAAAAATTTTAATTAAAAAAAATAGTACACACATGGTGATGTATATACATACATATTACTCATGTTCTTATTCTTTAAGTACCTTTCAAAGATAATTGATTTTTTCAACAAAAAGAATAGTATATTAGGGGGAGTTGAATATATATGAAAGTTAAATACTGACAACGATAACATAAAGGCCAGGAGGGAGAAATGGGAAGTCTACAGTTGTAAGGTTTTTATACTATGTATGATGTGGTGTAAAGCCCCTCAAAAGCAGACTGACATAGGTTAAAGATGAATGCTATCAACCCTAAAGCACACACACACACACACACACACACACACACACACACACATAAGCTAAGAGTTATAGCTCATAGGACAACAAAGGAGGGAAAAACTATAAAAAATACCTCCAACAAAAGGCGTCAGAAGGGACTCCTGCGTGGCTCAGTCACTTAAGCATCTGACTTCAGCTTGGATCGTGATCTCGTGGTTCATGAGTTCAAACCGCATGTCAGACCATATGCTCGTGAGTTCAAGCCCCACATCTAGCTCTGTGCTGACAGCTCAGAACCTGGAATCTGCTTTGGATTCTGTGTCTCCCTCTCTCTCTGCCCCTCCCCTGCTTGCACTTAGTCTCTGTCTCTCTTGAAAAGAAATAAACATTAAAAAAAATTAAGGCAACAAAAAAGGAAAAATAGAACAAATAAAAAAAAAAAACAAGTAGCAAGATGACAGATTCAATTCCAACCATATCAATGATTACATTAAACATAAATAGTCCAGGCTAAATTGGAAAGGAAGAAGTAAAATTACATTTTCAGAAGACACGATCTTATATAGAGAAAATCCTAAGGAACCCACAAAAAATTATTATAACCAATAAATAATTTGACATGGTTGTAGGATACATAATCAACATACAATATATATAAGTTCATGAAAAGATGTCCAGCATCATCGGTCATTCGGGAAATACAAGTGAAAACTGCAATAGGACACACTTTCACACCCACTAGGATGGCTAGGATAAACAAGAGAGACAAAAAGAAATAGTGGTGAGGACGTGGAGAGACTGGAACTCTGTACATTGCTAGTGGGTATGTAAACCGATGGAAAACAACTTTGGAAAGCAGTTTGGCAGTGCTCAAAAAGTTAAATACTGGGGAGTCTGGGTGGCTCAGTTGGCCAAGCCTTGGACACTTGATCTCAGCTCAGCTTGATGTCAGGGTCATGAGTTCAGTCCTCCATGCTTGATGTGGAGCCTACTTAAAAAAAAGTTAAACCTGACCCAGAAATTCTCTAGATATCTACACCCAAGAAAAACTGAATACCTAAGTTTACACAAAAACCTGTCCATGAGTCTTTACAGCAGCATTATTTATAATAGCCAAAAAAGTGGAAGCAAGACATATGTGCATATGTGCATGTGAATGGATAAACAAAAGGTGGTCTACTCACAAAATGAAATATTATTCAGCCACAAAAGGAAATGAATTACTGATGCATGCTACAATGTTCATGAACCTTGGAAATACGCTAAGTGAAGTCTGTCATACACAAAAGGCCTCTAAAAGAAACAAGTTTGGTTATAAGGACAACCAACAGAAAGACTACTGATAAAAATAGAACTAACAGGGGTGCCTGGCTGTCTCAGTGGGTAGAGCATGCAACTCTTGATCTTGGGGTTGTAAGGCAAAGCCCCATTTTGGGTGCAGAGATTACCTGATAGATAGATGATAGATAGATAGATACATACATACATACATACATAAAATTTTTTAAATAATAAAACTTGGGGAGCCTGGGTGTCTCAGTCATTTAAGCATCCTACATTATTAGCTCAGGTCATGATCTCTCATTTCTTGAGTTTGAGCCCCGCATCAGGCTCTGTGCTGACAGCTCAGAGTATGGAGCCTCTTTTGGATTCTGTGTCTCCCTCTCTCTGCCTCTCCCCCGCTCTTTCTTTGTCTCTCCCTCTCTCTCAAAAATAAACATTAAAAAAAATTTTAATAATAAAACTAACCAAAGTAAAAAAAAAGAACATGTGTATAAGCTAAATTCTTTGTCCTTGACACAGGGAGTCTAGAAACCTTTAAAAGCTATAAAGGATCATCTTTACAACTCAAGAGAGGCACCAGAAGAATTAAAAACAATTTCTTAAAAGTGGTTCTCGGGGCACCTGGGTGGCTCAGTCGGTTGAGTGTCTGGCTTTGGCTCAGGCCATGATCTCACATTTCATGGGTTCAAGCCCCATGTCAGGCTCTGTGCTGACAGCTAGTTCAGAGCCTGGAATCTGTCTTCGGATTCTCTCCCTCTCTCACTCTGACCCTCCCCTGTTCATGCTGTGTGTGTGTGTCTCTCTCTCAAAAATAAATAAAACATTAAATTTTTTTTAAAAAGTGGTTCTCTCCAGGGAGTGCATACAGATTTTCACTTCTTCATTTTATACCATGATAACTGAATTAATTAACGAATGAAAAATAAAGGCAAGGATAAATTAACTGTCAGTAAAGATACATGAAGCTTTTTTTGGTTCTCTTTTAATTACTGTATGCAGAGCGTCCCTGAATTGTTGCCACAGACAGGTCACGGGAACAGTTCTCTTACACTTTCTCTGTCTTCCCCAGTGCGCTTTCATTCATTAGGATTAATTAGACTGGAATTTACAAAAGTCAAGTCTTGGTTTAGCCCCTGAAATCATCCGTCTCTTTGGGCAGTCACTCTATCACAAATACAAAACTGTGTCAAGTACAGTCTTTTACCTAAAAAGCTGCCACATCTCAGTAAGTTCCCCTTCCGGCTCGTAACATTCGAGAAAACAAAGCAAATCATGCAAAAAATAAAAATGACATTGTTTCGGCTTTCGGTGAGAGTATAGTTAAGGGGCTTTTATTGTTGTTTATTCATGTGGGAAGAATGATTTTTATCCAGCCTTTAAGAAATCAGCATTGTCTGGAGCACCTGGGTGGCTCAGTCAGTTAAGCGTCCGGCTTCGGCTCAGGTCATGATCTCAGGGTTTGTGGGTTCGAGCCCCATGTTGGGCTCTGTGCTGACATCTAGCTCAGAGCCTGGAGCCTGTTTCAGATTCTGTGTCTCCCTTTCTCTCTGCCCCTCCCTCACCCATGCTCTGTCTCTCTCTCTGTCTCAAAAATAAATAAACTATGAAAAAAAAAAAGAAATCAGCATTGTCCTTCACATACTGATATATGATTTCAACAAATCTGCTTTCTTTTGGCTGAAAAGCAACCAAATATCAAGAAGCAAGTGGGATAGCTCTTTGTTGGTACTAGGGCTTCGGAACCTCACAGCTGAATTGCTGGAAGAGAGGGAAAAAGGTTACTCAGCAACCTACCAAACTAGAGAGATGTTTCAGGATCTCTGTCTCTGATCATTTTTCCAGTGCAGTATACCAGATTCCAGGGATCCCAAGACACTGCATGCCTGGAATGAAGAAAGCCCGCATCATCTGGCATAAATCTGAGGTGTGCAATGATCAGTGGAGACATTATTCACAGATCTACAGTCAGATTCCCTTCAGTGCTTTGTAGATCGGTTTTACAAGCTGAGCTACTTAGGGCCTCAGAGAGCAGGTCTTAAAATGTTACTGAGTAACTGCCAAAATGATCTATTACTCAGGAAGTGACTGGAACAAAGTCCAGAGGTACTGAAATATTTATGGAGTTTTACCTACTATATTGTCTTGAAGGGCTAGCGATAAATTAATATATGTGTCCACACCACATACAACCACAGTGGGATCTTTTAAAGATCCAAAGTTGAATTGCTTTCAGATACACTTTGGTTTGCTAATGTCTTGCCATTTTTAAATGTCTCCAGTTTTTAACTGGCCTTGGCACATTAACTCACGCCCACTGAGTTCACGGACTCTGTCAACCCGGTTTGACCTCTTGCCTTCCTGGACCTGGACCCCTAGACTGAATGCCCCAGTTGGAGGGTGGAGGGCTGGGAACAGCGAGGAGGACTTGAACCAGGGGTGGGCAGGTGGGCAAATGGAAGCAGGATGGATGGGTTGATGATGAATAGAAGCCTTGGAACCCTCTGAAATATACAGGGTCTTATAAAGTCGCTGAGAGACTTTGAGCAGTTGGGTCTGGCGCCTTAGACCACTTGGCCATCCTGACACCCTAAGAGACCTTGAGCAGTTGGATGGAGAGCTGGTGAGGGGAGTAAGCTGGAGAAGTGGGTGGAGGAAGGAACTGTGGCACACCTCTCCTCGGCTTTCACCCTTGAGCAGATGCACTGAGTATTCATAGCCTCCCTGGCTGTTATCTTTGGAACCCCAAAAGGAAGATGGAAGCAGAGAAAGAAGGTGGTGTGGTTGCAGTGCCCTCTGGTGGCCAAGAGGGGACTTGACATTTGGTATTCTTTTTTTTTTTTTTTAATGTTTTATTTAGTTTTTTGATACAGAGAGAGACAGAGCATGAGCGGGGGAGGGACAGAGAGAGGAGACACAGAACCAGAAGCAGGCTCCAGGCTCTGAGCGGTCTGTACAGAGCCTGACGCGGGGCTCGAACCCACGAATGTGAGATCTGACCTGAGCCGAAGTCGGAGGCTTAACCGACTGAGCCACCCAGGTGCCCCTGGTATTCTTAGGTACAAATATTTTCATTGTCTATTCTCCCCCCGCCCCACCCCCCCAGAATATAAAGACAGGGATTTTTGTCTGTTTACTCATTGTTGTATATATACTGTCTTGAATAGTGCCTGGTACCTAGTAGGTGTTCAATACATATTTATTGATTGAGTGACTGACGGATTTCAAACCCTGCTCCACCACTGTATTGATGCATGACCCTGAGCAGCTCTCTTAACTTCATAAATCTTCAGCTTCCTCATGGGTAAAATAGAGACATTCACTCCCACCCCTCACGAGCACTGAGGGACCGAGGCCTACCTACTTGGGCTGAACAAGGGCGCTCAGGCAATGGGTATTCCCTGCTCACCCACCAGCCAGAGTTGATGATACATTATACGCTGACTGCAGCACCCGATTTGATGGGCACACTCACCATAATGAGCAAGGGCCTTACTGGGCATGGGCAGCTTGGGGGAAATATCCAAACCCAATCCCAGGCTGGCCAGACAAGAAGGAAGTGTACCCAATAGACAGGGTGATATCAGGTGAGGTGTGAGATTTCTCTTCTTCCAATCCTGCCTCTGACCCCCCCACTCCCACAGCCACACCCAGCTCTTCCTACTGCCCTGAACCATGGGGCTCCATCTGTCCTCTGAGTTTTGCACATGCTGTTTCCTCTGACTACGTTCCCTTCTCTCCAGCCGCATTGCCACAACCCACGGTCAAGGCTCTGAGGGGCTGCATCAGCCTCCTCCTGGGCTCCCTGCAGCCACTGTGGCCCCCTCAAACACATCTTTGTGCAGTGGACTCAGTCTAAACTGCAAATATGCTTATCTCACTTTCCAGCTTCAGTCTGATTGTTCTTAGGACAGAGTCCAAGTCCTCTGACCTACCATCTTGTGGTCTGGACCCAGCCCAGCTCCTAGCCATCTTGCCTCTCTTGATCCCATCTTCAAATCTTCCACCAAACAATCCAAGTCATTTCCTACCTCTGAGCTTTGCCCTTGCAGTCCCCTCTGCCTGGAAATCCACTCCCTTGCAAGGAAGGCATGTGCTGTTTTTGCCTGCTCAGGATCCATTTCCTTTTTCTCTGGTAATGGAATCCCCTCCCAGCTCTCGGATCTGGAGGTGCCTGTAGGACTGACCCATTTCTGGCTTCAGGGTGAGCTTGAGACTGAGCCTGGTAGATTTCTTCTTTCTGTCTTAATTGGGATGTGGTGGGTGCAGCACGCACTCCCCAGTTGGCCACAGCCCACTCCACTTCTCCCATATATTTTATGAGCTTGGGTCCTGGAGGCTTTGCGTTTGAGATTCCTAGTATGTATGATACACTTCTCCCTTCTGCGTCTGTCAGGCTCTGATTCCCTCCTGGATCCCAAGTGTTTTTGCCTTCCCACTCCCAGCACATCCGGGAATCCTGATTTCCTTATTTTGACACTCAAAAGTGCCCCCTGGTTCTATCAGTGTTCAGTTATGCCCCTTCAGGTCTGGGGAGCTGAGGCTCAGAGATCTAAGTTCCTTGGAGCCGGGAAGTCTGCCTAGCTGAACATGACCGTTTTCCCTGGAGAAAGGACAGGAGGACCCAGGGGTGGATGGGTGTATTAAGGAGAACAGGAGTATCCCCAGGTGGCACCACTGGGCCGTGTCCTGTGAGAATGGTCCCTTCAGATCACGGCATCACCAAAGAAGCAGCTCACCACTTCTGCCCAGCATCTTTGCTAGAATCATCTCCACTGTGTGCTCTCAGCCTGGCCACAGCAGGCACTCAGTGTGTGAATGATGGTCTTGGCTTGTCTGGGACTTTCACATGGGAGATGAGCTCATTGTTCTATCTGCTCCCTTCCCAGCAAGGGGTCTCCATCACTGAGGAAGGGGGGAGGGGGGAGGTTACCCCCTTCAAGGCAGACTGGGACCCCCAGACTTCCTCTGGGAAAGGAGCTTTGTGGGTGAGCTGTGTTTCTCTCCTCCTGGCAAAAGGCAGAGAAGACAGCTGGTTCTAGGAAGGGTGAGGTAGCTCCAGACTAGAGCCTTTCTGGGAAAGTCACTTCAGGGGCCACTTTGCCCTAGAGAGCCCTCATGTCCTTTCTTCCCAGAGCCACTCCAGAAGGGTTAGAGACAGGTGAGCCCCAGGCTTGAAGTGAGGGTAGAGTGGCCAAACAAGTGAGGCAGACCTCAGGTGTGGGAGTGTGTTTGGGAAGCTGGATTTAGAGTCTCTGCTTAGAGCCCTGAGACTTGACTTAGCAGGAAAAGAAGTTGACATCTGAGGGGCGCCTAGGTGGCTCAGTCGGTTAAGCATCCGACTTCAGCTTAGGTTGTGATCTCACAGTCTGTAGGTTCAAGCCCCGTGTCGGGCTCTGTGCTGACAGCTCGGAGCCTGGAGCCTGCTTTGGATTCTGTGTCTCCCTCTCTCTCTGCCCCTCCCCTGCTCACTCTCTGTCTCTGTCTCTCAAAATAAAATAATAAAGACATAAAAATTTAAAAAAAAAAAAGAAGTTGATGTCTGAACATGGACCTCCACCTTCCCATCCCCTACTCCCTCACACTGTGCTCTGGCCCCAAATGCTCCATGCCCACCTTCCTTTCCAAGCTGATGATAGCACTATGGCACGAGGACCTAAAGGGCCCGTGGCACCAAATGGCGACACATGGTGGACTCTTCCGGAAACCTCAGAAACGATAGTCAGGTTCTCACCTCCTCCAAGGAGGTGGCAACAATAGCCGAGAGTGAGAGGGAACATAGTTAATAACCGGTACAACGTGAGCATCGACCAGGTGGAATGTTCTAGCTGAATATCAGACCTGATGCCATTTTTCCTCAAATATAAAATGTCAGTGACTATAAAATACACATGCTACTACTGGGAAAGAGACGTGTCAATTAAACTATGACCAATGCTTTCTTATCACTTACAAGTTCTTTCTGGTATTTGTTAAAAGAGCTGTCTTGGCCAACACAGTGTCCCCGTGTTTTATCTACAAGCTGCATGCCAGGGCCACGATGGGCTGTGTGATTCCTGCTGCCCAGCTGACAGCAGCCACCATTGGTTAAAGTCGCACTTTGACGTGGGAGACGAAGTGGGTGAAAAAAGCCATATCTTAGAATCGATTGACTATGGTGATTTCTAAGAGTTCCTGAACGCTCATTATGTGTTAACTATCACGCAAAGAAATCCAGACGGTTGATCATTTATCAAACCCATTTTACAGGGTAGCAGAGGTGAAATCAGCCCTCCACCCCACACAGGCAGAGCCAGACTTCAGCCCAGGCTAACACCTAGCGAGTCCTGAACTACAGCCTCCAGGGGCCCAAGCAACCGTGTTATTCCACTCCCAGGGGCACTCTCTTTTGCTTTAGGGCCGGTAGGCACGGCACACTGGAGTGGTCCCTTCAGCAAAGAGCTTGAGGGAGAAATCAAGGGCCGGGGCAGCCTGGGTCAGCATCCCCAGAGAGATGACGTCAATGTGGGGCCCGCAGAATTGAGGCAGGTTGGCCAGGGTGATGCCCCCGCTGGCCTCCACGCCCACACTCGGGAACCGGGCCTTCAACGCAGCAGCCGTGGGGTGCAGCTCCTGCGAGACACAAGCCGGGAGGGTTTGGGGGGGGGCGGTGAGAGCGAGTGACGGGACCCCTCCCCGGGAAGCAGACCCCGCCTCACCTCGGGCCTGAAGTTGTCCAGCAGGACGAGGTCTGCTCCTGCCTCGGCCGCCTCCACGGCCTCCTGCAGACTGCTGACCTCCACCTCCACCTTCAGCGAGAAGTCCGCCACCTGCCGGGCGCCTCGAACAGCCTGGCGAGTGGGGGAACCGGAGGGTGAGAGCGAGGACAGGGGCACCTGGCACGCGGGGCACAGTGAGCTGGGCCTGGGGTTTGAAGGGCCCCCCCCGTGGATAACGAGCTCGGGGTTAATTTTACGTGGCATAGGAATGGCTTCTTTCACCAGGGTGGGGGGGGGGAACTACGTGAGGAGTCCCACTCCCACCCCCCACCCCGGAGGCACTGTTCACAAGGGCAGGGGGGGGAGTCCCTGGTAGAGGGGAAGGGCTGTGGCTGAGGGTCGGAGCGGGGCTCAGCCGGACACGCACCTTTTCCACTCCGCCGGCTGCCAGGACGTGGTTGTCCTTCACCATCACCAGCCCTCCCAGGTCGTAGCGGTGGGCGACGGCCCCGCCCACTTGAAGCCCGTACTTCTCCACCAGCCGGAAGCCTGGCGTGGTCTTCCTGGTGCCCGCCACGTGCCCGGCCCAGCCGGCCCCCCGGGTGGCCTCCACCGCCAAGGCCGCAGCGCTGGCGACCCCACTGCAGCGGGCCAGCGTGTTCAGGGCCACCCGCTCCCCCAGCAGCAGGCAGTGGGCGGGGCCCCGGACCTCGGCCACCTTGGCCACAGGCACCAGCTTGGAGCCCTCGGGGAGGAGCCAGGAGACCTGGCAGTTGACTCGGGCAAAGATGGCATCGAAGAAAGGCCTCCCGGCCAGTACCCCGGGGGACTTGGCCCACAGGGCCGCCTGCGCGGGGGCTGCCCCGGTGACCAAGGCTGCGTGGTTGGGACCTGGGCAGTCCTCTCGGAGCCAGCTGTCTGCCAGGGCCGCCAGAGTGGCAGGGGGCAGCAGCAGCGCCAGGCCTGGGAGGGAAAGACGGAGAACAGGTTACATTTTGGCCGCCTCTCTTGTAGTCAGGCGTGGTTGTCAAAACATTTAATGACCACCGGGGCGCCTGGCTGGCTCAGTCCAAGGAATCTGTGATTCTTGATCTCCAGGTTTGGAGTTGGAGCCCAGTGTTAGGTATACAGATTACTGAAAAATAAAACCTTAGGGGTCGGGGGTGGGGGGAAATTTTTAACAACCAGCTAAACTGGGGACTAGCCAGCCAATCAAGATGAAGATGTGGGGGTCCTGGAAGAGGGGCTTGTGGGCGACACAAGGTTGTCAGCAAATAAATAAAAGAAAAAGAAAAAGAAAATAAAGCAAATAAAAATGCAGGGCACCTAGTTAAGTTTCTGACAAACATCACATTTTTTTAAACAGTCTTTGAAAAAAATGTTTTTTGAAAGACAGAGCATGAGCAGGGGAGGGGCAGAGAGGGAGGGAGACACCGAATCCTAAGCAGGCTTCAGGCTCTGAGCTGTCAGCACAGAGCCACATGCGGGGCTGGAACCCAAGAACTGTGAGGTCACGACCTGAGCTGAAGTTGGAAGTTCAACCGACTAAGCCACCCTGGCCACACCACCTTTTTTTTTTAGTATAAATATATCCTAGGTGATATTTAGAACATACTTACACTTAAAGTTTATCTGTTGATTATCTGAAATTCAGATTTAACCGAGTGCCCTATATTTGATGTGGCAAACCTAGTGCTAGGTCAACAGCTATTTATCAACTGGGAGAGAAGGCACATTAAAGTCACCGCAGCCTTTCCAGTCTGCCTGGCATAGAAGAATTAGCTATAAGTGGAAGCCCCCAGAAGGATGTGTGTGCCCCACAGCACCAAGTGTTTTAACGGCTGGAAGGTCAGCTTTTTCCAGATGCAGAGGCTGAGGAGAGGCAAGTCGGCTGAGGTCACACGGCATACTGGCCCCAGAGTCAGACTCACCAGGCCTTGCGGTCACGGCCATTTGTCCCTCCACCTGTGCGCTCTTGCTTGGAGACTTCCTCCCACGCCTGATGTTTCAACAAACTGTCCTCTCTCTAGAGATGGGGTGATACGAGGAGGAAGGTGCAGGGGAATGTTGGGTTTGAACCCTTGCTCTCTGAGACACAACTTCGGGAGTGTGGATGAGTCCTTTCCTTGTAAAACAGAGTTGTGGACAAGGTGGTGCTTCTGGCCAGCGTGTCGCGGCTACTGGGCTCCTAACGTCTGTTGAATGAGTGGGTGACGGCAGAGGCTGAGCTCAGGCACAGTGCGACATCGCCATCTGTCGGCCAGGAGAAGACAAGGACAGAGTTTGTTTCCCCTCCAGGGGTGGACGGAGAAGTCTGAATAGCATGTTGGGGGTTTTTTTGCTTCCTCATTTTGCTCCAGGTTGAAGTGAAGACCAGGCATTCCTGTTTCCTCTACTCTTACAATGAGGCCCTTCTTGGCCAGCCTTTCTTCCCCAAAGCCAAGCACCCAATCTTCACGCCGCGCCCTTCCCCCATACCCTCAGACTCAACAATTGCACTAGGCCCTCCTTTCTTACACACTGCCCCAAGTGGCTTCCGTTCCTCAGAACCATCTGTGTCCTGGCGGGTGCTGAGAGCAGTCAATAAAACCAACAAAGACATAGTTCCCATCTTCACTGTTCACCATCCAGAAAAAGCCAGTGGACATAGAGCTGAGATGCAGAAGCCTCCACACCATCCATACAAGGTGCAGTGATGTTTGCTTTTTAAAGTGAATCTGGGAGCGCCTGGGTGGCTCAGCTGGTTAAGCGTCCGGCTTCGGCTCAGGTCATGATCTCACATTCGTGGGTTCAAGCCCCATGTCGGGGCTCTGTGCTGGCAGCTCAGAGCCTGGAGCCTGCTTCGGATTCTGTGTCTCCGTCTCTCTCTCTGCCCCTCCCCTGCTTGTGATCTGTCTCTGTCTCGCAAAAATAAATAAATGTTCAAAAAAACTCTTAAAAAAGTGAATCTGAACCCATCCCCTGTGAGTAGTATAGTAAACAAGCTGTGAGGCACCCCTGCAATGTAATCTTCCTGGACAACAAAGAAAGGAACCAAGTACTGATACACACAATGGTGACACATTTCAAATGTATTATTCTAAGTAAAGAAGCCAGATTCTAAAGGCTACATGGTATTTGAGTTCATCCACATGACATTCTGGAAAAGGCAAAACCACAGCAAGAGAACAGACTGGTGGTTTCCTGGGGGCGGGGGAGGGACGGGCCACAAAGGAGCAGCCCCCCCCCCGGGGAGTTTTTGGATGGGACTGAACTATATTTTGTCTCTGAAGGTGGCTACACCACTGATGCGTTTGTCAAGACTCACAGAACTATGCACAAAAAAGGGTGAATTTCACTCGCAGTAATTATACCTTCTTAAACCTGACTTTAAGACAATAAAGTAAATCGCTCTCCTGCTTAGATCCCCACTTTCATTATGTCCGTGCTAGCCAACGCTTCTCTCCGTTTTTTTCATTTATTCTTTTGACAAGTCCTGATGGAACACCTGCTCTGTGCCAGTTAGTAATTGCTGGGTGACGGGGTGGGCAGCTCCTCCTCTTAGCTTTCAGACCTTAGCCTATGTTGTTCCAAGCTCGTGCCTCTGCCCGCAAGTCCCTTCCCTTCCCCTCACCCCAAACTCCTCCTCCACCTCGACTCCTCTTTGGGGTCTTCTCTTAGCTATCAGTTCCTCGGCAGGGGGCTTTTGCGCTCCTCCTAAATCAGGCCACGTGCGCGCCTGACTCCTTATCTATTGCTGTCTCCTCTCTAGGGACAAGAAAGTGTCCATCCAGAGAGCTCACTGCCCTGTCTCAAGTGTCTAACACACCGAACACACTGAGCTATACAAATGTGCTGCTTTTATAGGTCAAAAATGGTCACCTATTGGCAATTTCATATTGTTTAGCTTAATACTAGGTGCTCAATGATATCCATCCAAGCAGAAAGGCTGCACAGGGGGAGGAATCGGAACCCAGACTCTGGGGCCACATGGCCTGGGTTCCAATACTGCCTTGGCCGCCTTTAGCGAAATGATCTTGGGCAAGTGACTGAACATCTCCAGGGCCTCAAAGTTGCCTCCTTTGTGACAGGGATAACAAAAATAATCGCCTCACGGGGTTGTATGGAAATTAAGTGGGTTAATATTTGCAAAGCCTTCAGGAACACTGTCGGGCACATAGCGGATGTGTTTGCCAAAGGACAGCTGAACATTTACCAAGGGTCGTGGGAGCAAAGACGAAGAAATGACTAAGCGTCCATGAAAAAGGGGGAGGTGGTTTTAGTGGCCTTGAAGGATGAGTAACGTTTTCCAGGCAGAGTTATGAGGTAGAAAGGGCGTGGGGAGACATTTCAGGCTGAAAAAGCAGGTGTTCAAGGCTCAAAAGTAAGAAAATAGAGAAAGTTTGAAAGGGAGGACTTCAGGAGAGAAAAGGGATGGCCAGAGTGAAAAAGGACTGAATTACTTAGCTGAGCAATTTAGATCCTAGGGACCATCACAGAATTTTAAGCAAGGGAATTATTATTATTTTTTAAGATTTTATTTTTTAGAACTCTCTACACCCAGCGTGGGGCTTGAACTCACAGCCCTGAGATAAAGAGTCACATGCTCTAAGGGCGCCTGGGTGACTCAGTCTGTTAAGCGTCCGAGTTCGGCTCAGGTCATGATCTCGCCATCCATGAGTTCGAGCCCCGCGTCGGGCTCTGGCCTGACCACTCAGAGCCTAGAGCCTGCTTCAGATTCTATGTCTCCCTCTCTCTCTGCCCCACCCCCACTCACTCTCTGTCTGTCTCTGTCTCTCAAAAATGAATAAACATTAAAAAAAAAAAGAGTCACATGCTCTAGCAACTGAGCTAGAGAATTACAGAATTATCGTTTTGTTCCAGAAGAGTAACTTTAGCCACCAACTGCAGACCGGTTGGGAGGCAAAAGGATGCTGAGGTGATTGGCCAGACAAAAAGAGACAAAGCCCATAGGAAGAGCAAGCAGGGACAAATATGAGAGCTATAGAATCCACTGGAATTAGCAGCTCATGATAAGTAGAAGCCTTGGGTTTCTGCCGTGCGTAGTTGAAAACTGACATACGGAGCAGTTCAGGGTGGAGGAGGATGGGGACAGCAGAAATCAACCGACTGCGTGCTTGTCGTGTGCCCGCCAAGGGCACCGCACTTCCCTCCGGCTCTCTCCTCTGAAACCCACCTTGGGGAATTATTGGCATTTTACGAGTATGGAAACTAGATATCCAGGAACTCCCTGCGTCATGCCCTGGTGCCACAGCTTATAAATAAACAGCAGAGCTGAGGGGGGGCGGGGGAGTGACATTGGCTTTGCAGATGTTAAGGTTGAGCTGCCAGCAGGAAAATGGGCGTGGCCGTGTCCTGGTGGTGGGACCTGGAGTTCAGAGAGACACTGGGTGAGGGACGGGGATTTTGGAGCCACCAGCAGACATGGGTGAAAATAGCAACCAGTAAGATCATCAGGTCATGTAAGAAGAGGAGGGCTCTGGGAAGCACCAGTATTTAAGAGAAGCAGCACCAGGAGGGAGTGGGCGTCTGGAGCCAAGGGTTTCAAGAAGTAAGATGTGAGCAGAAACAAATAGAAAGAAGGCTGCAAATGGGCATAAGACTTAGCAACTGGGAGGCCATTGCTGGGTAGTGAGGGCAGAAGCCACCTTCTCATGGTCAAGGAGTACATGGGAAAAGAGGAAGTGGAGTTGGTGGGTGTGACCACGATTTTTAGCAGAAACTGAGAGAGCAGGGCCCCACCTGCGGCGCTTTTCAGCCCTCCTGCTCAGCCCCAGTGCAGACCAAACAAATCAGAATCTTTCTGGGTAGGTCCCAGGCATCCAAATTTTAGAGGAGCTTCCCCTGTGACTCAGATGCACATAAGGGTTAAAAACAAATGCTCCGAAATAATTTAGGCAGAGAAGGATAGATACCATATGTTTGCACTTATAGGTCTAGCAGGAGAAACCTAACAGAGGACCATAGGGAGAGGAAGGGGGAAAGAGAGCTGAGGAGAGAGAGGGACACAAATCATGAAAGACTATTGAATACTGAAAACGAACCATGGACTGAAGCAGGGGGAGGGAGGGAAGGGGTGAGGGTCATGGAGGGGGGCACTTGTGGGGAGAAGCACTGGGTGTTATATGGAAACCAATTTGACAATAAACTATTAAAAAAACAAAAACAAAAACAAATGCTCCAGGGAACCTGGCTGGTTCAGTCAGTAGAGCAAGTGACTCTGCATCTTGGGATCATGAGTTTGAGCCCCACGTTGGATGCAGAGATTATTATAGAAAAAAAAGAAGAAGAAGAAGAAGAAGAACCTATGCTCACTTGTGCTCACACAAGTCCACACATGCTGCCTTCATTTCTATGAAATGTCCAGAAAAGGCAAATCAAAGCAACAGACATCAGAATAGTGGCTGTCCGGGGTTGGGAATGAACTCTAAATGGCATGGGGTTGTACTGGAGTGATGGAAATGATCTATGGGGATGCTGGGCAATTTGGCAAATTTACTAAATTCACTTAGACAAAACAACCAAGAAACTATGTGCTGCCGAAGGGCAGGGGCGCCTGAGTGGCTCAGTCAGTTTAATCACCTGACTCTTAAGCATCTGACTCTTGATCTCAGGGTCTTGATCTCAGGGTCGTGAGTTCAAGCCCCACATTGGGCTCCATGCTGGCTGGGGAGCCTATCTTAAAAAAAAAAAAAAAAAAGGTAGAAAACACCTTGTACCTCAGTGAACTCTGGACACTGAAAATCAGGAAGAAAGACAACCAGACACTGGAATTCCTGACAGGAGAGCGTACCACCACCCAGCAGTAATCTTGCCTGAATAGCTAACCCAGAGCAAGATCAGAATTCTTGATACAACCACCAATTTACAAGAAAACCAGAGGACAAAGGAACACGTTAAACTCTACCATGGGAATACAGCCAGCAAAATTCAGACCATAGGAAACTCTACCAGAGGACAATCTAATTTCTTCAACAAATACATTGCAAGAAAAAGAAAAGATTGAAAGGATCTTAAAACAGGGGTGCCAGACTGGCTCAGTCAGTAAGGCATGCAACTCTTGATCTCAGGGTCATGAGTCTGAGCCTTATGTTGGGTGCAGAGATTACTTAAAAATAGTATCTATAGGGGCACCTGTGTGGCTCAGTTGGTTAAGTGTCTGAGCGAGCCCCAAGTGGGGCTCTGTGGTGACAGCTTGGAGCCTGCTTGGGATTCTCTCTCTCCTCTCTCTCTGCCCTTCCCCCTGCTCATGTGCTGGCAAGCAAAAATCTCTCTCAAAATAAACATTTTTAAAAGATAAAATATTAAAAAGTTTTTTAAAGAATCTTAAAACACATACTAACCAATTGCAACATATGGATCTTATTTGGATCCTAATTCAAACAAAGTGAAACCAAATTAGAGTATTAATGAGACAATTGAAAATTTAGACACTGACTGGATATTTGATAGCATTAAGGACTTTTTTTTTTTTAAGAAAGAAACGTCCTTATCTTTTTCAGAAAATACATGTGAAGATGTTCATGTATAAAGGACTTGAGAGCTGGTTTTACTGTAAGGTAGTCCTGAAAGGTAGAAAGTAGAAGTGGTGTGGATGGAGCCGGGCTGGCCAAAAGCTGGTGGTTGTTGAGACTTGCTTGATGGGTACAGGAGGCCTCATCATATTTTTCTGTTTACTTTTGCGTATGTTTGAATTCTTTATAATGAAAAAAGTTAAGAAGGAAGGAAGGAAAGAAGGAAGGAAAAAAGAAAGAAAGGGGAGAGAGAACCCTCATTTGACACAGGGTCAAGGAAAGTTGTGGGTTGTGTTATTTTGTTTTGTTTCTAAGTAGGCTTCCCGCCCAGCAGGGAGCCCGATGTCAGACTTGATTGAACTCACAAACTCAAGATCAAGACTTGAGCTGAGATCAAGAGTTAGATGCTTAACCAACTGAGCCACCCAGGCACCCCAGGGAAAGTGTTTTTAGGATGAGTGAGGCAGTCCTGCTCAACCTTGGCTGCTCAATGGAATTATCTGGGGGAGCTCTCAAAATGCTGATGCCTTGGCCGCCTCCCCCTGCACCCCGAGATTCTAACTGGTCTGCAATGTGGTAGCATGATTCCAATTTGTAGCAGAGCTGAGAGCTTCAGATGTAGAGGAAGAGAATCATCATTACCACCCGTCAATACCTACCATATGCCAAGCACTTGCCCCGTTGCCACCGGCCTGGCACGTTGTCACAAATCCTACCCCCGGATCCTCAAGCTAGAGCTCATTCGTATTTACAGAAGGAAATCTGAGACTCAGCAATGTAAAGGAAACTACCTACAGAGCGGAGCCAGGAAAAAATAAACCTAGCCAATGACCAGTGTCCCTCTCCAGGCCGGATACTTCGGGAACTCCACGAAGCCTCCCCCAGCAGGAATTACTCTCTTGGAGACTTTGAGATCCACTGTTCCGCTTGTGTATCGCTGAGTCAGAATGTTACCTGCTCCGTGTTCCATGTTCCCTTTGTGAAAAATAAACAAATACCTCCTGGTTGCTTCAGCCCCCTCACCAGGCATTTCCAACAAAAGGGATTCCTGAGGGAAACAGCTGTTACTGAAAGGAACATCGGAGAAGGGAGGGCTGTTTTTGCAACTGCCTGGGAGACCTTGACCTAGAAACTACCACCCACAGGGGCAGCCGTAACACCCTGTTCCGCCTTCTACCCTTGCAGTCGTCATATGTGAAAGTTGTCTCAAGATGCCTAGACCTCAGAGACTATAATTTTATCCTGTGGGATATGACTTAGATCTCTCCATTGGTTGTTCAGAGTTTTATTAAAATTGACATCCCGGGCCACCTGGGTGGCTCAGTCGGTTAAGCGTCTGACTTTGGCTCAGGTCATGGTCTCGTGGTTCCGTGAGTTCAAGTCCCACATAGGTCTCTCTGCTGTCAACTTGGAGGCTGCCTAGGATCCTCTGTCTCCTTCACTCTGCCCTTCCCCCGCTCACGCATGGGCATAATCTCACTCTCGAAAATAAATCAATATTAAAAATTTTTCAAAAACTGGCATCTCTGTTTTTGAGGGGATGCAATGCATCTTGGAATATTTGTCGCCTGCATTTCCTCCCTCCTTTCCATCCTTCCATCCTTTCTTCCTTCCTTAAGTTTTATTTATCTAAGTGATCTCTACACCCAACATGGGGCTCGAACTCACAATAGGAGTTGTGCGCTCTCCCAACTGAACCAGCCAGGCACCCCTCTTGCACTTTTCTTCTTTACAAATGTAATAATGTATAATGTACAGATAAAGGGATGACCCTGGCAGAATATATGAAGATTTTCCCCCTAGGGCGCTTTTGCTGTGGATGGTGGACTGATCTTACTGTGCTTCTATGTGGCCCTAACTGGATGGTGGCTCGGGGCCGTGAGAAACTAGGCCAGAATGAGAACTTCCACACCTTCCTCTTTCCTTCTGTCATTTAACTTGCTGCAGTCTGTGACCAACGGGCACAAAGGAGGCTCTGTGAACACACCTAAGATGAGCGTAACAAGCGTGTTCTTACTTTCCTGTGTGACAATGTGGCCTGGGCCAGCAGCTATGGGGATGGCACGTGTTCCACCTAAAACCAAGTCGGGGGGCTCCTGGGGGGCTCAGTCGGTTAAGCATCGAACTCTTGATTTCGGCTCAAGTGGTGATCTCATAGTTTATGGGTTCAAGCCCTAGGTTGGGCTCTGCGCTGACAGCCCGGAGCCTGTTTGAGATTCTCTGCCTCTCTTCTCTCTTTGCCCCCTCCCCTGCTCTGTCTCTCTCTAAAAGTAAATAAATATTATTTTTTAAATGTCAGGACTGGGGCTAGCTGGCTCAGTCCGTAGAGAACACGACTCTTGATCTCGGGGTTGTGAGTTTGAGCGCCACGATGGGGGTAGAAATTACTTAAAAAATAAAATAAAATAAGAGCTAACACTTTCACAGTCCTTCAGAAGCGCTGTGCCAAGCATTATATGTATACACATAAATACATGTGCAATCTTCAAAACAGTCCTTTGAGATATGTCTCATTATTGTCCCCATTTTACAGTTGAGGAAACTGAGGCACTGAAAGGGCAAGTAACACCCAAAGTTCACAACGTTCACACAGCTGGGAAGTGGGGAGTCAGGATGATAAACTCAGGCAGGATGGCTCCAGAGTCCCCTCGCTCACCCCACCTGACCACACACTGCCATAATCTAGCACTAAATTATATTTTTTAATTGCCATATGTTCATTACGTCAACATTCAGAGTTCTGCAAACCACGCCCACAGGCCCAGGGCTCTTCTGCTGTAGTAGGAACACCCTGGATCGGGGTGTCAGGAACACCTGGGTCCGGGGGTACTGGGTGGCTCAGTCAGTTAGCCATCAACTCTTGGTTTCAGTTCAGGTCATGATCTCATGGCTCCTGAGATCAAGTCCTGAGTTGGATTCCACACTGACAGTGTGAGGCCTGCTTGGGATTCTTTCTCTCCCTGTCTCTCCCCCTCCCAAATGTGTGTGTGTGCACATGCACATGCGCTCTCTCTCTCTCTCTCTCTCTCAAAATAAAGAAATAAACAAACAAAAAAAGAAACCCCTGGGTTGGAATCTTACTCCACCACCTACACACTGAGGGACCTTAGGCAATTTGCCAAACTCTATGAGAGTCAATTTTGTGCAGAAATCACAGGACTTTTCAGAGGCAAAGACCTGTCCACGAGACATACCCCTCACGAAGGACCTCCTGCCACCACCCCACCCCACCCCCATCCCCCAGGAAGAGGAGAAGAGGAAGCACAAGAAGAAGCGCCTGGCACAGAGCCCTGACTCCTACTTCATGGACGTGACGTGCCCAGGATGCTACAAAATCACCACCGTCTACAACCATGTACAGATGGCACTGTTGGATGCTCCACTGTCCTCTGCCAGCCTACAGGAGGACAAGCAGGGCTTACAGAACGATGTTCTTTCAGACAGAAGCCTCATTAAAAGCCCCTGAATCAAGATAAGTGGGAAACTATCCCAATTAACAGATTTGGGATAAAAAAAGGAAAGAAAGAAAGAAAAAGGAAGGAAGGAGGGAAGGAAAGAAGGAGAGAAAAGAGAAGAACTCACAGGGCTGCAATGAGGAGGAGGTAAGGCGACGGACAGAGAGTGCCCTGAGCTGATGCCTGGCCAGATGGCTCTGAACCCAGGTGTGTGACCCTGGCAGATTCATTCTTCCATCTATTTATTTGTTGATCCATTTGGCTAACGCCAGATGGAGACAGAGGCTGGTGAGCACAGCAGTTTCTAGCTAAAGTTCTTTTCTTATCCTCTTCTTTCCCTAGGAGAGGGAAATGACCTCCAAATAGGGCCAAATGGGACCACCCGTCACACAAGTGGGAAAACGATCTACAGAATTTCAGAGCCATCAGAGAGTAGGGGGCTGAACCACAGGAAGGGGCCAGATGGAGCAGGCCTTGAATGACAGAAAAGAGTTTAGGTTTTATTCAATAAGCAACAGGAAAATCACTTAACTTTTTTGATCAGAAGTCACTTTGATATTTAAGTATTTAAATTGTGCCTAGAGTTCTTGAAAGATGCAAGATGGGAGGCTGTTGCAACAACCTGGGCAAGGAACAGTGACGTGGGGACCTGTAGGTGAGGGCATCTCCTCCAAGGCTGTAAAAGAGCTCAGCACCAGCACCCTGTACCCAGACTGGCCCCCTCCGGCCCCACCCTGCTCACACCTTGGCCATGTCTGACGTCTTCACCTTTGCCCACCAACTTGACACCTGCTTCGGCCCCAACTCCGTCCTCGCTCCCCCTTTCCCCTGTGTCCCAGCTTTTGCTTCAACCCTTTGATTTGTCTGTGCCCCCAGGGCATTGATCAGTGCCAACTCTTCTGACTCCACCCAGAGTTCCACCAACATCACATGAGCGAAGGCAGTGAAACAAAGGAAGCCTCCACCAGGCTGCTCCCCCAGAGGGAGGTGGAAACAGAAAAGGAAGAGGTTCAGGTGACGCTCCAGTGAAGGCCTTCACTGTAGGATGGGTTCACTGCCTGGATATTGGGGTGCAAGAGAGAATGGGCAAAGATGACCCTGGGGCTTCTGTCCAAGTAGGAGGATGGTGCGCCAGGGACAGAACGGAGCCGATGAACGGGGAGGTCTTTGAGTATGACATGCCAGGGAGATGTCCAGGTGCAGATGGACCCACAAGACTTCCAAAGATGGAACCGGGACTTGGGGTGGGCTCAGAGCTGGAGAGACAGATGTGGGGAATCAACACTACCACCGGCATAACTACACCGAGTGATTTCTGCGTTGCAGGCACTTGGTGAGTATTTTATTTAATCCGAACCACAACCCAAGTGAAGGCAATGTTTTCACTTCTTCAATGAGGAAACTGAGGCACAGTGAGGTGAAGCGTTCTGTCCGAGGCCGCACAGTTAGCAGGTGGCAGCGGTAGGACTTGAACCCAGGCTCTTATTCTGAGGTCATTTCTAAGACAGACGCTGGCCTGGACCCCCAAAAGCTGGTTCCACAGCCAAGCCGGAGGTGCTAGGTATGGGGGGACCAGCAGATGACCCAGACCAGAGGAAGCAGGTCAGAGCTGGGAAAGAAACAGCCCAGGGAGGGCAAAGGGGAAAAAAATGCAGAGAGCTCAGGAAGGGGCTTCCTGTCTTTGAGGCACTGGCCAGATACCTTCCATGAGTCTGCCATTTGTGAGCTAGGAACTATTATTGTCATCCTACAGATGCAAGGAAATGAGGATCTGAGAAATCAAGTGACTTGCCCAAGGTCACACACCCTGTTCCTGGTGAAGCCCAGATTCAAACAGGAGCCTTTTGACTCCAGAGCCTGGCCCCTACCATGGTGCACAGGGCCTCCTTACCAACAGCACCCCTGCCCCCAGGCAGAGTCGCTGAGCTCCAGACCCTTCCCTTCCCCCACCGTCTGCACAAAGGAGGACTGGACTTTGCTTCCCCTCCTCCCAGCCTGCTGTGTCGGGGCAAAGTCCGGAGCTGATCCCCAGACATGGCCTCCTCCAGACCACCCTGAACTTCCTTTCTTGGGGCTCTGGCCCCTTTCTGCCCCTTTCTGCCCCAGAACTCATTGGGGATCATAGAAAGAGAAAGAAGGGTGAGAATTGGACTTCTGGAGATAGAAGAAGAGCTTGGAGTTCAGAGAGGTTGGAGGGCGATGGGGGAGGGCGGAGAGTAGGTGGGAGGGAGGAGAAAAGGGGGCAGGCACAGTTGAGGGGAGTAAGAGACTGAGATTAGTTGATATGGGGAGGGAGGCAGGAGAGGGGACGTGGTGAGGCAGGGACAGGGATGAGAGGCCTGGGAGCCCCCTTTACCTTCAGGGTCCATGACGGCTTGGAGTTGAAGGGCCAGCGAGTCCACTGCTCAGATCCTGTTTCTTGGAGGCCCAGAAGGGGTGGGGCTGCCAGAGGAAGGAGGAAGGGGCTGGTCCAGCCAGCCCTTCCCAAGTTCTCAGGGGCTCCCTCCTGCCCTCTCCCAGGACCCCTGGGGCTGTACAGACCTTCTTCCACTTTCTACTGGACTGGAAGAGCTCTTGCTTGCGTAACTCGGAGCCAGAGACCCAGTTCCCTCCGCACGCCCAGCCTAGGGGAGGCTGCTGGTGACAGCTGGAAAGCTTCTTTGATGGGTGCACTGGGAAAATCGTGGGCTTGAGTCCTAGGTTCAGATCCTAATTCCCTCCTCATTCCCAATACCTTTTCCTTTTTTCTGCCCCTCAGTTTCCTTAGCTGTAAAATGGGATCATTCCTCCCTGGCGCATTCAACTGATAATCCAGGGAGAAAACTCTGCAGATGACACTGAGTACAAAATCAACACTTCCCTTCCTTGCCCTCCCCTTCCTAAGGTCTATTTTTCACCTCGAACCTTGCTTGCCTCACTCTAGTCCAGGCCTCCAAACTATTTTCTCCTAGATGCCATTTTTATTCCCGTTTCTCTTTTAAGGACTCTTTGCTGTCTCCTGCAAGTCCTTCATCCTATGTCCAACCTTCACATTTCAGTGTTCTCTAGGTGCAGAGGGACTGGTTCTCTTTTCCTCCTCAGCACACAGCTAAACTACAGTTTCTAGACTCCTCTGCACTGAGGCCACTAAGTGACTGAATTCTGTCCAGTGGAAAATGAGCACAAGTGATACCCCCCCTTCCAGACCTGGCCCTTGGAAGTCTTCCCATGATGCTGACCTCTCTCTCCCCCTGGGAGTGACAGGGACACAAAATGGAAGGAACCTGGGTCCCTGAATGACCTTACGGAAGGTCACTTTCCAATGCCAGCACTGAAATGTTACATAAGCAAGGAAGAAAACATCTCTGGACTTATACTCGAGATTTGGGGGCTGTTTGTTAGCCCGCCCTAACACCACAGCTCCCTATTCATGTTGCACAGTGAATGACATAGTTTATGCATTTATCCATCTTGCCATTATTTAAATTGCTATCTAAAGTCAGATGACTCTCGGGGCGCCTGGCTGGCCCAGTTGGTAAAGCATGTGACAATTAATCTCAGGGTTGTGAGATTAAGCCCCACATTGGGTATAGAGATTACTTAAAAATAAAACCTTAGGGGCACTTGCATGGCACAGTCAGTTGAGACTCTGACTCTTTTTTTTTTTTAATGTTTTTTAGTTTATTTTTGATACAGAGAGAGACAGAGCATGAGGGGGGAGGGGCAGAGAGAGAAGAAGACACAGAATCTGAAGCAGGCTCCAGGCTCTGAGCTAGCTGTCAGCACAGAGCCTGACGCAGGGCTTGAACCCACGAACATGAGATCTGACCTGAGCCGGAGGCTCAACCGACTGAACCACCCAGGCTCCCCTGAGAGTCTGACTCTTGATATTGTCTTAAGTTGTGGTCTTGTAGTCATGGGATCGAGACCTGGGTTGGGCTCTGCGTTGACAGCATGGAACCGGTTTGAAATTCTCTCTCTTCCTTTCCATCTGCACCCCTCATCAACTCTTAAAATGAATAAATATTTTTAAAAAGTAAAATATAAAAATGTTTAAAATATATAGAAGATATATATATAAAATAAAATATTGAAGGGCACCTGGGTGGCTTAGTCAATTAAGCATCTGACTTCAGCTCAGGTCATGATCTCACAGTTTATGAGTCGAGCCCTGCATCGGGCTCTGTGCTGATTGCTCAGAGCCTGGAGCCTGCTTTAGATTCTGTGTCTCCCTCTCTCTCTCTCTGGCCCTCCCCGCTCATGCTCTGTCTCTGTCTCTCTCAAAAATAAACATTATAAATAAATAAATAAATAAACAAAATATTGAGATGACTCTGAAATTTCTTTCCAGCTCTGACTTCCCTCCTAAGTTCTAAAAAATGAATTTATTGTGTTCTCCCCCAAAACTGCTCATCTCTCTGCATTTCTACATAATGTTATCCACATTTCCTCCACCTCCCAAGACAGAAAACTTGAATCCTAACTTCATTCTCCCTCCATCACCCAATAGCCAATTGGTTCTAAAATCTGATTTTCTGAATAAGTGTATTTCACACCTGACCTATCTTTCCCCCTTAGGCCAGACCCCCACTATATCCAACTTGAACCAGAATAATGCTCTCACTTTGGGCTGCACTCCCTTCAGGCCATCCTCCCGGATGCCAGGTTCACTCAAAAGACAGAGCCAAGCTTGCCACAGGTTTACTTAAAATCATCATTTGTTCATTCACTAATTCATTTATCCTTCCATTCAGTAAATGCATATTTACAGAGCCAGAGTTCCAGGCTCTGAACTCTGGAATCACAAAGATGACCCACGGACTTGGAGGGGCTACACCCTGATGGGTGAGGAACACCTTCACAGCCCAGATAAGGCAGTGGCATTTGAGCTGAATCTTGACGGTTTAGAGTTTGGCAAGAAATCAAGATGTGTGTGTATCATGGGGCAGGCTGCGGGGTGGGCTGGCTTCAGGCAGAGCGCGTGCAAAAAGCATTAAAAAAAAAAGAAAGAAACTAGAATGTGCTGGTACTTAACTTTTTACTGTCTGGAGAAAATTAATATTTTTAACATTTTGAACTATACCCTCACACGCACATCAAGAGAATCACATGGCATTTTCAGGGGCCTACAAGGAATTTGATGAGGCTGGAGGGCATAGAGTGTTTGCACTAAGGGCTGACCAGTCAGGGCCAGACCTCAGAAGGGTCTTATCTTCATGCTAAGGCTCTGTCTTGACCTCATTAGGAGGGAATCTAGACCTTTGTAGAAGGGTCACTGGGACCATCATGGGCAGAGGGTAGAAGTGGTTATGGTCAAGAAACCCAAAGAGAACTCTGGGTAGGACCCAGGCAAGGTGTGCTGGAGACTGGGAAGAACAGCGTGGAAGAAGAGTCAGGAGAACTTGGCACCCAAGAGACAAAGACAAGAGGGAGTGAGGTTTGATGATATTCCGAGAGGCCCTGGGAGAGTCTAGAACAGACTTAGGTTTAGTGACCTCCCCGCTGCTTTCAGAACTGAATTCAAACTCCCTGGTCCTTCACAGCGGGGCTCCCACCTGCCTTTCTAGCCTCATCTCCTTGAACCAGACACCCCAGCCCCTTAGCGAACACCTTCCTGGCAATGTTTTTTTCTAACCACAAAAGCGATAGGTATTTATTATATAAAACTGGGAAAATCCAGAAAAGGAGAAACAAAATAAAAATCATTCCTAAATCTATCACCTGACAGATAACCACAAGGAACATTTGGGATATTTCCTTCAAGTCTTCTTTTCCTCAAGTCCATGTTTTTGCATTTTCATTCCGAACTAGATTCAGACACATTTACAGATCAGTAACTAGCTCTTTGTTCCCAAGTGATATGATATTATAGACATTTTATTGCAGTTTTGGAGAACATGGTTTTTTGGCAAATATGACAAGTAGAATACGCCATTCACAAATAATTTTGTCCTTCATATGTTTGGCCCTTTCATGACCACACTTTATATTTCTCTCTTTTGTTTCTCTCCCCACCCCACGGCCTTTTGGTCTTTGGTATCTGCCATTCCCATTCCACTGTGCGTCATTAAACTAGTCACATGGTCCTTACCATGTCTTTGTGCTTGCTGCCCCCTCTGCTGAGAGGGCCTTTCCCCCCTTTACAGCTTGGCAAACACCTCCCCAGCCCCCCACATCTCAGAGGGGTCCTCTCACGCTTGCCCATCAGCCACCTGGAGCTCAGCCAACAAGCCCCTGAGGGAAGTCAGCTCTTGTCCCAAGGCTCCCGCCCTCCCCCAGCAGGGTGTCACTCCCTTCTTTTGGTGCCCTCCTAAAACTTTATTTGTACCTCTATTTGAACACTTTTCACATATTGTGCTGTTTTTTGGCTGTGAGAACTCTATTGGGTGCCTTACCCATCCCACCTCGTTTCCTACAGGATCGGCCCAGGACCCAGTAATAGTTCAGAAAAATGATTGCGTGTGTCTGTTAAGAAGGGGTAGAGCTGATGGCCTCGGAGTTCAGCGACAGTCTTTTCGAAACCTGAAATTGGGGCGCTTGGTGTGACAAATTTAAGACAATGGTTGTGGTTTGTCTTGGGGACTTTGGAGACTAAGGTTAGCCCAAATAGCGCTGTGAGAAGTAGGAAAAGGCACCTGGTGGTGGCAGTGGCAGTGGCGGCAGCAGCATGACTGGTGAAGGCTGCATCCGTTCCAGCTCAGCCAGTCCCCAGACCAAGCACAGGTGGCACAAACTGTGGTGGCCGAGTGGACCCATAACCACTTTCTACCCATATGATGTGGCTACTTTTCTGCCCCTTCTCTCCCCTCTCTTCTCCAAACCACAGGAGCAGATACACTCCTGAACTGTTCCCTTCCCCTCAAGGTCAGGCCACAGGCAGTCACACACTTGACCTTCCCAAGGGCCTCTCTTTCTATAGGTCAACCTATCTCCTCTCAGCCACTGCACCCTCTGACTCAACAACTTCCTCTTTGCAAATTTCCTCCTTGTCCTGGGGAAATACCAACTGCCTATGGTGCGTCTGGCCCCTTGGGCTCTGGAGTGGGGTCTTCCCCCCTCACCCCCTCATCCCCGCCCCTAACCATCCCAGCCCAAAGCCACAGGGGAAGTTCCCGGTTCTATGGGCCTGTCAGTCTCACGGATTCCCCTCAGAGAAGGGAAGGAGTCCACCCCCAGTGGAAAAGGAGATACAGGCACATTAAACAAGCGGCGCCTGGTTGGCCCAGTTGGTTGAGTGTTCTCAACTCTTGATTTTTGGCTCAGGTCATGATCTCACACCTCGTGGGTTTGAGCCCTGCACTGGGCTAGTGCTGACAGTGCAGAGCCTGCTTGGGATTCTCTCTTTCTCCCTCTGTCTCTGCCCATCCTGCTCGCTCTCTCTCTCTCTCTCTCTCTCTCTCTCTCTCTCTCTTTCTCCCTCAGAATAAATAAACTTTAAAATAAATAAATAGGGAGACCTGGGTGGCTCGGTTAGTCCAACTCTTGATTTCAACTCAGGTCATGATCTCACAGTTTCGTGAGTTCAAGCCCCATGTTGGGCTCTGTGCTGATCATGAGGAGCTTGACTGGGATTCTCTCTCTGCTCCTATCTCACACTGTCTCTCTCTCTCTCAACTAAATAAATAAATACAATTTAAAAATCTACATTAAATGGGTAACAGCAATGCCCCTCCCCCAACTTCACCACTCCTCTCCCCTACCTTGAAAGCAATCAAGCTGGAGTAGGGGGGGCTCTGAGCACGGGAAACAGCGGCTGAGCTGAAAAACCACACTCAGGTCACACATGCAGTCCATCAAGCCCCACACTCTTTATTGCGCTCCAGACCCAGCCACATCTTCTGCCGCCTCCACCCCACCTGAACAAAGATGAGAACACGGATGTTCTAAAAAGCTCCTCATGTTGGCAGCGCCTGCCACTCCTCCCGCTGGCCCTACTCACCGCCACCTACACCAACGCGGCCAACGCCTCGCCTCTTGCACCCAAACTGCACCCATGACAGGACCCACGTGGGTGCCGGGGTTTCTGAGGACCCCACCTGCCCTGGGGAGGAGCTGCAGCCTCAGTCCACAGGTGGGAGGAGTGTAGGACCCGGGCCAGCCTAGGATCCGAGAGCACAGCTAGATGACGCCACCCAGTCCCTGCTCCAGAGGACTGTGCAGTGTTAAAGGAGGCTCGTGGGCTGAGCCAGTAGGACTGTCCTATTCTATGAGGCCAAAAGTACTTTCTAGAGTAATCCTCAGCGGGAGTCTGCTGGGTTGTCGTGTCCATCTTGCTTCCTAGACTCCAGTGTTCCCAGGGGAGTCCTCTGAGGAACACATAGGTCAAGGAAGTTTGGCATTATGGAGACTCAGCAGCTGATTTCAAGGACAAAAATGTGGAGAAGAGGGCGATGGGGAGAAGTCGGGATTGATGAGGAGAGTTTGTTGGTTCAATCTGAAAGTATCCGGGGGGTTGGGTGCCGGCTGGGAGACCTGGGGTTGAGAAGCGGATGAGGGTTTGGTATGAACACACTGGGTGAGGACCCAGAGGATGCTGCGTGACAAGCTAGTGGTGACGATACAAGAGAAGGTGATGAAGGCTGGGAACCATCCTGACCTGCACGCTTGCTTTTCACAAGCACTGAGGGGCCTCCACATCTCCGGCCTCTGGCCCCTTGGAGACAGGGGCCTCCACAGCTTCATCCTTGTCACCCACCAGCGGCTCCTCCTCCCCCTTCAGGGTGGGGTCCTGCCTCAGCTCCTCCAGCTCCAAGGAGCCCTGTTGAGACTTGCGTCTATCGAAGAAAGTGGTGAGTGTGGGCTGCTGGCCAGAGCCTGCCCCCTCAGAGACCCCAGGGCCCTTCCCGCCCCCCGCCCCTCCTGCTCCTGCTGTCAGGGCCTCCTCATCAGACGCGGGGGCCGGCCCGGCCCAGGCATCTACAGCCCCATTGCGCTTCCCTCCCCTGCTTAGTATTAGGGCCCCTGTCTTCCTCTTCTGCCGCCGGCGCCACAGCACGAGTAGGATCACAAGGAGCACAACCACCGCCAGGGCCACAAGCACAGCCACCAACAGGGTGTTATTTGTCCCTGAACCTAATGGGGGATCCCCACTGCTTGCGTTTGTGAAGGCCTCTGGGGTAGAAATGGGGGCTATTTCTACCCTGGAGATGGTGGAGACACTGGGCCCCTTGGAAATTGCCAGAAAGCCAGTTGACATGGTAAGAGGGGTTACACGAGCCACATCAGAGGTCTCCAGGGAGCCAGTTGCCTTGGTGGCGGAGGGTCCCCTGGTTCCATCAGACGTTTCCAGAGAGTCGGTTGCCATGGTGGCAGGAGGTCTCCTGGTTCCATGAGACGTTTCCAGAGAGATGACGGAGGGCCCCTTGGTTCCATCAGACGTTTCCAGAGAGTCAGTTGTCATGGTGGCAGGAGGTCCCCTGGTTCCATCAGACGTTTCCAGAGAGATGACGGAGGGCCCCTTGGTTCCATCAGACGTTTCCAGAGAGTCAGTTGTCATGGTGGCAGGAGGTCCCCTGGTTCCTTCAGATGTTTCCAGAGAGATGACGGAGGGCCCCTTGGTTCCATCAGACGTTTCCAGAGAGCTGGTTGCCATGGTGATGGAGGGTTCCCTGGTTCCATCAGACGTTTCCAGAAAGCCAGCCGCCATGGTGGCGGGAGGTGCGCTGCTTAGAACAGCGGTCTCCAGAGAGCCAGTTACCATGGTTCCATCAGTCGCAACGTGGAGTTCCAGAGAGTCTCTTAGTGATTCGGTATTAATTTCCAGGTTTGATGACTTCTTGGTGGCAACTTCCCCGGAGACTGATGGCTCAGGTACATGGAAGTCACTGCTGGGAGCAGGGGAAGTCCTGGGAAGGACCACTTCATTGGCCATATAGGAAGCTGAAGAAGGTGAGGAGACCTGGTGCCCGGTGCCATCGCTCTCCTCAGGGACCCTTCCTGTTGAAGGATCGGAGGTCACTATGTTGAGGTCTGGGGCCTCAGAGGAAGTTGGAACCAAAGAAGCAGAGGCTTCTCCGGAGGCAGACATCTTCAAGGTGGTTGTGATGTCCCCAAGCGTTGAGTTCATCTCTTGGGTCCAGACGCTCCCAAAGAAGAGGAGAAGCAGGATCATTTCCATGGAAACACACATGAGCAGGAGTGGAGACCTGAGGGTGGGGAAGTTGAAGAAACACCAACACATAAAGCACTGAGGGGGAGAACCTGGCCGGGCCTTCCTCCCCATCTGCCCACTTCCCTGCTAACTGCCAGGCCTAACTTGTGGTTTAACGGCTTTTTCCACCCTTGCTTTTACTATTATCAGAAATAACACGGGAACAGATGCTGGCGGCTCTGCCATCAGCTCTAACCTACAGGCCCCCTCAGGCCCTGGCTGCTCAAGTGCCAGCAATGGCTAGCCCCTTGGCCCTCCCTGACCCTATTCAGCCCCAGGGGCTTTTGATCTTTTCCCATCATCTACCAGGTTCTTTTCGAGCCACAACCCATTCCCAGGTCTACAAAGTCTCCCGCCCCACCAGGCCGCACCCCATACCAGCTCACTTGATGAGGGCACAGGGTTGGGACCAGACCACTCCAACTCCTCCTGAAGCTGGGACAGGACTGGGCAGATGGGCCCCAGGGGGAAAGGAAGTGGCCCTGGCTCCACCCACCCCACCCCAGCATCCTGCCCCACCCGCGCTGCTCCCACAGCTGCTGTGCGATGAAAGCTCCATCACTTGCTCTTTCTGGGATCTGAAATGATGCCAGGGGCTCTGGGGTCTTGGTTGAGGCAAGTGGGGTTGTGGCGGGTGGCGGGGGTCTGGAACGGGGACTTCGCTGAGAACCGGGATAGCGAGGGGTGAGGCTGGGCTAGGGAAAAGGGTCAGAGCCGGGGTGATGCAAAGTCGTGCTTGAGAACACGGGGTGCGGAGGAGGACATGAGAGGAAAGGGTGGCTTCCTTTGCATTTGTGGTTCCCAAGTCGTTAGACCCAAAATAGGGTAGCACCCTTTCCTGCCCCCGAGAGAGCAGGGTAGCACCCTTTCCTGCCTCGAGAGCTCCCCGGAACTACCAGGGCAAAAAGAAGCCTCGACTCTGGTTGGGGACCACAAAAGCCTTTGCAGGCTGTGTACAACCCCTTGTGAGCTCTTGATGACGTCTCAAGAAGCTGGGGGCCACCACAATGATCTCCCAGTTGTGGGGTACTTAGCTAGACCAAGGTGGTTACTAAGCACTCACACATCATGCTTTTATTTGGGGGAAAAAACTAATAAAGATGTGGGAATCTATATGGAAAACAGTCTGGAAAAATATATACTGAGGCATTAACCTCAAAGATAAAGTTTCTTTGGATAGGTTTGAGTCGGGGTTTTTTTTATTTTCTTCTTTGGATAGCTGCTGTTTTCTGAATTTTCTCTAATTATTTTCCCCTCCTACTCCTTCTTCTTTTTGTGTGTGTATACACATATTTTTTTCACTTCTTTTATTTATTTATTTATTTATCTTTTCTAATCTGTAAGCTTTGACTTTCTGCATAAGTCTGATTTTGGTTTTTGCCTTTCTTTAAAAAAAAATAAATACTGGATTGAGTCTCGGCTCAATAAGTTAAGCATCCTACTGGCCCAGGTCATGATCTCATGGTTCACGAGTTTGAGCCCCGCATCGGGCTTTGTGCTGACAACTCAGAGCCTGGAACCTGCTTTGGATTCTGTGTCTCCCTCACCTTCTGCCCCTCTCCCACCCGTGCTCTCTCTCTTTCTGTCTCAAAAATAAATAAATATTTTAAACAATCAAAACCAAGTATTTTTTATTTTATTTATTTATTTTATGTTTTTGAGAGAGAGAGAGAGAGAGAGCGCATGCATGAGCAGGGTAGACAGGCAGAGGGACAGAGAATCCCAAGAAGACTCCACATGCAGCACGGAGCCCTACATGGAGCTCAATTCAATGACCCTGGGACCTGAGCCAAAATCAAGAGTCACATCTTCAACTGACTAAGCCACCCAGGTGACCACAAACCCATTTTTATATTGTAAAAGTAATAGTATATGTACGTGGTAAGTGATTGAACAGGTCAGTGTCAAGGCCTGCGGTTACACCCCACTCACAAGCTAACGAGTTGTCTGACGCAGATACATGAGACACCTGAGTCCCAGGTAGGGGACTCCATTACTCGCGGCAGAACAAGCAGGAACGTAATGTTTGCATCAGCTCCCCTTGCCCCCACGTCCTGAAGGGTAACACACAGGGGCTTGCCCTGCAGCTAAGGAACCCTGAGCTTGGGGCATTGCCCTCTATTTGAGCAGGTGGTAAGCAAGCCTTCTCTGCACAGAGACATTACTGTGTCCCTCTGTTACTCAGCCCGAGAACAGCCCCAAGAAATGGCCTGGATGAGAGCAGCTGGGACCTGGGTTCTTGGCACGCGACAGGAGTGTGCAGGATGCTCAGGGCCTTCGGGGACTGACTCCCCTCCAACAGTCAGGAAAGTGTAAGGAGGAAAAGCTTCAAACCCTGCCAGCAGATAAACATTCATGGCAAAATTGTGTGTTACATCCGTGCTTACGCAAGCATATACCCATGTGTTCCATTATATTACGTTTCATTGTACATACTGTTCTATGCTTAACTGAATGGAAGAAAGAAGGAAAGATGAAAGAGAAAAAAGAAGAAAAGAAACCATTCCGTTGTCGGACATTTAGGTTATTTTAACATTTTACTATGGCAAACAGAAAAGTAGAAATAATTGGCTGAAAAGTAATTGGAAGTTAAATTTTTTAAGTTGATTTATTTATTTTGAGAGAGAGAGAGAGGACATAGCAAGGGAGGGGCAGGGAGGGAGGGAGAGAGAATCCCAAGCACACTCTGCACGGTCAGGGCAGAACCTGATACAGGGCTCAGACTCACGAACCATGAGATCATGACCTGAGCCAAAACCAAGAGTCAGGCACTTAGTTGACAGAACCAGCCAGGCACCCAGGTCAAAAATTTTTAATTCTAAAAAGTCAACCAAGGCGCGCCTGGGTGACTCAGTCAGTTAAGTGTCGGACTTCTGCTCAGGTCATGATCACACAGTTCATGGGTTCGGGTCCCGCGTCAGGCTCTGTGCTGACAGCTCAGAGCCTGAAGCCTGCTTCAGATTCTGTGTCTCCCTCTCTCTCTGCCCCTCTCTGACTCATGCTCTGTTTCTCTCTGTCTCAATTTTTTAAAAAAGTCAACCAAAATATTTGTAAGACTATCCAGAGATTCCCAATTTCCCAATCTTTAAAAAACTTACAGAAGCAAAATCCATTTTTGACAAAATGTCATTTCAACCAAATTGCTGCTGACAAAGTTGTATGTTCCCCAGGCTCTATGTGGGGCCCCAATTCCGGGGACAAAAGAGAACCAGGATGGGTCCAGGCTCTATCCTGAAGCTCTCAAGAAACAGAGACATATCTGCACAGACTGTAGACCCTGGGGTGGAGGTAGAGATCATGAAAATGTGAAAAAGACATCACTGAAGAGAAATACTTCGAAAACTCTGGTAGCAGCAGTTTGCCAGGTACAGAACCAAAGGTTCTCCGTGCATGGTTCCAGCTGCTCCTCACAACAAGTTCATTTTACAGGTGAGAAAGCCAAGTACAGAGAGATTAAGTAGCCTGTTCTAGAACAGGCCAGACTCAGTGCAAAATACTTCACATTTACATAGTGTTTACTCTTCACAACAACCCTGTGAGGTACATGTCATCACCCTAATTCTAGGTGAAGAAACTAAAAAAACAGTTCAGAGACTTGTCAAGGCTCAGACAACCAGTAAGTGCTAGAGATGAGCTTCAAAACCAGGTTGGTCTAAGGACCGAAGGCCAAGGATAAGGATCACCAGGTAAAACCAGGGTAGGAAATTTAATTACCGTGCTACACTTAAAGATATGTTTGGGTATAAACGATTCAAATAGTATATGCTAAAATAAAGACTAGATTCAGCCTTAGGAAGTGTCTAGGAAGACTTCAGAAAAGCAATGTCTTCAAAGCTGAAGGGAATGGGGACCCCACTCCTTCCTTTATACCCTACATCTAATCTGTCTGTACATTCTACTGTCTCTACCTTCAAAATGGCGCCAGCACCCGAAACCCAGATCTTGGCTTCTAAATACCACTCTCCTTGGAAAGGAACCAGGACTCCTAGGATAACAGCTGATTCCAGAGCCAGGGCAGGGAAAGTACAAAGTGAGCCTGGAATATCTTGTTGCGTCAGGAAGTAAGGAAACGCTCAAAGAATGATAGGAACATGTCAAAAAGACAAGGAACTAGCTTAAAGGAGTTTTCCCAGAGCCGAAGCAGAGATGCTTTGAGCATCAAAATGAATCATTGTAGTGATCGATTAATGCACTGAGTAAAGAAAGGACCCATGAGTTCATATGGCTGCTGAAAATATTAGAAAGAGTGGAGATGGAAGGGAGAGAGATGGGAGAGAGGAGGGAGCATGGAGAAAGTTCTTTTCCAGTAGAAAGCTAACTTCACTGTAGAAGGAATGTAGAGTTTTTAAATGACCAATTTACAGCTACCATAATAATTGATTCAAGTCAGAATGAACTGTTGAGGAAAATTGGAGCAGCAGGGGAGGGGTGCATGGTGCATATATGATATTTTTACAGGCTTAAAATATCTCCCCACAAGATATATATGTATTACGAAGGAAAATTAGCAACTTCACGGTGGAGAAATCTAGCAGACATCATCCTAACCAAGTGATCACACTTTTTTTTTTAAGATTTTATTTTTAAGTAATCTCTACCCCAACGCGAGGCTGAAACTCAAAATGCCAAGATCAAGAGTTGCACGCTCCACTGACTGAGCCAGCCAGGTGCTCCAATCAACTGATCAAACTTAAACATCACCAGTCATGGTGCAAACCTACATCAGGAGGCTCCAGGTATGGTACACTGAGGACACAAAATCACATCTATGACAGTCCCAGCAACAATGTAGAACCTGATTGTTAAATATCAGGCAAGGGGTGCTGGGCTAGCTCAGTCAGTTGAGCACTCAACTCTTGATTTCAGCTCAGGTCATGATCCCAGGTCATAAGATAGAACCCCACGCCCAGCTCTGCTCTGAGTGTGGAGCCTGGTTGGAATCTTCAATCTCCCTCCCTCTGTCCCTCTCCCCTGCTCATGCTCTCTCTCTCTCTAAAATTACACACACACACACACACACACACACACACACACACACACACACACGGCAAATCCAAATTGAGGGACATTTTATAAAATAACAGGCCAACATCAGCATTGGGAATGACAAAGAAAGCCTGAGACATTCTTGTGGATCTTAAAAGAGTGAAGAGATGTGACAACAAAATGCATTATGGACTGGACCCCGGACTCAGGGGGGAAAGTTGCTATCAAAGACATGAGAATAGTTGGCAAATTTGAATGCAGACTGTAGAGTAGACAATAGTATTGAATACACATTAACTTTCCAGAACTTGATAAGAACATTCTGGTTGTGACAGAGAATGTCCTAGTTTGCAGAAAATACATCGTTGAGGTACATAGGAGTAAGGGTGCACAATGCGGAAATTTCCTCTTAAATGATTCCACACAAAAAGCAGTAATAACAATAAAAGTAATAATGTAGGAGATAAAAAACGAAGTGCATGTGTCAAAATGCACACAGATAGTGGAGAAGCTTCTGGGTTGGTGAGAGTATGGAGGAGATTCATGGAGAGTGACGTGCTCCAAAAGGCACGAAGCTACACCCCCTCCAGCATTGATGCCTTATGCCTCTGTCCATGGGGCTATTCCTGACTTGCACTATTCTCATATATTTTAACATTTTCCTAAGCCATAATTTCCCTCATTTGTTTAGCACCTGCCCTGAAATTTGAGAAGATTCAACTATGAAATAAAAAAGCAAGAAGAAGGTCCTCCAAATTTTAATTCTCTACTCAGTTACTCACAAGAGGAAGAAGCCTTTTTTTTTAATTTTTTAATGTTTGTTTCCTTTCTGAGAGAGAGAGACAGAGAGACAGAGCAAAAGAAGGGGAGGGGAGGAAGAGAGGAACATGGAGCCCCCTTTGGATTCTGTCTCCCTTTCTCTCTGCCCCTCCCCCGCTTGCACTCTATCTTTTTCTCTCAAAAATAAATAAACATTAAACATATTTTTAAGGGGCGCCTGGGTGGCTCAGCTGGTTAAGTGGCCAACTTCGGCTCAGGTCATGATCTCACATTTGTGGGTTCGAGCCCCGCATGGGGCTCTGTGCTATCAACTCAGAGCCTGGAGCCTGCTTCAGATTCTGTGTCTCCCTGTCTCTCTGCCCTGTCTCTCTCTGGCTCAGAAATAAATAAAACATTTTTTAAAAAAATATTTTTTAAGGAAATTAAAACTGTGATACTGAATAATGAAAGTGTTAGAATATAAAATCAAGAAGGGCACCTGACTGGCTCACTCAGTGGAGTATATGACTGTTGATCTCGGTTGTGAGTTCAAGCTCCACATTGGGTGTAGGGATTACTTAAAAATAAAAACTCTTAAAAATAAATAAATAAATAAATTAATTAATTAATTAATTAATACAATCAAGAAACTATCTTAGGGGCTCTTGAGTGATTTGGTCTGTTGAGTATCAGACTCTTGATTTCTGCTCAGGGCATGATCCCAGGGGCAGACTCCACACTGAACATGGACCCTGCTTCAGATTCTCTCTCTCTCTCTCTCTCTCTCTCCCCGTCTGCCCCTCTCCCCACTCACACTCTCACTCTCTCACTCTCTAAAATAAAAAGAAGATGAATAAAGAAACTATCCCAGAAAATAGAAGCCCCCAAAGTGGAAGGTGGGGGAGAAGATACAAGAGACAACATGTAAGACCACATTATTTCGGGTAAATCTACCTGCTCTAATAAAGAGATCTAGGAATGTAGCCAAAAGAACAAAGTAGATTATTTCTCTCTAATGAAACTAGTCCAGGTTAAGTGGTGGTGGTTGGGGACACAGCTCTGTACCGTGCATCATTCAGGGATCCGAGTCCTTCCTAGTCATTTTTCTGCAATCCACTGTTGCAAAGATAAATCTGCTGTCTTGATGAAAAAAGAATATGGAGGAGGCATGCTTTGCCCACCTTCTTAATCTTATGCCTAGAAATCTTAAATATCGGGGTGCCCAGGTGGCTCAGTCGATTGAGCATCTGAATTCGGCTCAGGTCACAACCTCACAATTGTGAATTGGAGCCCCACATCAGGTTCTGTGCTGATGGCATGGGGTCTGGAGCCTGCTTCAGATTCTGTGTCTCCTCTCTCTCTGCCTCTCTCCAACCCACACTTTGTCTCTCTCTCAAAAATAAACAAAACATAAAAATATTTTTTTAAAAGACCATAAAAGATTTTTTAAGTCTTAAACATCAATTTCAAAATATTCTGTTGGTGAAAATTCAGTTGGATGAGCATACCTAACTGCAAGGAAGGCTGGGAAATGTAGTTCAGCCATGTTCCCAATGGGAGAAGGGATAACTGGATTTTGGTAGACAATGAGTTGTGCTCACCACAGAGACACAGTTGATCAATCCAAGAGGCTCAAGCCAACCACACCAGGAAGAGAGAACCAAAAAAAAAAAGAAGGAAGGGGGATGATTATTCAAGAAATAACATAAGACACTCATTCAGCTGAAAAAACATGCATCTTCAAACTGAAATGCCCATCCTAATAAAAGACTACTTCATTAAATATATTTCTCTGTATTTTATTCCTTCTGACTCAATTTATTTTTTTGAGGGGAGGGTAGAGAGAGAGGGAGAGAGAGAGAGCAAGCAAGGGAGAGAAGCAGAGGGAGAGAGAATCTTAAGCAGGCTCTTCCCCCAGCACAGAGCCTGACGCAGGGCTTGCTCTCAGGACTGTGAGAGTATGACCTGAGCCAAAATCAAGAGTCAGATCCTTAACTGACTGAGCCACCCAGCCATCCATAAAAGAAGACTCATGCCCAGACATTTCACAATCCCAAAGATGCCGCTTATGACTTACATCTTTCCTAAGGAATAGGAGGAGGCAGTTGAGTCCCAAAAACATAGATGAAATCGGAAATGAAAAAGAAGACATTACAACTGACACTACAGAAATACAAAACATCTTGAGAGACTACTATCAACAATTACATGCCAACAAATTAGACAACCTGGAGGAAAGAGATAAATTCCTAGAAATATACAAACTATCAAGATTAAATTGTGAGGAAATAAAAAATCTGATCAGACTGATCACCAGACTGAGATTGAATCCTTAATCAACACATGAATGTTCAGGATCAGATGCCTTCACTCCTGAATTCTATCAAACATTTAAAGAAGAATTAATGCCAATCACTCCCAAGCTCTTCCAAAAAAATAGAAGAGGAAAGAATACTCCCTAATTCATTTTACAAGGCCAGCATTACCCCAATACCAAAATCAGACAGGGACACTACAAGAAAATAAAATTATGGGTCAATATTCCGTAATGGACATAGACACAAAAATCCACAACAAAATATTAGCAAACTGAATTCAACAATACAATAAAAGGATCATACATCAACAAGTGAGATTTATTCCAGAGATACAAGGATGGTTTAACATCCACAAAGCAGTCAATATGATATAGCACATTAACAAAATGAAGCATAAAAATTACATGATCATCTCATTAAGTGCAGAAAAAGCATTCAACAAAATTCAACACCCACTTATGATAAAAACCTCTCAACAAAGTGAATATAGAACATAATGTCTCAACATAATAAAGGCCATATTCGACAAGCTCACAACTAATATCATACTCAACGGTGAAAAGCTGAAAGCTTTTCTTCTAAGATCAGGAACAAGGTAAGAGTGCCCATTCTCACCACTTTTATTTAACATACTGTTGGAAATTCTATACCAAGCAGTTAGGCAAGGAAACTAAATTAAAGCCATCGAGATTGTAAAGGAAGAGATGAAACTCTCTATTTGCAGATGACATGGTATTATATGTAGAAAATACCACAGACACCAGTGTGGTTCAGTTATTTGGGCTTCTGGCTCTTGATTTCCTCTCAGGTCATGATCTCATGGTTGTGAGATCGAGCCCCACATTGGGCTCCACGCCAGATGTGGAGCCTATTTGGGATTCTCTCTCTCTCCATCCCTCTCTGCCCCTTCCCCACTAACCCTCTCTCAAAATAAATAAAATTTTAAAAAATAAAATACTAAAGACCACCCAAGAGCTGTTAGAACTCATAAATGAATTCAGCAAAGCTGCAGGATACAAAATCAATACACAAAAATCAGTTGTGTTTCTTTTTTAAATATTTATTTATTTTGAGAGAGAGTGTGTGCACATGCATGAGTCAGGGAAGAGCAGAGAAAGAGGACGAGAAAGAGAGAATCCCAAGCAAGTTCCACACTGTCAGCTCAGAATCGGACATGGGGCTCAATCCCAAAAACTACACGATCATGATCTGAGCTGAAATCAAGAGTCAGATGCTCACTGACTGAGCCACCCAGGCAACCCAAATCAGTTGTGCTTCTATACACTAACAATGAATTATCAGAATGAGAAATTAAGAAAACAATCCTATTCACAATTACATCAAAAAGAATAAAATGCATAGGAATAAATTTAATGAAATAGGCGAAAGACCTCTACACTGAAAACTATAAGACACTGATGAAGGAAATTGAAGATGACACAAATAAATGAAAAATAGGGGTACCTGGGTGGCTCAGTCAGTTAAACATCCAATTTTGACTCAGGTCATGATCCCATGGCTCATGGGTTCAAGCCCACATTGGCCTCAGTGCTGACCCCTCAGGGCCTGGAGCCTGCTTCTGATTCTGCATCTCTCTCTCTCTCTCTCTCTCTCTCTCTCTCTCTGCCCCTCCCTTGCCCATGATCTGTCACTCCCTTGCTCGCTCGCTCGCTTGCTCTCTCTCCCTGAAATACGTAAACATTAAAAATTTGTTTTAAAAATAAATGGAAAAACAGCCCATGCTCATGAATTGGAAGAATTAATATTGTTAAAATGTCCATACTACCCAAAGCAATCAACAGATTCAATAATCACATTGAAAAAATTTCAATGGCCTTTTTCACAGATATAGAACAAAGAATCCTTTTGTATGGCCACAAAAGACCCCAAATAGCTAAAGTGACCTTGAGATAGAAGAACAAAGCTGGAGGTATTGCATCATGCTTCCTGATTTCAAACAAAGCTGTAGTAATCAAAATTATATGATATTGGCATAAAAACAGGCATATAGACCAGCTGAACAGAATAGAGAATCTAGAAGTAAACCCATATACATATGGCCATTTCACTTATGACAAAGAAGCCAGAATATGCAAATGAGGAAAGGATAGTCTCTTCAAGAAATGGTATTGGGAAAACTGGATGGCCACGTTAAAAAGAAAAAAAAATGGGGCACCCAGGTGGTTCAGTCAGTTGAGCTCTAACTCTTGATTTCAGCTCAGATCACAATTCCAGGGTCATGGGATTAAGCCCAGGGTCAGGCTCTTCATTGAGCATGGAGTCTGCTTGAGATTCTTTCTTGGGGTACCTGGGTAGCTCAGTTGGTTGAGCATCTGACTCTTTATTTTTTCGGTTTTTTTTTTTTTTTTTGAGAGACAGAGACAGCGCCAGCAAGGGAGGGTCAGAGAGAGAGGGAGACACAGAATCAGAAGACAGGCTCCAGGCTCCGAGCTGTCAGCACAGAGCCCAATGCAAGGCTCGAACCCATGAACCGTGAGATCATGACCTGAGCTGAAGCCGGACGCTTAACCAACTGAGCCACCCAGGCAACCCAAGCATCTGACTCTTGATTTCAGTTCAGGTCATGATCTCATGGTTAGTGAGATTGAGCCCCATGTCCGGGTCTGTGCTGACCATGTGGAGCCTGCTTGGGATTCTCTGCCTGCTTCTCTGCTTCTTCCCCACTCATGCGTGCAAGTGGGCTCGCTCACTCGCTCTCTCTCTCTCTCTCAAAATAAATAAATAAATATTTAAAATATATTCTCTCTGTCCCCCCTCACAAGCTCTCTATCTCTCTTTAAGATAAAAATGAAAGAAAGAAAATAGACCCTGATCATATACACAAAAATCAACTCAAGAGGCACCTGGGTGGCTGAGTTGGTTAAGCTTCCAACTTTGGCTCAGGTCATGATCTCATGGCTCAGCTCATGGGTTTGAGCCCTGCATCAGCCTGTCTGTTGTAGGCCTGGAGCCTGCTTCAGATCCTCTGTCCCCTCTCTCTCTGACCTAATCTCTCTCTCTGTCCCTCCTTCTCTCTCTTGCTCTCAAAAATAAATAAACATTTTTAAAAATAAAAAATAAAAAAATAAAGAACTCCTACAACTCAATAGCAAAAACAAAACAAAAACAATTCAATTAAAAATGAACAGAAGAGGAGCACCTGGCTCACTCAGTCGGTAGAGCACGTGACTCTTGATCTCAGGGTCATGAGTTCGAGCCCCATATTGGGTATGGAGCCTACTTAAAAAAATGGGCAGCGGATCAGAATAGACATTTTTCCAAAGAACATATACAGATGGCTAACAGAGTCATGAAAAATTGTTCAACATCACTAATCATCAAGGAAATACAAGTCAAACCCCCAATGAGATATAATCTTGCACCTGTTAGAATGGCTAGAAAAAAAAAAAAGACAAAACAAAACACCAAGAATTAAGAGGGATTGGTAAGGATGTGAAAAAAAGAGAACATTTGTGTGCCATTGGTGAGAAAGTAAATTGGTGAAACCACTATGGAAAACAGTACAGAGATTTCTCAAAAACCTAAAAACAGAATTACCATGTGATTCACCAACTCTTCTGGGTATTTATCTGAAGGAGATGAGGACACTAATTTTAAAAGACATCTGCAGTGCCATGTTTATTGGCTCATTATTTACAATAGGCAAGACATGGAGCCAACCTAGGTGTCTGTCCATCAATGGATGAGTGGGGGGAAAGTACTATAGGTATCACACACACACACACACACACACACACACACACACACTGGAATATTATTTAGCCATAAAACAAAAGGAAATCTTACAATTTGTGGCAACATGGTTGGACCCTGAGCGCTTTATGCTAAGTGAAAGAACCCAGACAAAGGAAGACAAATACTATATGGTCTCACTTATAGGTGGACTCTAAAACAAAACAAAACAATGAATTCGTTGAGACAAGTGGTTGCCAGAGGTGGGGGGAGGAGGGAGCAGACTTGTGGTGGTTTCATAATATATACAAATATTGACTGACACATTATATTAATAGGCTTTATGCCGTACACCTCAAATTAACATATACTTGTATGTCAATTTTGTTTCAATTTAAAAAAATAGATGATGAGGTTAATGAGAGAAGAAAAACTGAGCCTAATAGGGGCACCTGGGTAGCTTAGTTGGTTAAGCGGTTGACTTCAGCTCAGGTCATGATCTCATGGTTTGTGGGTTCCAGCCCCGCATCGGGCTCTGTGCTGACAGCTAGCTCAGAGCCTGGAGCCTGTCTTTGGATTCTGTGTCTCCCCTTCTCTCTGACTCTCCCCTCACACTGTCTCTTTCTCTGTCTCTCTCTCAAAAATAGATTTTAAAAACATTTAAAATTTTAAAAGAAATGAACCTAATAAAGGGCTAATAGAGGGACCAACATCACATTTGACTGACTAGCAGTTTCCTGGGGCTAACCCCGGAAGGGACAATTTACATGATGAGATGGCTTAAGCAAAAAGGCGTAGTCAGTAGTCAGTTCCTCAGAGGAGTTTAGTGTTTTCCTGGTACTCACTTCTGAAATTAGTTTTCTGGGTGCCTGAGTGGCTCAGTTGGTTGAGTGTCAGACTCTTGACTTTGGCTCTGGTCACAGTCTCACGATTTGTGGCTTTGAGCCCCTATTAGGCTCTGTGCTGACAGCACGAAGCCTGCTTGGGATTTTCTCCCTTTCTCTGCCCCTCTCCCACTCACACTCTCTCTCTCTTTCTGAAATTAATTAATTAATTAATTAATTAATTAAAAAAATAAAAATAGTTTTCATGTGAGAACATACTTCATGCCAGTTGATGTCATGGTCATAATGTCCAGTGGACACTGCATCAGACATGAGTAAGGGCCTGGGTCTTGGAGTCAGACAAGCTAGCTCACAGGCTACTCCGCCAGTCAAAACTGTGTGCACCAGGCACATTTCTGGGTCTCAGTCTTCCTGCCCTTTAAAATGGAAATAAAGGAGGCGCCTGGGTGGCTCAGTCAGTTAAGGCTCCGACTTCAACTCAGGTCAGATCTCACCTTTGTGGGTTCGAGCCCCGCATCAGGCTCTGTGCTAACCACTGGCTTAGAGCCTGGAGCCTGTTTCCGGTTCTGTGTCTCCTTCTCTCTCTGCGCCTCCCACTCTCATGCTCTGTCTCTCTCTGTATCAAAAATAAATTTAAAAAAAACATTAAAATGGAAATAAAGGATCTACGTCTACAATATTTGTTCATTTATTTCACAAATATTTGTTGGATACTAACCATGTGTCAGGCATAGGATACAGTAATGAACTAAACGAAGTGCCACTCACGTGTCTTCCTGGAGGTGACCTTCTCCTGAGGTGAGACAGACTCTAGAAAAATCCATACCGTTAGGTATTATGGAGGAACAGAAAGCAATGAAGGGGTGATAGGAATCAATTACTTCAATAGGAAGGCCTCTCTGGGAGAGTGACATGTAAGCAGAGACCTGTGGGCAGTGGGGGCCCTGCCCATGTGATCCCTGGGGAAGGGGATTCCAGGGAAGAGCAACACCAAGTCAAAGACCTTTTTTTTTTAATACAGTTTATTGTCGAGTTGGTTTCCATATAACACCCAGTGCTCCTCCCAACAAGTGCCCTCCTCCATGCCCATCACCCATTTCCCCCTCCCCCACCCACATCAGCCCTCAGTTTGTTCTCAGTATTTAAGAGTCTCTTGTGGTTTGCCTCCCTCCTTCTCCTATTTTTTCCCTTTCCCTCCCCCATGGTCCTCTGTTAAGTTTCTGCTCTTCCACATATGAGTGAAAACATGGTATCTGTCTTTCTTTGTCTGACTTATTTCACCTAGCATAACACCCTCGAGTCCCATACATGTTGCTACAAATGGCCAGATTTCATTCTTTCTCACTGCCATATAGTACTCCATTGTATATATAAACCACATCTTCTTGATCCAAATGTCAGTTGATGGACATTTAGGCTCTTTCCATGATGTGGCTATTGTTGAAAGTGCTGCTATGAACATTGGGGTACATGTGCCCCTATGCATCAGCACTCCTGTGTCTCTTGGGTAAATTCCTAACAGTGCTATTGCTGGGTCATAAGGGAGTTCTATTATTAATTTTTTGAGGAAACTCCACACTGTTTTCCAGAGTGGCTGCACCAGTTTGCATTCCCACCAACAGTGTAGGAGGGTGCCCGTTTCTCCACATCCTTGTCAGCATCTATAGTCTCCTGATTTGTTCATTTTAGCCACTCTGGCATGACATGACGTGGTATCTCAGTGTGGTTTTGATTTGTATTTCCCTGATGATGAGTGACGTTGAGCATTGTTTCATGTGTCTGTTGGCCATCTGGATGTCTGCTTTTGAGAAGTGTCTGTTCATATCTTCTCAAAGGCCTTTTTAATAACTGGGTCATGCTTGCTGTCTTCTGAGAACCCAGAGGAGGACAGTGTGGCTTGAGCAGGACACACCACAAATCAAGAGAGGTCAGAGAGGAAACAGGGCCATATCCTGGAAGGTGATCTCTTTTTCTTTTAAGTTTATTTACTTATTTTGAGGAGAGACATAGACAGAGACAGAGACAGAGAGATCATGCATCCAGGCATGAGTAGGGGAGAAGCAGGGAGAGAATCCCAAGTAGACTCTGCACCAACACTAGGCTCGAACTTATGAAACATGAGATGAAACCCAGAGCCAGCCGCTCAACAGACTGAGCCAACCAGGTGCCGCCTATGACGTGATCTTATGGACTTTTGCTCTGAGTCAAAGGAGAGCTCTTGACGGGCTCCATCTTTGAAAAGGACTCCTCTGGCTACCTCGGAATGTGGGGTCGGGGGCACTGTGGGAGCAGGGAGCCAGTGAGGAGGCTCCTGCACTGGCCAGAAGAGAGACTGCCAGGTCCAAACCAGGATGTCGGGGGATGTGGAGATAAGAAAGTGGCCATTGCCAAACATCTTTTGAGGTAGAAGCAGCAGGGTTATTTTTAACATAATGGATATGGGGGTGCAAGAGAGCTGATCAAGGGGTTTTTTGGCCTGACAAACTGTAGGAATGGAATTGCATTTTCTGATATGGGAAACCTAGGGTGGAACAGGTTTGGAGGAGAAGATAAAGAGTTTATCCGGGAACACATTAAGTTTGAGAAGCCCATTAGATACCCAGGTGGGAGTATCAAGTAAGCAGTTCCAAAGCTCATGGAAGAGGCCTACACTGAAGATGTAAATTTGATGAACCTCAGCATTTGCATGGTGTTTATTTATTTTTTTTTTTAAAGTTAATTTCTTTCTTTTTTTTATGTTTTTTTTTTTTGAGAGACAGAGAGAGACAGCGCCAGCAAGGGTGGGTCAGAGAGAGAGGGAGACACAGAATCGGAAGACAGGTTCCAGGCTCTGAGCTAGCTGTCAGCACAGAGCCCGACGCAGGGCTCGAACCCACAATTGTGAGATCATGACCTGAGCCGAAGCTGGATGCTTATCCGACTGAGCCACCCAGGTGCCCCTGCATGGTGTTTAAAGCCATGAGTCTGAATGAGTTCACCTTAAAAGTGAGTGTGGATTCAGAGAAGGCCCAGCATTGACATGTGAGATGAGTACTGCTCCAATTACAGAGAGGATCATAGGGGCTCAGAGAGCTCAAGTGATTTGCCTAAGGGCACAGAGCTTGTAAGGGGTAGAAGCTTTGGGGCTTGTTGCCCTAGGCTGGTTGTCATGTACCTTCCACCCCCCAGATCCATCCTCTGCTCTGTTCCTTGTCTCAAGGTTCTTTCGCTCTCTGGCTTCAACTTGGGTTTGGCTAACGGTAGGACAGGCTGGAGATCAGAAGGAGAAGCAGAGCAAAGACAGGACATTTCTTTCCTGATTCCTTCCTAATCTGAGTCACATCTCTGGCACTGGCTTCATCACCAACCCATGTCTAGCATCTGTCGGGTGGCCTCCTGTGATACTGGGACTCATAATAAGGAATATATATTTAGTCTTTGTCCCCATTTCAGGCACAAAGCTCCCCAAACCACACACACACACACACACATACACACACACACACACACACACACACACACACACACACACACACACTGGAATTGGTGATCAGGATTCTACCCCAAAGCTGCATCTCCAGCTTTCATAATTTCCTCCCCTTCCCAGACAGCCCTGGGGATAGCAGCAGCTCTCCGTTGTGGCTAATCCTTGAGTGCTTCCACGTTCCTTGTAGGTTCTTCTAACTATCCTCACGTCTACATAGAGTCCTAATATTAAAGCCTCTAGAATTGTGTTGCCCAGTAGGATAACCTCTAGCCACATGTGGGTATTTGAATTCAAAGGACTTAAAATTAAATACAATTTAGACTGCGCTTCCTCCATTGCACTAGCCACATTTCAAGCGTTCAACAGCCAATGTGGCTAGTGGCTACCATTTTGCTAAGTGTAGATATAGACATTGCAGTCATTACAGAAGGTTCCATTGGATGGCACTGCTCTAAAACCATAAGAATTGGATTCTGTCTCCTTCTGGGACTGACTGGTACATGCCTCACATCTGTCAAAAACAAGGCATTTTTATCCAGTTTACATATTTGCAAATCCAGTTTCAACTGTCATTGACCCTCAATCATTCTAACAACTGTTCAAGACATAATGTTTAACCCTCATACACAGCAGAAGGGAACTTGTAATGGTGCAGCTGCTCAACATGGTAAAACGTGCTTCCCCATATGGTCATAACCATCTATGACCCAAAATTTCCACTCCTAGTCATGCCCCCATGAGAACTGAAAACATAGAAACTTACACACATATGAAAACTTGCTCACAAAGCCCCATTATTTATCACTGCAAAAAAGTGGAAACAATCTACGTGGCCAGCAACTTATGAATGAATAAACAAATGTAGTGTTGCCACACAATGGGACAGTATTCAGTTTTAAAGGGATGAGGGGCACCGGGGTGGCTCAGTCAGTTAAGTGTTCCACGCTTGATCTCTGCTCAGGTCTCTGTCTCAGGTTCATGAGGTCAAGCCTTGCGTTGGGCTCCACAATGGGCATGAAGTCTACTTATAAATAAATAAATAAACAAACTATAGAAGGAATGACACAGTGATCCCTGCTACAGTATGTATAAACCATGAAAACATCATGACAAGTGACAGAAGCCAGGCATGAAGGACCACATATTGTATAATTCATTCATTTGAAATGTCCCCAAAAGGCAAATCCATAAAAACAGGAGTCGACCGGTGGCTGCCAGGGACTGGGGAGGTAGGAGAGAGATGGGGTACAGGATTTCTTTTTGCAGGGATGGAAATGCTCTAAAATTATTGTGGTGATGGCTGAACAACTCTGTGAATGTATAAAATAGTCATCGAGTGTACACCTTAAACGTGTGAATTATATAGTATGTGACTTTAGCTCCATAAAGTAATTATAAGAAAAAGGCACAATGTCTAAAAGCAATGAAGTAAAAACTGGTATCTTATTAGAAAGTATTGGAGGTGTGGGGCCCCTGGCTAACTCAGTCTGTGGAGCATGCAACTCTTGATCTCAAGGTTGTGATTTCAAGCTCCATATTGGGTATAGAGATTACTTAAAAAAATAAGATCTTAAAAAAAAGGAAAGAAATAAAGAAACATGGAGGTAAATACCAGTAGAAACAGCTCAAGAGAGTTTTGAGTAGTTGTACAGGAGGGAGATTGGTGGGGGAGAGTGCAAAGAAATGTTTTTTTCAAAATAAGCCTTGGAAAGCTATTTGAATTCTTAAAACTTTACTATTATTATTTTGATAGAAAAACAAACCTTTTATTTTATCTTATTTTATCACTTTATTTTATTTTTAGAGAAAGAGTGTGAGCATTCAAGCAGGGTGAGGCGCAGAAGGAGGAGAGAGAGAATCTCAAACAGGCTCCACACTCAGTGCAGAGCCTGACATGGAGCTCAGTCCCACAACCCTGGAATCATGACCTGAGCTGAAATCAAGAGTTGGATGCTCAACCAACTGAGCCACCCAGGTGCCTCAAAAACCATAAGTTTAAAATAAAACAAGATTTTTAAAAAGAGGAGTTTGCTGCCAAAAACAACTCCTCTAAGGAGTTAGTTTGGAAAACAGTATGGAGGTTATTCAAGAAATTAAAAATAGAACTACCATATGATCCAGTAATTGCACTCTTTGGTATTTTCCCAAAAAAAATGAGGACATTAATTGAAAAAGACATATGTACCCCTATGTTTACTGCAGTATAATTTACAATAGCCAAGATATGAAAGTAACCCAAATGTCTATCAATAGATGAATGGATAAAGAAGATATACAGATATATAGATATAGATATATAGATATATAGATATATATCTTGCTGCCAATGACAAGGTTTCATTTTTGTTAGCCATAAAAAAAGAATAAAATCTTGTCATTAGCAGCAACATGAATGGATCTGGAAGGTATTATGCTAAGAGAAATTAGTCAAAGAAAGACAAATACCATGATTTCTTTCAGTTTGGAATTTAAGAAACAAAACAAGTGAGCTGAGTGGCTCAGTCAGTGGAGCATCTGACTTGGCTCAGGTCAGGATCCCATGGTTCATGGATTCTGGCCCTGTGTCCAGCTCTGTACTGATGGCTCGGAGCCTGGAGCCTGCCTTGGATTCTGTGTATGTGCCTCTCTCTCTGTCCGTCCTCTGTTCATGCTCAGTCTCTCTCTGAAAAAACAAATAAATAAAACATTTTTAAAAGGTTAAAAAAAAAAGTAAAAGAAAAAAGAGACAAACAGACTCTTAACTATAGAGAACAAACAGATGGTTACCAGAAGGGAGGTGGGAGGGGATGGGTGAAATAGGCGAAGGAGATTAAGAATACCCTTACTGCTATGAGCCCCAAGTCATGTACAGAATTGTTAAAGCACTATATTGTACATCTGAAACTAATATAATGCTGTATGTTCATTATACTTGAATTTAAAAAAAGAAGAGTTTAGTTCATATCAACACCGCCCTCCCCCCACCTCTGCCACCACCACGTTAATAGAGCTATGTACCCAGGACAGTGGTTTTCACATAAATAACCAAGTGTGATTCCGTAGCCTGCCTTGTTTCCACTGAGGGACAAAACCATGCTCCATGAGCCTAAGAAAAGGTCAAATAAATCCTCATGGGACAGGGCAGGAGGACAGGATGTGGGAGGGCTCCGTGGGAGAGCCTGGATTCGGAGTTCCAGAGACCGAAAGGAGCCTGAACACAGCAGAGGCAGAAAGGGGCCAGGGCTGGCTGGGCCAGAGTGTGGGATAAAGAAGGGATAGAAAGAAGAACAGGAAACAGGCTGAGCTCAGAGCTCATGGCATTTGGAACAGGAAGAGGCTTGTTGAGACCCCTTGTATCCCAAATCTCAATTTGTCATGCTCCCTTCGGCCCCAGTCCTCAATTCCCTCCTTGGGGCCACTGAGACCATGAGGCCTTAAGCAAGTGTGGTCTCCACTTCAAACCACCCTTCCAAGCTCTTTTCAAAGAATACTTTTTTTTAATGTTTCCTTATTTTTGAGAGAGAGAGCATGAGCAGAGAGTCTGAAGCAGGTTCTGTGCTCACAGCAGACAGCCTGATGTGGGGCTTGAACCCACAAACTGTGAGATCAGAATCCGAGCTGAAGTCAGATGTTCAACCAACTGAGCCACCCAGACACAGCACTCAGTGCTGAGGACACACAGGCCCCCAGTTCTCATGGAACCTACTGCAGCCATCGATAAAGTTATGAAGGCGGAGCAAGGACCTATGGGCCACATGACAGGACTTCTACTCAAATCTGGAGGTCCAGAAAGTCTTCCTAGGGGCCGTCTCAGTCAGTGGAGCGTGTGGCTCTTGATCTCAGGTTGTGAGTTCAAGCCCCACCTTGGGTGTAGAGATTGCTTAAGAAATAATAATACTAAAATCTTTTTTTAAAAAAGGAAGAAAGAAAGGCTTCCTAGAGGAAGAGATGGCTATGCCTTTGCCTGAAGTTTAAGTAGTAGAAGTTTTCCAGGCAGAGAGAAGAGGGAAGAGAAGTCAAGAAGGTGGGAAGAGCTTCAGTAAAAGCCTGGAGGCAACAAAGAGCCTCGGATGTGGAAATTGCTGGAAGGAGCTCAATGTGGCCAAAATGTGGGGACTTGGCAGGTGGTGAGAGAAGTACACACAGGCCTGAAGACCCTGGTTGGGAAAGGTGAGAGCAAACCTGCCTGGCGTCCTGTTCTAATGCAGGGTCCACATGCAGTCTGGTCAGTAATGACACCCCAGGCAGCATAATGCCAGTGCCTGCCCGCCTACTGCCCGTGCTAGGACTTGCATAGCCCAGAGTCTTCCTGACATACCCACAGGAGTCAAGTTCATTTGGCATATACTGGTGTTGTGAAGATATGAAATAGTTCTGTGAAGAGCTCCTGGCCCAAGACATCCCTCCAGTGTTCCCCATGCCAGTCACTCTGGCATTTTGGGAAACTCCAGAAAGCCTCACTTTCCAGCCTAGGGTCGCCTGGGTGGTTCAGTTGGTTAAGCGTCCAACTCTTGATTTTGGTTGTAATTTCACGGCTCATTAATTTGAGTCTTACGTCAGGCTCTGTGCTGACAGCATAGAGCCTGCTTGGGATTCTCATTCACCCCCTTGATCTCTGCCCCTCCCCAGCTCAAGCTCTCTCTCAGAATAAACAAGCATTTAAATAAGTAAATAATAAACCTCGGCCTAGAATCTAACTGCACATCATGAGCGTTTAATTAATTTGGAAGTTTGGACATCTCCAGTGGGCTCCAGGTAGATGTCACGTGTCCAGCCTCCTCATGGATCCCAGAGTAGCTGGTAGCAAGAGGTTCACAGGAAGCCCATGGCTGTGACATTGACAACCAGGTTCTTTCTGCCTCTCGCCCGCAGTTCTCATGAACACAGAGAGCAGTGCCCTCTGCTGACCTCCCTGGAAGACTTTGGGTACATTCGTGGGAACCCAGAGGCTACTCACGGTCTCTACTGCCACTAATATGAGGGCACAAGATGAGGTTGGGTTGGGGCACATCATGTGATCAAAATGCCTCACTGGGGCTTCTGACCAGAATGAAGTGACAGGTGCCAGGTATGCCTACCTACCTTAAACCAGAAGAAAGAACTTTCAGTCACTGGACAGCAGGCAGTGCAGGTTGGAGAGCTCCTTAGCACAGGAAGAGGGGATGCAAATGAACTCCAGCAATCTCCCTGAAGTGAGGAAACTGAGTTCTGCAGGAAGGATCCACAGGCCCGAGAGATGAGCAGAGAAAACTCTAGAAGCCAGCTGTTGCCACACGCCTTCATCCAAATATTGGGCAGAGTAAACAATCCCCAGGGCTCGCACATGGTGGAAATAGCTCATGGTCCCACCAGCCAATGTGAAAAGACCACCAAACGCACAGACATCTAGTAGAGGACTCAGAAGCGCATAGCTTCAGCAGTGGGGCCAAGTTAACCCCAGGCTGAAGGCTATTCTGGTCCCGTGAACCATGTACAGGCAAGCCTTGAAAGGTTTGAAGTGTTTCCAAGGCATTTAGACTCTCCAAACTTCTTGGCCAAGGGGGAGACCTATTTCCCAGAACAAAGTACAAAGGATTTAAAAAAGATTTCCACAGATGGTTGAGTGAGGAGGTCAGCAAGACCTCTCCCCAAAAGCAGCTATAAAGCTGCACAAGATAAGCAAAACAGCCACTCCTCTGAGACCCACTATCTACATACTACAATCTGAGAAACGCGCTCAACTTTGGATTTGAACAGAGGGAGTCAGTGGATTCTCAATTGGGGCTTCTCTCGCTCTCGCTCTCTCTCTCTCCATTTCCAGCTCGGGAGGTGCAGAAGCTCTGCCCAGGTGGGGGCAGGCCTTGAGGACGAGCAGCTTCACTGCTGAAGGGGGGTTTATTTGACTGGGGCACGTGGATGATGCTCGTGCCCAGGGATGTTGCCGCCAGCTCAGTGGCAAGGGAGTGGGGAGAGCAAGGGCTCTATTAGCCTCATGATGTGGTTGTGGTTGAAGGGAGCATATTCCTAGCTAAGGCTGTGTGCACTTGCAGAAGAGAAAGCCCACATAACCAGTTCATTCTTGACTAAAACCCTCGGGAGGCATACACAGAGAAGGCCCAGAGGGGCCCAGGGGAAAAGCAAAGTTTCGGTCAACTTGAAAACAGCCTGAACTTTGTACTCTCCTACCCACCCATAGATCCCCTGGCAGAGGACAGAATTCTCACTGCCTCAGTGTGACTGAGTACAACCTCTGTCCAATAATTAGCTGACCATTAAGCTACACAGACAGGGGTATTGCTGGGAATCTAAGCTTAAAATAAAAGCAAGAATTATTTTAAAACCTTTAATATTTATTTATTTTTGAGAGAGAGAGAGAGTGAGAGAGACCGTGAGCTGGGGGAGAGGGAGTTGGCAGAGAGAGAGGGAAACACAGAATCCAAAGCAGGCTCCAGGCTCTGAGTTGTCAGCACAGAGCCCTATATGGGGCTCGAACTCACGGACTGTGAGATCATGACTTGAGCTGAAGTCAGACGCTTAACTGACTGAACCAGCCAGGTACCCCAAAGCAAGAATTATTTTAAATTTTTTTGTTTTTGTTTTTGTTTTATTTATTTTGATACTGAGAGAGACAGAGCATGAGAGGGGGAGGGGCAGAGAGAGAAGGAGACACAGAACCGGAAGCAGGCTCCAGGCTCTGAGCCAGCTGTCAGCACAGAGCCCGATGCGGGACTCGAACCCACGACCGTGAGATCTGACCTGAGCCGAAGCCGGAGGCTCAACCGACTGAGCCACCCAGGCGCCCCGCAAGAATTATTTTAAATAGGGCAGAAATGTCAGTGAACATCCACCATGGGTGAGGCAGATTTCACAGATTTCTTTGTTCTATTAAACAAAGAAAAACAAACAAAGAACAATGAAAGCACCGACCTGCAGGGGGCATCAGAATCCATCTAAACTCTGAGAAAACAAGTAGACCAGCCTCTGTGTCCCCAAGATGTTGCATTTAGCAGACAGACTTTGAAACAGCTATTATAAATATGGTCAAAGAACGAAAATTTAAAAAAACTCAAAGGAAAGTGTGACAACAAAAGAGGTCATCTTGATAAGATGACAGAAATTGTATATTATATTGTTTTCTTAATGTTTATTCACTTTGACAGAGAGAAAGGGGGAGGCAGTGAGCGGAGGAGGGGCAGAGAGAGAGAATCCCAAGCAGGCTCCATGCAGTCAGCACAGAGCCTGATATGGGGCTCAAATTCATGAACCATGAGATCATGACCTGGGCAGAAATCAAGAATCTGTCTTTAACCAACTGAGCCACCCAGGCACACCGAAATTATGTTTTTAAATTTATTTTTATGTTTTAAGTTTATTTATTTTATTTGAGAGTGAGAGAAATTGCGAGTCAGGAAGGGGCAGAGAGAGAATCCCAAGCAGGCTCTGCAAATCAGTGCAGAGCCCGATGCAGGGCTCGAACCCACGACCCGTGGGATCATGACCCAAGCTAAAGTCTGATGCTTAACTAGTTGAGCCACCCAAGCCCCCTGAGCTGCCATCTGTGATATCCAGATCTGGACTGGGACATGAGCAATTGTTCTCATTCCATCTGTGATCTCCTCTATGACTTTTTCCTCATCATCTACCTGTCAGCAGCATTACTCGGGTTAAATTTTCCACAAACACCTTCCTCGGAAGCAAGCAGGCAATCTAAAGGCAGGCGATTTTGATAGATGGCATCGTACATTTTGGTTTGCTGCTTGACTAGTAAGGTAAGAGCTCTGGCAGCTTCATCGGTTATAATTTCTACAACCGCTTGCAGTCTGACGATGTGGTTTAGCAGGTAATTGGGAGTGTGGTGGTCCTAGGACCCATCCTCTGCCCAGGTGGCAGGGCCATAATATTGGATTATACGCTTAGGAGGTCACCCATCATCTTTCCATTTGCCGATTTGCAAGGTACGCCTCTTTCTTTGAGACTCTCTATCTCCATACATTGAACTCCCAGACATTCTTTCCTTGCAAGTGGGAGCAGGAAGAAAGATGGACAGATAGTCCCCAGCACACATGACCCTGACCAGCCACTGACCAGCCTGAAGGAAGTACTGTATAGGCTGTTCTCCCACATATCCAATATGATGAATGGGGCGAACCTTGGCACTAACCCTTGAGTGACCCTTGACACTGACCTTGGGGTTAGTGATTTGTGTCCGGCTGATCAAGGGCCCCCTGGTTCCTGGTAGGATCGGACTTCTAACCAGTCTTCAGTTGGGGAGTATTGGGGTCAAAGCAAGTGTACTGACTCCCCCATTGGCAGATGGAATCAGTGGTCTTATTGTGCATGCAGATCCCCAGGGTCTTTCCCTGGCATGAGAAGTGGGTATGGTACAGTAAGATCCACGTGACTCCCGGGCCTGACCTAGTTTTGCGAATACATGGGTCACATGACGAGAGATCTAGGTTTACAAACGGGGTCCAGATGAACAGCAACCGACACCAACAGAACATCCTACCCACGAGAGGAAAGTGAGTGCTAACAGCAACCTCTCGCCACATTTCCAGCTGGCTGGGGCAACCTCCCCCAAACTGATAACAAAAAGTAGGGCAAAAATTACAATAACAGTGAGAGACAAGGGGTGACAGTGCATCCCAGTAGGAAGACAGATATAGAAAACAAGGACAGTCTATTTATTTCACCGGACCGGTGATTCCTCACGCCTCTGCCGTGCGTAGATTAGTCAGCTTCCGGAGTGACTAACGCAGGGCTGCAGTCTCCCAGAGTCTCCGGCGTTGCAGATCGCTTCTTCCGTATGGTCATCCTGCATGGTGTGGAGGGATCAGAAATGCACTCCTCAGTCCCAGGATACCGGCTTAACTCTGCTGTTGTGAATCCAGGGACCCACCTCGAGGACTTTTACTGCAGTAGGGGTGGACAAAATTCAAAAGGGTTTGAGTGGTTGGACATTTCACCCCTTTACTCATACGGCATCTCCTGGCTCAAAGCAGTGAGCATCTGTGGTCAGACTCACAGGCAATCTCTCTTTAACCCATCAATGTAGTGATTAGAGTAGAACCCAGAGCCAGCATCTGCTGCCTTAGGGTTATATTGCCTATGTCATTAAAAAAAAAAATTTAATGTTTATTTATTCTTGAGAGCAACAGAGCATGAACAGGGGAAGGGCAGAGAGAGAGGGAGACACAGAATCCAAAGCAGGCTCCAGGTTCTGAGCTGTCAGCACAGAACCGGACACGGGGCTGGAACTCACCAACGGGGAGATCATGACCTGAGCCAAAGTCGGACACTCAACTGACTGAGTCACCCAGGCGCCCCAAGATTGCCTATCTCATTTAAATCCCCCCAGGCCCTCGGTTATTGGGGGAGGGAGCCCATAAAGATTTCATAATCGGAAAGCTTATTGCTTATTGGGGCTACACCTGATTTTTAACAAGGCTATAGGCAACACCCAGTCCCGGTGCAGGTGGGTATCTTGGCACAGTTTACTTAATTGCAGCTTCAGGGATCGGTTCCTTCTTTCCACCTTCCCGGAGCTCTGGGGTCGGTATGCAGCATGTAACTTCCAGATGATCTTTAGCCCTTTTCCCACCAGCTGCACCACCTTAGCCATGAATGCTGGCCCGTTATCTGAACCCATGGTGACAGGGATCCCAAATCGTGGGATAATTTCTTTTAGAAGAAGTCGGGACACTCCATGCCTTTTCTGTTCCAGTAGGGAAATCTCACCAGGCCTGAGAAAGTGCACACAAAAACCTACAGGTATTTACAGCCCTGAGCTCGGGGGAGCTCAGCGACATCCACCATCACATTTTCTTAAAATTTTTTTAATGTTTTATTTAGTTTTGATACAGAGGGAGACAGAGCATGAGAGGGGGAGGGGCAGAGAGAGAAGGAGACACAGAACCGGAAGCAGGCTCCAGGCTCTGAGCTAGCTGTCAGCACAGAGCCCAACGTGGGGCTCGAACCCACGAATGTGAGATCTGACCTGAGCTGAAGTCGGAGGCTTAACCGGCTGAGCCACCCAGGCGCCCCCACCGTCACATTTTCAAATGGGGCTCCCGTGACATTCTGCACCCCAGGGGCGGCCGTGGGTCCCTGACATGGGTTATTCCAGGTGCAGGTTTCCCATCGCTCACATATGGCCCGGGCCATGCTGGAGGGTCGAGGAATGTAGAAATATTGGCACAACATCATCTTGAGGGTTGTCCGGCCAATGTGAGTTTTCTGCTGGAACTGCTTAACAAAGGCTAGCGCCAGGGTCTCAGGAATTGCTACTCAGCTGTCTTCAAATTTTCACCATCCACCTGGGAGGTAGTTTCCATTTTCAGTCTTTTAATGTTTTTTTATTTATTTTTGAGAGACAGAGAGAGACAGTGCGAGCAGGGGAGGGTCAGAGAGAGAGGGACACACAGAATCCGAAGCAGGCTCCAGGCTCTGAGCCAGCTGTCAGCACAGAGCCTGACACGGGGCTGGAACCCACAAACTGTGAGATCATGACCTGAGCCAAAGCCGGATGCTCAACCGACTGAGCCACCCAGGCACCCCCATTTTCAGTCTTAAACCAAGTACTTTCATGGTGCAAGTAATCGGGGTCCCATTCTGCCTGTAGGTTAGGGAACAGTGTGGCGGCCAAAGCCCTTGATTTTGTTGCTCCTTTGGAAAATGCTAGCATTGCCTCTCGGTCTGCCTTATGGTTTCCCCGCGCAGCCATGGTATCTCCCCTTTGATGTCCCCAGCATGCATGACTGCCACACTTTTAGGGGTCCACACAGCATCTAAGAGTTCAAGGATTTCCTTGCCATATTTTATGTCCTCTTCTCCTGAGTTTATTAGACCCTCCTCTTTGTATGAGGCCCCATGTACATGAAGGGTGGCGAAGCCATATTTAGAGTCTGTGTATATATATTACCATGTACCCCTGCCACCAGTTGGAGGGCTCAGGTTGGAGCAATTAGCCTTTTGTGCCAAAGTCCTCTTCGGCAGAGGCTTTGCTTCAATGACAGAGTTCAGGGTCACTACGGAATAACCTGCAAGATGCTCTCCCCTCTTTACAAACTGCTACCATCAGTGAAATACGCATTGTTGGGGTCCTTGAGGGGCCGGTCCCTCAAGACTGGTGCGCTGGAGAACACCTCATCCATGACTTCAGTGCAGTCACGGTCTGGCTGGCCTGGCCCGACAGGCAGGAGGGTTGCCGGGTTCGGGGTCCGCGCTACTTCTAGGTGAATGCACAGGTTCTCACCGAGCAGTCCTTGTTATCTGACATCCTGGCCTTGGTGAGCCAGTGTTGTCCCTTGTAATCCATTAATGTCAATACCAGATGTGGCACCTGGACTGTCAATTCTTGTCCCATGGTTAACTTGTCAGCCTCAGACACGAAGAGGGCTGTGGCTGCCAGTGCCTGTAGGTGGGGGGCCAGCCTTGGGCCACAGGGTCAAGTTGCTTGGAGAGAATATACCACCAGGCGATGATGCCATGATCCCAACATCTGAGTCAGGACTCCCACTGCAATACCAGTGCACTCGACGTACAGGAAGAAGGGCTTGGTCATGTCCGGGAGCCCTAAACCAGGCGCATTAGTAAAGGCTCACTTTATTTCCTCAAAGGCCTTTTGCTGTACTGATTCCCACATCAGGGGTTCCCTTTCTCCCCCCTTTGTAGCCTCCTAGAGGGGTTTTGCCAGGACTGAAAGGTTAGGTATCCAGATCCTAACTCCTAAAGCTGGTGTCCGGTTGCTGGAACGGGATGGAGCCAAATGGCCTGCTTCCTCTCTGGGCCAAGTTGGCGCTGCCTCGAGACAGGTGGAAGCCAAGATATTTAACCTTCTCCTGTCAGATTTGGGCCTTTTTCCTAGAGACCTTGTAGCTGGTTTTCCAGAGGAGGGTAAGGAGCTGCAGAGTCCCTTCCATGCACCCCTCCCGGGACCTCCAGGGAGTCATCCACGGACTGAAGCAGGACACAGCCATATCGATCCTCTGGGAAGACTTTTAAGTCAGAGGCGAATGCAGTGCCAGAAACAATTGGGGAGTTTTTGAACCCCTAAGGCAACCTGGTCCAAGTTAATTAATTGACCCTTGTCACATTTTTCAGGATCCTCCCACTGGAAGACAAAAATCAGTTGGCTCTGGGGGGCCAGGCAGATGCAGAGAAAGGCATCCTTAAGGTCCAAACAGGTGAAGAAGGTGGCTTCAGCAGGAATGAGCCCCAAAAGTGTATCGGGGTTTATGACCACTGAGTGTATGGTGACAATGACCCGGTTTACTGCTCGCAGGTCCTGAACTGGCCGGTAAGTCGTCTGTGTCAGGCCTTTGGACAGGCAAGAGGGGCGTGTTCCAAGGCAACTGGCATGGCCGGAGGACCCCATACTTTAAGTCTTTCCAGGTGTTTTTGGACCCCAACCTGTGCCTTGCAAGAGAGGAAGTACTGTCTCTGGTGGGTGGGCTCTGCCCCGGCTTCAGTTCTGCAACCACAGGGGGTATGTTTTGCCCCAGTCCTGGTGGGCTGTCCCACTCCCCTGGGACCTTAAAGGGAAGCTCAGGCACTGACTGTGGTTTCTCCTTGAGACTGTAGAGATGCCACTCCTCCCCTTGGGGAATCATCAGAGTCTAGTCTTGCTTCTGGTGTCCGTAGGGTCAGGGCAGCCTGTCCCCAAGAATTGAAAGTTTTCTGGGCTGCAGCTTTCCCAATAGGTCATGGCCCATTAGAGCCACGGGGTGCTCAGGGAGATAGAGAAATTCACGGATAACTTCCTGGCTGCCTAAATTGCATCGCCCAAACACCAGAAAGAGACGGCGTGTCTGACTGCCTGGTGCCCCCACGATGGTCACTTGTCTCTGTGAGTGGATGCCCACGGGTCGGGTCACTACTGAGTATTCTGCTCTAGTATCTACAATAAAGTCAGTGGGTTGGCCCCCCACATTCATTCGGACCATGGGCTCCTGGGGCCTGAACAAAATAGAGTCTGGTTTTTCCTAGTCCTCTTCATAGTCCTCCATGGTGGCTAGCCCCACAAAATTGTCCTTGGGGGCCCTATGAGACCTTAGGGCCTGTTTGTACTGGCCCTGGACCACACAGCCTCTTTTTTTTTTTTTTGCCTGGGGCCTTGCTGAGAATTGTCCATTCGCTGAGGGCACTCACTTTTCCCTCCTGAGGGCAGAAAGCACACTGATTCCAGCCTATTGTTAGCCTAGGGCGAGACCTTCCTCCCCACCGCTCCCCTTTCTGGCCTTGGCCGTTTCCCTGCGGGGCATTCTTCTGAGGGCATTTCGAACACTCCACCAAGGCGGCAGCTAACAAGTCTGCCTGTTTTTGCATCTTTCCGTGTTCTTCCTTCCGTGCCGCCTGGTCACAGTTAATGAACACCTGGGTTGCTACTTCTAGGAACTGACTGGTATTCATAACAGTGAAATGGAGTTTCTGCAGCTTGCGCTGAATGTCCCTCCGGGGCCTGACCTACGAAAGCCACATTAATCATCCGCTGGTTAGCAGGTGCTTCTCAATCAAAGGGAGTGTAGAAACGAAATGCCTCACATAGTCTCTCATAAAATTGGCTCGGGCTTTCTTTGGGTCCCTGGAGCACTTCTGATGTTTTACTCATATTTATAGCCTTCACCGCCCCCTCTTCTTTATGCCATTTAGAAGGGCTTCTTGAGGCGCCTGGGTGGCTCAGTCGGTTAAGTGTCCGACTTCAGCTCAAGTCATGATCTCACAGTTTGTGGGTTTGAGCCCCGCGTCAGACTCTGTGCTGACAGCTCAGAGCCTGAAGCCTGTTTCAGATTCTGTGTCTCCCTGTCTCTCTGCCCCTTCCCCACTCATGCTCTGTTTCTGTCTGTATCAATAATAAATAAACATTTAAAAATTAAAAAAAAAAAGAAGGGTTTCTTGATATTGTTCAGTCCTTGCAAATCCTCCACCAATATGTGAGTCATTTGAGTCCTATTTGGGGGCCTCCCCAGGGAAGTGAGCCCGAGCGTAGGCCTGGGGGTCAAGTGTCCCAGCTGGGGCATTTCCCTCTACCCATTTTAGGGCTGCCTGAATATTTCAGCAACTCTCCTCTGTATTGAAGAGGGTCAGAAGAAGTTGGTGGCAGTCCATCCTAGTAGGTTTGTGGGTTTGAATTATGAGCTGCATTAGGTCAACATAGCCTGGGGTTTCTCCATAGAGGAGGGGGTATAGTGCTTCCAATTTAGGAGATCCGCAGTGGTAAAGGATGGGTACATAAAAACATGTTGGTTTCCTTGGATCTGGCCTTCATGATCCTCAAGATGGGTCCCCTGGTTTCCCTCAGTGGCATCTCTAGGGCTCCCTGGTGTGGCTGGAGGGAGGTGCTGCCTCAGCTGGCCTGATTCTCTAGTCTTCATTCAGGAGGCATATGTGGGATTAAGACTGGAATCCCAGGGGAGTCAGTCACGTTTAGGGAGGCCCGTGGTGCTAGGGTGGTGAGGCCTCGGTGCTGGTGGCAGATTCTGAGGAAGTTTCTGCAGTTAGGGCGGCTGGGGGCCCAGGTGGCAGTGAGGCGCACAGTGGGACATCTGGTGGCGGAGTTTCTTCAGGTTCTCCCCACAGTATGGGCTTTTTAATTTCTGGCAGTATTTGAAGGAAACCATGATGCAAGCCTTTATAACATTACAGCTCTCCTCAATAGGACTTTTAGCCACAGAGTCCTGGATAGGATCAGGTCTTGCCAACAGTCAATGTAAGGAAATTACATTGACTCCCCTGCAATACCCCTGAACACCGGCCAACTAGTTCCTTATCAAGTGAGCCCTCGGAGGCCCAGCCCACCCCAAATGATGGCCAATCAATTTCACAGAATGTCCAGAGCTTTTCAGGAGTTAATTTCCCACCATTTCCTGAATATCCTTTTTTGAAATTTCTCAACATACACTCTAGAGGAATCAGTTTACTCTGTTTTCCACCCATTTCCTCCCCCTAACAGATGACTTTCACGCACACACGAGGAGGGGGGAAAGGAAGAAGTGGGGACTAGTTTGGAGAGGACGCACACTCGCTTTGTCCGTTTCCGGCCACTCTCCTCTAAGAGATATTTCAGGTGCCTCTTAGCATTGGCGGGTTCAGTTTCAATCCCTGACGCGGATCAGACTCCCGAGGAAGTCTGACGCCTCCTTAAGCCTTATGAGGTTGCCACACGGAACTGTGAATCAGGACTCAACACTTGCTTCAGCCCGTGGTCAGGTCAGAACCTTCCCATTGTCTGTCTCATTCACGCACAGTCACACAACGACTCCAACCCATCGCCCTACATTCAGCGCCTCAGAGTTGCAGCTTCATTCCTTGCCCCTTGTGGAACCACTAGGCCAACTCCAGGAGGTGATCAGGCTCCCCTTCTGCCCCTTAGGGGCAAGTCTGCCAAAATGAACCCGGGTTCTTACCAGTCTGATGGGCGGTGCTCCTTAAGCTGGTTCCTGGGCCTCAAGGGTTCCATTAGCGCTCACAGGGCCCTCCCCCCCCCGCCCCGCCCCCCACCATCCTCCCGGAGTGCCGGGATAGACTAGTCCCCTACAGATCAAGTGGTCCCCTGGCACCAGTCGATATGGCTTCTCCAGGCGCTCTGAAGCTCGTACTCTGGTGGCAAAGGAAGTGAAAACGCACCATCTTCAAATCCTAGATGCAAGCCCCCAAGCAATGTAGCAGGATTCTCGTAGAGAGAGTCGTGACACCAAGGCTTTTTAATTTCCAGGAAGCAATTTTATTCCTGTTGGCACCGCTCAGTTGGGTTCATACCCGAAGAACTGGGCACTGAATGTCACATGGTGTCGTTTTTTATACATTTTCTATTTCTTTGTCTCCCTTATATGGTAACACACACAAACATGTAGTCTGATAAAGGAATATCAGTTTACAAGGTCATGAGGGATGTTGTCATGTAGCCGCATAGTCAGGTGACCTTAACGTTTTCTCCTCTTTTTCCTCTCTCTTTAGGGAGGGGACCCTACCACAGGTTAAGTGTCCAACCCTTGATTTCAGCTCAGGCCATGACCTTGGGGTTCCCTGGGTTCAAGCCTCTCATCAGGTTCTGTGCTCACAGCTCAAAAACCTGCTTGGGATTCTCTTTCTCTCTCTTCCTCTCTTTCTGCCTCTCCCTCTGTCTGTCTCTCTCTCTCAAAATAAAAATAAATAAGCTTAATTTTAAAATAGTGTCGAATTCTTGATCTTGGCTCAGGTCATGAACCAGTGGTCCATGAGATGAAGGCCTGAGGCAGGCTCTGCCCTGACACCATGAAGCCTGCTAAGGATTCTCTCTCTCCCTGTTTCTTCCCCTCCCCAGGTCATTCCCTCTCTCTCTCGCTCTCTCTAATAAGCAAACAAAAAAGTTAAAATGACAATAAATAAATAAATTTCAGAGTTGAAATACACAATAAAACTAAAATTAAAAATTCACTAAAAGGAAAAAAAATTTACTAGAGGGGCACCTGGCTTGCTCAGTCAGTGGGGAGTGACTCTTGATTTCAGGGATGTAAGTTCGAGCCCCACATTGGGTGCAGAGATTACTTAAAAATAAAATCTTCTAAAAAAATCACTAGATGGGCTCAACAACAGATTTGAGATGACAGTTGACAGAGTCAATGTCCATGAAGAAGGATCAACAGAAACTATCCAATCTGAAGAACACAGAGGGGGGAAGGCAAGTAAAAAATGAGTCTTCACTCAGAGATCTATGGAACAACATCAGGTGTATGTATATCAACGTAACAGGAGTCCCAGTAGGAAAGGAAAAGAGAGAAAAGAGCAGAAATATTTGAAGAAACAATTACAGAGCTTCAAGCTGAGTCCCACCGGAGTCCACATACTGGGATGGTAGCGCACCCCATTTTCATGGGAAGGGAAGCTCCTGAGCTTGGGACCCTTCCAGCCCCCACCCTATGTACTTCTTCGTCTGGCTGTTCATGTGGTCATCTGTATCCTTTATCGTATCCTTTATAATAAGGTAGTAAACATAAATTAACACTCTGGGGCGTCTGGGTGGCTCAGTCCATTAAGTATCCGACTTCAGCTCAGGTTGTGATCTCGCAGTTGGTAGGTTCAAGCCCCACATCAGGCTCTGTGCTAACAGCTCAGAGCCGGAGCCTGCTTCAGATTTTGTGTCTCCCTCTCTCTCTCTGCCCCTCCCCTGCTCACGCTCTGTGTCTCTCTGGCTCTCAAAAATAAATAAACATTTGGGGAACCTGGGTGGCTCAGTCAGATGAGCGTCTGACTTTGGCTCAGATCATGATCTCATGGTTAGTGAGCCCGGTGTTGAGCTCTGTGCTGACAGCTCAGAGCCTAAAGCCTGCTTTGGATTCTGTGTCTCCCTCTCCCTGCCCTCCACCACTCATGCTCTGTCTCTGTCTCTCTCAAAAATAAATAAACATTATAAATAAAAAAATAAATGTTTTACAAAATTTTTAAAAAAGACTCAAAGCAATTAAGTGACTTGTCTAGGTTCACACAACTAATAAGTGATAAAGCTGGAATCCAAACCTGGGACTCTAAGAAACCAAAATCTTGGGGCACCTGGGTGGCTCAGTCGGTTAAGTGTCCGACTTCGGCTCAGGTCATGATCTCACGGTTTGTGGGTCCAACCCCCATGTCAGGCTTTGTGCTGACAGCTCAGAGCCTGGAGCCTGCTTCTGATTCTGTGTCCCTCTCTGCCCCTCCCCTGCTCACACTGTCTCTCTCTCGCTCTCTCGTGCTCTCTCTCTCTCTCTCAAGAATAAATAAAACATTTAAAAATTTAAAAAGATAGAAAGAAACCAAAATCCTAAACATTTTGTCATAGCATATGTCACCACAGGAACTCATTGAGCACTTTATCAGGGAAAAGGAAAAAATAAAGAGAAACAATGGCCCCAAATTTCCCAAATTTATTGAAAAAATAATCTACACATCCAAGAAGCTCGGGGAATTCCAGGTAGGATCAACGGAAAAGGATTCACAGTCAGACACATCGTAGCCAAACCATTGAAAGACAAGAGAAAATAATAAAAGCAGCAGTGGAAAAAGACTCCACGTGCAGAGAAGCATCAACACTGATCCACACAAACTTCTCATCCAAAACAATGGAGGCCAGAAGACAGCGAGCTGAATGATATTCAAAGTGCAACAGACCAAAAATGAAATTAAGGAAATAATTCCACGAACATCTTCGGGCCAGCAAATTCAATCACATGGATGAAACAGACAAATTCCTTAAAAATAACAAACGGCCAAAGCACACTCAAGAAGAAACGGAAAACTTAAATAGCCTCACATATAATTAATGAAATTGAATTTGTAGTTAAATCTTCCCAGAAAGTTAATTGGAGCTCTGTGCCTAAAATAAAAACATTCGCTTTGGAACCAGCACAGACCTCTAGGCATTGAGAGACAAGGTTTTTCTCTTTCGATCCCAGAAATACCTTCTCATCACACAATTTTATTTTATTTTATTTTATTTATTTCTAACTAAACTCTACACCCACGGTGGGGCTTGAACATGATCATGATCCTGAGATCAAGAGCGGCACACTCCACCCGCTGAACCAGCCGGGCGCCCCATACAGTGGTGGTGGTGGTGGTGGTGGTGGTGGTGTCTTTCAGGAACCAACTTTCAAAATATTTGGAAGCAGAAAGGATTCACTCTCGGGTTTCTCGTTGTTTTGCTGGCGAACTTGATAAAACCAATTGAATTCCTTCATGTTCCCCATAAACTGGAGATAATAAATGAAAAATCTCAGGGGGAAAAACTTCCCACAAAGAAAGTTCCAGGTACAGATGGCTCCATTGATAAATTCCACCAAACATTTAATGAAGAAATAGTATCAATTCTACATAGATTTAACATTGTTCCTTTCAAATCCCAATGAAGTTTTTTGCGATATTGACAAGCTGATTCTAAAATGTATCTAGAGATGCCAAGGACATAGACTAGCCAGAACAATTTTTAAAGAGAAAAGAGTTAGAGGATGTTCACTACTTGATGTCAAGACTCACTATAAAGTTACACAATTATCGGGGAGCCTGGGTGGCTCAGTTGGTTAAGCGTCCGGTTCTTGATTTCCACTCAGGTCATGATCCCAGGGCCGTGAGATCGAGACCTGCATCAGGCTCTGCACTACACTGTCAATTCTCTCTCTCTTTCTCTGTGCCTCCCCCTCCCCTACAAGCACACGTGCCTTCTCTCTTTCTATCTCTCAAAATAAATAAACTCAAAAAAAAAAAAAGAAAAAAGAAAAATAAATAAAGCTACAGAAATCAAGACAGTATAGTATTAGTAGGTGCCTTAGTCAATGGAATGTGCAAGTCTTGATATCAGGGTCATGAGTTCAAGACCCATGATGGGCTGGCTTAGAGATTACTTTTAAAAATGAGAAAAAAGGGGGCACTTGGATGGCTTAGTCGGTTAAGCGTCCAACTTCAGCTTGGGTCATGATCTCACAGTTTGTGGATTCAAGCCCCACATGGGGCTCCATGCTGACAGCTCAGAGCCTGGAGCCTGCTTCAGATTCTGTGTCTCCCCCTCTCTCTGACCCTCCCCTGCTCAAACTGTCTCTCAAAACTTAAAAAACAATTTTTTTAATTAATGAGGAAAAAAGTATAGTATTAGTATAGAGATAAGCATAGAAGGGGCACCTGGGTGGCTCAGTTGGTTAAGTGTCCAACTTTGGCTCAGGTCATGTGTCTCCCTCTCTCTCTGTCCCTCCCCTGCTTGTGTATGCGTGTGCAAAACAAGGAAACAAACATTAAAAATAAATAAAAGGAAGGCCTAGAACTAAGTACAACAGATCTATTAATTGGCTTTTGCCGGATAGAGAAGAGAAAGGCATCCCTGGCCAGGCCTGGAGAAATCAAATTGCCCTGTTCCAGGAGAAGGCTGAAGCCTGGAGTCAGGGAAGAAACCGGAAAAGAAAAGCAACGGCGGATGTGGAGCTAGAGAGGCTGGTCAAGCCAGGCCCTGGAAGACCGCAGTCAGCTGCAAGCTTTGACCTTTATCTCGTGGGAAATGAAGCCATTAAAAGTTTTCAGTAAAAAGGAAAGGACTTCACCTCCATGGTCTTCCTCCCCAAAATTGTAACTCAAATCTAATCATGATAAAAATACTAGACCAAAAAAAGTGCCCAAATTTGAGGAATATTTTACAAGATACCTAACCAAGTCTCAAAACTGTCAAAGTCAGAAAAAACAGCTCTGAGGAACTGTCAGACCAGAGGTTAAGGGGACATGATAATTAAATGTGAAGGGGCATCCCAGAAGAGATCCTGGAACAGACAAGGGACATAAGGGAAAAATTAGTAAAATCCAAAGGAAATGTGAGGTTTAGCTAATGGTGATATACCATACATTTATATGGTGGAATATTATTCAACAATAAAAAAAGAATAGATTACTATCATCTGTTACATGGCTGGATCTCAACAACTGGCTAAGTAGACACGAAGACACAAAAGACCACATATTATAAGAGTCTGTTTGAACGAAATGGCCAGAATAGTCAACTCTACAGAGACAGGAAGTAGATTAGTGGTCACCAGGGACTGGAGAACGAGGTGGGTGGGGAGTAAGGGGGGACAGTTTCTTCTATGGTGGACAGAAATGCTCTAAAATTGGATTGTAGTAGTGATGGCTGCACAGCCTTACGAATATTCTGAAAAAACTACTGAACTGTACAAATGGGTGCATCACATCTCAGTAAAGTTCTGTACACACCTAACAGTTTTAAGAAAGGAAAAGGAGTGAAGTACTGACAGGAGTCTGATGCAGGGGATGGCCAAAGGAACAGAGGACTTGAGTCATGCTCGTGGGAAAAGGAGAGGCATTCAGCTAGATGGGGTGTTAGTTTCCTATCGGGGCCATAACAAATACCCACAACGTTGTGGCTTGAAACAACACAACTTTATTCGATTCTAGAGGTCAGAAGTCCACAATGGTTTTCACTGGATTCAGATCCTCAGTGGGGCTGCCTTTTCTCTGTAGCAGCTCTGGGAGGCTGTCTGCTTGCCTAATCCGGCTTCTATAGGCCACTGCATTCCTTGGCATAGGACCCTCCTCTCTTTCACTTTAAGGGGCCTTTGTGATGACATTGGGCCCACCCACCTCTATAATCCAGGAGAGCACGCCCCACTCCCCACCTCAGTCATTAGTTCAATCACATCTGCAAAGTCTCTTTTGCCAGGTAGGGTATGATATTCACAGATTTTGCTGAGGACACAGACATCACTGGGGGACCATTCATCAGGGAGGTGACCAGAGGAGGACACTGGGAGGGGTAGATGGGGTGGGATCTGGATAGATGGAGCCTGAGGTGCCAGTGGTACATCCAAGGGAACCGCCCCTTTGGCTTTCATCTATTCACCCAACAGTAAACACCTCCCATGAGTCAATCAGTCCTGGGGATGATAAACGTGTCCAGCTATATTGCTTTTCACTTCTGAAATCAAAATGCACCTTATAATCAATGACATCTTACAAATGCAATTGGCAGGGTTTTCTTAATGACACATAAAGACTTCTTACAACGGAAGGCCTTTTGGAATCAATGACTACCAAGTCTGGGCTGGCACTGGCATGTACCCAATTAATACAGAAGTTGGAGGCCTCACTAGAGCAGAGTATCCTGACCCTGCCGTCTTTTCTACTTCCAATCCTGGCTCCTTCCACCTGGGGCCCTGGTGCTCAGCAATCCTGTGACAGAACAGCAGAGCCCCGGCCACATCTGCCCAGCTCTGCCACCCCAGCAGGGTCTGGGAAGTGGCCCCACCAGGTGTAACCTCAGTCCCCAGACTCCTGCCCACCGGTTCTCCACCTATCCACACACTGGAATCACCTGAGAGCTTCTCAAAAAGCCCCGACCCCTGAGCCACGATCTAGATGAACTCATTTAGAATTTGAGTAATTTTACAGCTCCCCCGAGACTCCAATGGCCAGCTAAGTTAGAGAAGTAGAGGGTTCGACCTAACTTGGTACAAGAAGAGGCAGAAGGCAGCACTGGTGAGAGGTGAGGGGTGCTAGGTCCAGACAACACAATTATACTGGTCTCCCTCCCAACCACACCCTCCAGAATCTGAATTCCTGGAAGAGTTGTCCAGTAATCCAGTCCTTCACGGCACTCGCCCGTGCACACTGGGAGCTCAGGAAACGTGAATTTCAGAGGACTTCAAGGGTCCCAAGAAAGGTCTGGGAAAGAAGCCCGCTGGGTCTGGGCCAGCTCTCTGATCCACTGTGTGAGCTCCAGGGAGGCGCTGCTCCTCTTTGTGCCAGGTCAGTGGTTGGCCCAGGTGGTCTTGAAGGGGCTTTCAAGTGCCAGCACTGAGTATGCACTTCCCCTAAGGGGCCAGAGACAGTGGGGAGTCAGTGGATACCAGGCTTCCTACACTCCCCACCCCCAAACAGATGTCCCAGCCCCCAAGGCCTAAAATCTCCGCTTATGGTGTTCTCCCTACACTGGCTGCAAAGACAGACTCAGGTTCTAAAAACCAAAGACCTAAGAATAGCAAAATAGGAGTCCCCTCTGGGAATCCTGGAGGACAGCATGTGAGTGAAAGGGAGTTTTAGATGGTGAGCATGCTCCAAAGGCCACCGGTCAGCCCTGGTTCTGCCCCAGGAATGATAAACAAAGGTGAAATGGTTCAAGTAACCAGAAACCTCCACTCATGAGATGAGTCCAAAGGGGTTATGAAGGGCCTTGGCTTCTGGCCATCAGCACAGCCAAGGCCCTAATATACAACCAAAGGCTTTTATTGGGAAAGGGAAATTGACTGAAAAATGGCCCCTAAAGTCCTCAATGCCTGAGGCAGCTGGGGCCTCCTCCAGAGAGTTCAGGAAAGAAGGGGCCACCAAACAGGGCCCTCGGCAGGCTCAGGTATAGAGGTCAAAGTCAATGCGTTTGGAGTTGTAGAACTGTCCGCCAGGAGGGTCCAGCTTCCGGCAATAAACACCATCTGCGAAGTAGCCTTCATTCACCCAGGTCTGCAGGAAAAGAGAGCAGAGCTGGGAAAGGACTGATATGGGTGGGGGGAGGGAGAGAAGCGGCAGAAGGAAGTAGAAAGGGGCTTACCTGCATCTGGGTGCTGGTGAAGGGCCCGTACAGCTCAGCATCCCCCGTGTTCTCCCACTTATATTCCCACATCACGTCCACCAGTCCGTCTCCTGGCAGCTCTGCTTCTAAAACAACAGGCAAAGCCATCTGGGCCTCAAGTTCCCTGGCCTCTGCCCACAGCACTCGTCCTCTGCCCTCCAGTCTTACCTCCCCTCTGCGTAGGGGTTGGGGTCTCCAGCTCCCCCTCTGCCACTTCTTCAGCAAACATGTCCAGAGAGGGTGGAGGTGTGGGCTCAGCGGGTCCCTGGGTCCGGGACCCCAACCCCTTCAGCCGCATGGCTAACCGTTCCCTGGTCTCCTGATACACACCAAGGTTGCCCCGGGCCACCATCTGGTCGGCCAACCCAGAGAGCCGATCCAAGCGCTGGGGGGAACTGGGCCGCCCGCCCCCTTTGCTGCCCCCTTTGCCTCCTCCTCTGGCCCCCAGACGCCTCAGCGCGCCAGCCACTGTCTCTCTTGGCAACAGCAGCTCCAGAAGACCCTCCAGAAGGGCTTGGGCACTCATTGGTGTCTGGCCAAGGCTGTCCTCTTCCTCTGAGTCTGACGGTGGGCGCTGATCAGGCGGCCGCTCCCTGATCTTCACCTGTGATGTGAAAACATGGAGAGGTTATCTCCTACAAACTGTGAGTAGGGCCCAAGTCCAGCGCTTGCTGCGTCCAGGCCCCCACATGTCAGCCCCTCGGCCACACCCAGTCAATGTTGTCCAGCCAGCTGTCTCGGATCTGAGCATCCCGGTTCAGGAAGTAGTTGCCATCAGCATCAAAGTGGCCTTCCTCCATCTCTTCCTGGAGATTGAAGGGTGTGATCCGCACACCTCCCTCACTGGGGAGCGTGGCTGCTTCCTGACCTGCATGAAAGACACAGGCATCCCATGTTGGGCATGCCAAAAAAAAAAAAGATAGGAGCTCCCTTGCCCCACATCCCCAAAAGCTCTATCTGTTCCTCCAGCAGCATCCATTCTTGGGTTTAGCTCACCTTCCACGTCCTCTGAGGCCAGGATATCATATTTTCTGGACCCTTCATCGTCATCGTCCTCCTCCTCATCGCTGTCCAGAGAGTGTTTGCCTTTGAAGCGGCTGCCAGGACCCCCTGCCCCGGCCACAGGATCCACCAGCTGTGAGGAAGGGTCGGCAAGTTGAGCGATGCAGGTTACGGGCTATGCCTCAAGATACTCTAGGTAGATTTTTCTTCAAAACATTCCCCAACGGAAAATTCTAGATAGGTTCTTCTTCAAAACCTTCTCAAACTGGAAATTCTCCAAACCCATTTCCCAGAGCACATGGAAAAGCTAGCCCTCTCTCTTTCTTTGCCACCCTCCCCCCACTCTTTCTTTCTCTTCTGGCTTCCAGTTCTTTCCCTCCTCTCACTCCTCCGCAGAATGCAGGAGTCTGGCCCCCTCACCTTCTTCTTGGGAACACTGATTTCATCCTCATCATCCTCATCTCCCACACCTTGGAAGGTCACTTTCCTCTTGGGCATGACTGGATGGAGGAGCCTTTCCCACGCTGAGTCGAGAGAAAGGAGGCAGATTAAGGGAAGTGGGCGAGGCGACGCACCGCGGAAGAGCCCCAGCACAACAAATCATCACCTGGTACGCTCTAGATCCAGCTTGGGAGGAAAGGGAGCACACGACGAGGGGCCGAAAGGGAAGCTGGCAGCCAGGTGGCCCCCGGGACTTGGTATCCAAGAGGGTCAAAAAAGTTGCTGGAGCGGGGGGCGGAGGAGCTCCCCACGGGCAACCCCCGCCCTTGACGAAAAGAGACAGGATCCCCCCTCCCCGATACCTGGCCCCCACAGTTCTGGGTGCGACGGGGATCAGCGGGCAGACACCCTCTCCTCCACCCCCAGCTCCCTCAGAGCCCGCGGAGCCTGGGCGGACCCCTGGCCACCCCGCTCCGGCCCGCGCAGAACTCTCAATTCCGCGGGGTGAGCGGGGTGACCCCCAACTGTCCCGGGCCAAGCGTACAAATCTAAGTGTACAAAGGGAGGCGGCAGAGCCGCGGGGATTCGAGCAGCCCCCAAGAGCGCGCGCTCACCTCAAGATCCACTGGAGGCCGTGGGGGAAGAAAAAGAGAAAGACTCTCGCCAGAGCTACATCCGGGGCACCGGCCGCCATCACCCGGAAGAGAACTCCGGAAGGCGCCAGAGAAGGCCGGAAGTGGCTTCACTCGGGTTAGGTGACTAACTGGAAAAGCGGGCGGAAGTACCCAAGGAGCGGGGGAGAGAGCCCCGCCCTCCCCTGATGGACGTGAGCAGTGTGAGGCGACAATGGCGAGAACAGGCGACGTATGAACGCCTACACCCTGATCAAACGATAGGGATAGCCGGATGCGGTTTAGATTCCCTCCTACAGCAGTTAGAGGCTCTGAGGAGAAAGTGAAGCACAGTACTTAAACGGGCGCCCAGGATCATGATCGAGGGGCAAAATGGGACAGCGGGTTTAGGCCCGTTTCCCTTTACGGAGTTAAGTCACCTTTCCCCAGGGATGGCCAAGGGCGTTGCGCCCCTCACCATCTCCTTAGGAATCCTGCCTTCCCACTCAGCGTCCAGTTCTGTCCTCTCCTAATCCGAGGTGTGGCCTTGCTCTTATCCCTGAGGAGAGACCCAGTTCTGATGATGGCACGCCTGGAGCCCCCAAATGGCTTTGGGGGCACTTTACGAACCCTGCTCTCTTTAAGACCCAGGGGAAGTCATTTACCTCATGCCTCTCCCCAGGTTGAGTTCCTGGTTTCAGAGGTGGAACGAGCCATCCCCGTAGAGGTGACAGTGGTACCTGTGCCCAGTATCCAGGCCAGAAGCCTCTTGTGCCCGATCTCAGGTAGGCCTGGAAAGGGACAACAATGCCTCTCTCTCAGACCACAGCCTCAGGATAAAGCCCCACTCTTGGCAAGTAGGGCCCCAGTCCAGTGGCCCCAGCCCAGAATCTGTAAACTGGCCCAAGGGATGGAGCTAAAGGGGGGGAGGTCTCGGTGGCTGTGGTGTAGGGACAAGACCTTTAGCTCTTCAGGACAGTCTTGAATCCCCCTAGACTAAGCCTGTGCCCAGGAAGGACCTACTGGGGCCACAGGAGGGCAGCATGGGGTGTCCAGCATAACAAGACCGCCCTCCTCTCCTGCCCCCAGGGTTTACTCTCAGATTGGACTACCATGAAACTGCACCGAAAGTCCGTGCTCAGTTTCTTCCACGGATACAGAACACAGGCTCCAGACCGGGAGGGCATCTTGCTAAAGAAGGGAGCCCGAAATCCCAGCTATCAACGCCGCTGGTTCATCCTCCGGGGAAACCTCCTCTTCTACCTGGGGCACCAGGCCGACCGCACACCCCTGGGCCTCATCCTCTTAGAAAACTGCCAGGTGGAGCCACGCCTTGGGGCCACAGAACCCTATGCTTTTACCATCTTGACCCCTGGGGTTGAGAGCACAGAAGGTGGGCGAGCCTACAAGCTGGCAGCAGAAACCCAGGAAGAGCTGGGAGCGTGGCTGTGGGCACTGGCTGGGGCGAGCTGGAGGCGGCTGGTGGTGCTTCTACCCCCACTGGAGGCCCAGTACCGGGAACTGTGCCAGGCAGCTGGCCAAGAACCCAGCTCACCCCCAGAGGACTGTGGCTTTCTAGGCACCCTTAGTCCCCCCTCCAACTTCCAGGAGTTGCATGAGCGCTTTGGGAAAGAGATCGGGGTGCTAAAGGTGGTGCGTAGAGGACTCCAGTCCAGTGATGACACAGGCAGCAGATCCCAGGCAAAGGGGGAGGAGGAACTTAACAGTTGTTGATGAGTGACTGAAAGATGGACCAAAGACCAAATGGAACCTCCCTGCCAAGACCAGCAGAGTGCTTCAGCAGACACCCAGATCCTGGCCTGCTGCATTGTTTCTCCCCAGCCCCACCCCCACCCCGCCTAGTTCTTATTCTAACTCCCTTTATCAAATAACAAGGCAGGAGACAGGACCAGGTCCAACAGCAGGTTCTTTTCTGATTCCATGAAGCGCCGCCGCACAGGGTGGGAGCAGAGACAAGAGAATGTAAACATTGGGTTCCACCCCCTGGAGCTCAGGGGAAGACCCCTGACCCAGATAGGGGCTGGAGGGGAAACAAGGTGAAAGGTGGGGGCCCTGGTGAGACAAAGCAGGAGAAGCCTGAGAACACAGAGGAAGGTAGGTGAAGAGGAAAGAGAACAAGGAGAATGGCAGGTGGGGAAAGGGGAGACATTTCCTGTTCCAGTGCATGTCCCCTTAAATAAACAAGTGCAAGAACATTATGGAAGGAGAACCAAAGGATAGAAGATAGAGCGAGCACCCCCACCCTGGGCCGACCAGGTCCTCTGTACATAATTACAACACAGAGATGTCCAGAAGTAGAGCAAGGAGAGCCTTGGCCCCAGCCAGGAAGTGGGGGGACCAGCAGGGCTGAAGAAGGGAAAAAGGAACCCAGCTCCACTCATGGATAAGGGGGCAACTGGAGTGTAAGAATCTGAAAACTGCTGATTCCCATTGCCAAGTCACCCGAGGTGACAAAAGGCCAATCGGGACTGCACCTGGGAAAGAACCCCAAAGGGAACAGGGGCAGGAGTGATGGAGACCCCAGCTGGGCCTAACTGGAGGTGAAGGGGCTCCGGACTTGTTCACACCTGCCCCGAGGAAAGGCAGCTGCATGCTGCCCCACGCACTGTCACTGTCCCAGCTGTGTAGGGATGGCAGCTGGCAAGGGGATGGGGAATCAAACCACTTTCCCCAGGAGGACAGTCTGCCCAGGAAGCTCAGGGCAGAACCCCAGGCCACACCTGTTCCTGACGGAGGGAAAAATAGGGAGGCCATGCAGTCCAGCCCCGGGGACAGAAGTCAGAAGTAAGCATCCTGCCGGGCCTCAGATGAGGAGGACCTGTCCCCACCATCCTGGGGGGCTGGGGGCCCATCTGCCTTTCGACGCAGCGAGAGCTTCCTGCCTTGGGCCTTCTTTTCCTGCTTCTGCCGTTCCTTCTCCTGCCTCTGTTGCTCCTTCTCCTGTTCTTTTTCCCATTTTTGCCGCTCCTTCTCCTGCTTCTCCCGTTCTTTCTCCTGTTTCTGCCGTTCCTTCTCACGTTCTTTTTCCTGTTTCTGCCGTTCTTTCTCCTGCTTTCGAGTCTCCTTGGCGGGTCCCAGTGGGGTGCTGTTGCCAGTAGGGGAAGGAAGGGATGGATGCAGTCCCTCAGCGGTGACCACGGGCCCTGGGGCAGGCCCAGCACTGGCCCTGCGGGCAGGAAGGGGTGGGGAGGGGGCCCCTCCAGCCGCCCGGGAGCCTCGGCTCTTGAGGCCAGGGAGGCTAAGGAGGCTGGAGGAGGGGCCCAGGGGTGGCTGCTGCCTCCGACGCTCCTCATGGATGGCCCGGGAGCCATGTAGTCGGCGAGAGGGCCGATACTGCAGCTCCCCCCTGGTTTCTCGCCACTTCTTCAGCTGGGCTGTGTTCTCTCGCTCGATCAGTGCTTCTGTCACTGGAAGGTTGGTCACCTAGACGGAGAAGAAATGGGTACCGGAATGTCGGTGAGGGCGGGTACGGGCTGAAGCAGGGGTGGGCGTACTAAGGCCACAGCCTACCTCATGCACCAGGAAGTCCTCCTGCATGCACTGCTGGGGCAGGTTGCGCAGCTGCTCCATGGTCTCATACATGCCCTGGCAGGAGCGCAGCTTCTCCACCGAGCCCAGTGTGTGCCGCAGCAGCACGAGGGCCACCCGGAAGATGATCTTAACGCCTGCAAGGTTGCATGGGTGATCAGGGCTGGGATCTCAGTCTGTCCCATCCCTGTCTTACTGCCAACCGTACAGATGAGGAAACTGAGGCCCCATGAAGGGCAATGAGCAGCCATGGGTTTTGGGTTCCTGAGAGGAAGAGTAGGCTCTGGATTGACAGCAGAGCCAAGACTAAGTTCCAGTTTCTCTAGCCCCCAGACTACTTACAGGGAAACCCAGGCCCCAAAGGTACCTTCTGGCAGCAGGCCACTCTCTGGCAGCCACCATGGAAATCCCAGCCCTCTCGTGGCCTGAATGGCTACAGAAGTACCTTCACAGAAGAACATATCCCAGACACGCAGCACCGAAGCCCAGGGCAGGGTGCGGGCAAAGATGCACATGAACCATTCTGTCATGTAGAGCACGGGGTCAATGCGTTGCCGCCGCAGGTGCCGGTGTGCCAGTGGGGAGGCCCGGCGCAACAGCGCAAAAAAGATTTCTCCGTCCAGCTGAATGGCCTCCTGGAAGTGGGATGAGGCATGAGAAGAGGCCTACTGTGGCCCCCATGGGGGTAGGATCCCTAGTAGGGATCCTCACCTCAGTGGGAGAGGCCCAGAGCAGAGGGACAAAAGGGCAGAGGGTGGAGCAGGACAAGGACCTCCCTGCGGCCTCAGGGGGAAGTCACAACGTTGGGTGCACCCAGCTCCCAGACACTCACCAGCCCTGCACTGTAGTAACCGGGGAGGTACTTGTCGCAGATCTGCACCAGGCACCAAAAAGCTTGCTGAGAAGAGCGAGAACAAGGAGGGAGGGTTGGGGCCTGAGAAACCGGGAGCGGAGAGCTCCCCCATCACCACTGTAGGCCAAGGTCCTCCCAGTCCCTCCCCAACCAGGACCAGCGTATGCTGACCTCAGCAGGCATGTGCATGAGCAGCACGGCGGCCACTGGGGCCTGGGCCTGGCAGTAGCCCTCATCGGGCCGGTAGATAGTGTAAGCCTTCAGGATTCGATACAGGTCCTGTTGCCTGTGGGTATTGGGAAAGACCATGAGGGCAATCACAGGAGTTGGGGGCTCTTTGCCCAAACTAAGCCTGCCCCCCACAACCAGCCCCAGCCCAGACCCCTCCTAGATCCAGTTCCAGACTAACCTCAGAGGCTCACCACCACACACTCCACAGACCTTCCTAGCGCTGCCTATCAAGGTTAAGCCAACAACTCCGACCATAATCAAAGCATTCCAGGCTCCAGCCTGAGCTCCCTACCCATTCCCCCGCACAGGCCGTGCTGTCTCTCCCTCCTTCAACTGCCACCATCCCATAGACCTTCAAGGTCACCTTCTTCAGAAAACTTTCACTGTCCACAACATCAGACCTCCTGTAGCACTGTCGGAATGCTTTGATCACCCCAGAGCAGGACCTGCCTTATCTGCCTCAGTGGATTCCATCAGTTCTCTGCCAGCATGTGCACTGGGCCCTGGTTCTTGGTGAAGGCCTGGGAAGCCAGCTGTGCCTGAGACCTTTCTCTTGTTCTGTATCCAAAAGAATAAAATCCCTGCCCTAGACCTGCTCCTCCCATCGCTGTGTCTGAGAATTCCATTCACTCCCCCCCCCCCCCGGAAAGGAGAGCCCTCCATCACTCTTCATGGCTAATCACCAAGTCTTATCAACATGACATCTTGAGTTTCATTCATGCCTGTTCCTTTTCTCTACCTCCACAGCCATTTGAAAGCTCAGACTTTCATTTCTTACCCAGAAAAAAGTAAAAAGTAAAAATAATCACCTCTTACATCCCCAAATTCAGTCACTGAAGTGTGATCTTGAGCTTTACCTGCATACCTCCCCACTTTTGTGTACTTACTATTTCTCCCCACTTTGCAACAGCATCCATGAAATGACACATTTGATATATTAGTTACTTTACTTAACACCTACTAAACACACAACTCCCACAAGCTCCCATGCTATTTTTACCCACCTACCTGCATCTGTGTCCCTGCTTTCTCCCTGTTGCTGTCGGGGAACTGTCTGTGGTCCTGGCCAAACAGGTCTCCCACTTGGGTACTGCACCCCATCCCTTCTCCCCTACACAGGCCATCGCTGCAGCAAGTGCCCACCTCTCCTGCATCATCAGTTTTTCTCTCCCTACTACATCATTTCCACTGGCATACCAACATCTGTCATTTCCTCCAGCTTACAAAAAGTCTCTTGACTACCCCCCTTCCCCTCTAAACACTACGCCATTTCTCTCCTTACCTAGTCAGCAAAACTTCAGAATACAGATTCTCCCGTCAGGCTTTACCCTACTGCCCCTCGCAAACTGCCTTGATCAAGGGCACCAATGACCTCCACTGTGCCGAGTCCAGAGGTCAATTTGCAGACTTGACTTGATCCATCAGCAGCATTTCATACAACTGGTCCCGAAACCCCTTTGCTTCCAGAAATCACACTGCCCTGGTTTTCCTTCTGCCTCTCTAGTTTCTCCTTCCTGTGATTCGTTCTCATCTTCCCATTCTTGAAACGTTAGAGCTGCAGGGCTCAATCTCTGACTTTCCTTTTGTATCTACACTTGCTGCCTTGATGAGCTCGTCCAATCCCACGGAAGAAATTTAGTCCCATCTAGAGGCTGATAACTCTCAATCTCCAGCTTACCTCCAATTTAAACTTCTCCCCATATTCCAGACTTATACAGGTTGCACATCCAACTTTCTTGACCTCTCCATCTGGATGTCCAATTAGCATTTCAAACTTCACAGTCCAAAACTGAGCTCTTAACATACCCTCTACCCTCCTTTTCCCATCCACATCAGTATATAAACAATTCCATTCTTTTAGTTTCTCAGGCCCAAAACCTTCAGAGTCAGCCTTAATTTCAATCCCTCTCTGTCTCTCAAACACACACACACACACACATATACACACAGAGTCCACATCTAATCCGCTGGCAAATCATTTTGGTTCTACCTTCAAAATATAGCCAGAACCCAACCACTTTTCCCCATCGTTCCATGGCTACCAGTCTGATCTATCCTCCTCTCTCTCCTCGATTATGGAAATAGTTTCCTAACAGGTCTCTCTACTTCTGTCCTGGTCTCCTTACACTATCCTCAGCACAGCGGCCAGAATGATCCTTTTAAAACACAAGTCAGATCACTGTAACCCCATCCCCATTCTCATTCTCTAGTCCCCTTTCTGGCTTTAAACCCCTGTTTAATACTTACCACCCTTTCACATATATCATACTTTCCTTCTTTGTCTTATTTACTCACTGTCTACCCCCCACCTAAAATGTAGTAAGCCCCACAAGGGCAGGAGTTTTTGTCTTACTAAGTGCTGTCATCTGTGACTAGACCAGTTCCTGGCAGATAGCAGTGTTTGGTTAAGTATTTGCTGAAAAGATGAACCAACTGATGAAAAATGAGCATCTGAGAGCCACCTAATACCATCTTGCATGTTACTAAGGAGTGATATATATACATCTTGGGGAAGCCCAGCATATAGAACAACAGTACAAGTGCTTAGAACAATTTTTAAGGACCTCTAGCTCTAAATTGCTTTTCTAGCCTCAGCCACCCAACCCCACATCCCAGAGACAGCTTACATAAACCCCCAGCCAACAAAAACCTGCTCCCGGGTCTGCTCCCATCTATCTTTCAAGACCCAATTCGGGGTGCCTGGGTGGCTCAGTCAGCTAAGTGGCTGACTTCGGCTCAGGTCATGATCTCATGGTTTGTGGGTTTAAGCCCCACGTCGGGCTCTGTGCTGACAGCTCAGAGCCTGGAGCTTATTTCGGATCCTGTGTCTCCCTCTCTCTCTGCCCCTCTCCTCCTCATGCTCTGTCTCTCTGTCTTTCAAAAATAAATAAACGTTAAAAAAAAAAAGACCCAATTCAAATGCGATCTCTTCAATAAGTCCTTGTGCCTCTCCGTCCCCCTCCAACAGCCCCCCAGCCCCAAGTCTGAATCTCCCTCCCAGGACACTTCCTTCAATATGGCTTGACACTCCCTTAAGGACCACTCTCCTAGGAGCCCTGGAGGGCAAGAACAGCTTCAGCCCAGCCCTGTGTGCACCTGGAGCCTTCCACACACCGACCCACGCGATCAGGCCACCTTACCCATGCCCTCCTCGAGCGGCAAACATCTCATGGAAAGGGAACTGGCGGTGCAGGTCCTTCTCAATCACATCCAGCCACTTGGGGTCCCCAGGAGCCCGTTCCAGCTCCTGCAGCAGGACAGTAGGGATTATCTCAGGATATAGGGGGACTGACCATACCCCTTCACACAATATCACATGTCCCCATACCCTGGACACACCTCAAACTTGCCAGGGTTCTGCTCCAGGAGCTCCTTGCTGTTGGACAGGTACTGCCAGGCCTTGGCTCTGAGGGAGGAGGGGATCCCCTTCCGGCAGCGCAGCTTCACCTACGGCAGGGTGGCAGGCGGGACGACAGCTTCAAGGGCTGGCATAGCCTCCAGGCTTTCCCCAGCAGTCCTCGGGCTTCCTGGGACAGCTCTCCCACATCCCTTGGCTTGACTCCACTGGACCTGGCGTGGCCTTCTAGCTTTAAAGCTACTCCTCCCCGCCAGGCCGAAGACCCACCCACCCCCAATGTGGTCTAGAGAACAAATACTATCATGCTTCCATGGAGCATATGAGCCCACTCTAATCCTCTCCCAACTTGTCCATTGCCCTGCCCACCACTCAGCCTTCCAAACCTTCTGGAAACGCCGTGATAGCCACTTATCCCAGTTACTGAACATCTCCAGCCATTTGAGTTCCCGCTGCCGAGCCACATCTACAGGAATGGAGCTCTCTCTGCAGGATGAAGAGAGCATGGAAGGGGTCAGTAGCAATAGTATAAAACATGGACTGCTGGTGGAATTGAAGCAAGCCACCCACCTCCCCAGGCTCAAATGAGAGACTGGATATAAAAGCATTTTGTGAGCCACCAAATATCAGGATATCTGGCCATTGAGCCATCGAAGGGCCTAGTTCACCACACTGAAAGGACTTCTTCCCTTTGGAAGGAATCTCTGTACAGAGATGGGGTTCCATGTTCGATCCCTGTACATGTTGCATGTGTTCAAATCCTACTTATGGCACTTACAAGTTTGGGGAGAGGGTACAGAATATTTAAAAGCCACACTTTGCATTAGACTTCGGTCCAAGTTCTAGCTTTACCACTTATTCATTGTGTGACCTTGGACAAGTCACAAAATTCCTCTAAGCCTCAATTTCCTCATTTGTAAGATGGAGAGAAAACAGTATCTACTTGAGAGGTTATATAACAAATAGCAAGTGAAGTCACCCGAGATTCCCAAGCAAATGAAGTTCTCCTTGCACTGTTTGCCCATTGCTCTGTCACAGCTTCATACTCAAGATACCCCAGGAGTCTTGAAACAGGTAGGTGTAGAAGCCAGTACCAGGAAATCAGTGGAAGAATGAGCTTTAATTTCCAGACAGACCTGAGCTCAAATCCCAGTTCTGTCCATTAGAAGTTGGGGAATCTCAGCAAGGGATAACCTGAATCTCTTCCTCATCTGTTAAAAAGGGATGCCACCACCTACATCACAAAGGTGTGAGAGGACTACTGAGAAACTGTAGATAAAGGACAGGCAAATGGATGGGCTCATTAACTACTAGTTTCTTTTGTCTTAGAACCACATAATCATTGCTTAAATTTTTTAATTTTTAAAAAATACTTTTTTTAATGTTTATTTATTTTTGAGAGAGAGACAGAGCACAGGTAGGGGAGGGACCAGAGAGAGAAGGATACACAGAATCCAAAGCAGGCTTCAGGCTCTAAGCTGTCAGCACAGAACCTAACGCAAGACTTGAACCCATGGACCGCGAGCCGAAGTCAGACACTTAACCGACTGAGCCACCCAGGCACCCCTAAAAATATTTAGATTTTTGAGAGAGAGACAGAAAGACAAAGTGTGAGCAGGGAAGGGGCAGAGAGAGAGGGAGACACAGAATCTGAAGCAGGCTCCAGGCTCCAAGCTGTCAGCACAGGGCCCGACATGGGGCTTGAACTCACAAACCGAAAGATCATGACCTAAGCCAGAGTCAGACATTTAACTGACCAAGCATCCAGGTGCCCATCATTGCTCATTAATTTCTATTATAAGTGGGGTGCCTGGGTGGTCACAATCATGCGGCCGACTTCAGTTCAGGTCATGATCTCACAGTTTGTGGGTTCAAGTCCACATCGGCTCTGTGCTGACAGCTCAGAGCCTGGAGCCTGCTTCGGATTCTATATCTCCCTCTCTCTCTGACCGTCCCCTGCTCACGATCTGTGTGTGTCTCTCTCTCAAAAATAAAATTAAAAAATAAGAATAATAATTTGTCATAAGTCAGTTCCAAACTCTACTAAGGATCAGGAAGAATAAGGTAATACCTTTCCTGCCCTGAAGAAGGTCACAAGCTTGCAAGGGAGATGACTGCAATGTGGTGTGGGAAATGCAATAACAAAAATGCACAGGAGAGGCATGAACTGGAGGAGGGGCAGTGGATACCAGGAAAGGCTTCCTGGAGGAGGAGACATCTGCATTATAAGCCAGGAAGGACTGAGTAGAACATACCAAGACAAGAAGGAGGAGAAAGGCATTCCTGGCAGGTGGAACAGCCTGAGTAGGAAGGGGGAGAGACTACAGTCAGTTTAACAGGACCATGGTACTGAGCGCATAGTGAGGAGTGGTGGGAGAGGAGACCGGAAAGGCTGGCAAAGCCAGATAATGAGGAGCCTCTCTGCAGAATAAAGCACGTGGGACTTTGTCCTGTGGCCAGTGGGGAGCTATCATAAGCTTTGAAGGTAACATGTGCCCCAGTCAGCCTTGCCTCAGAAGTATATTCTTCCAGCATGGAAGATAGATTTTAGAGGGACAAAATTACAAAGCAGAGAAAGAGCATCGAGCACAATGCCTGGCACACAAGAAGGAGTCACTGAAATCCAATTGGATCCAAGTTCCTTGGGGCAGCGGAGTAGTGAGGAGGAAGCCGCTGGTCCCACAGATCCAGGTGTGAGTGGGGCAATTCGCTCAACTGCTCTAACCCTGTTTCTTCACCTATGAATTGGGTGCAACGATGCATCCTCCCAGCATGGGAAAACACCAAGGTCAAACTTCAGTTGCTTTCCTAGGACCATGAATGTTGGTGCTCAATCAAAGCTTTTCTGTTTTTTTTTTTTCTTTTGTCAGATTATAAAACACCTAGACTACCTTCCCACAGTGTTTCCCCCAACCCCAGGCAGGTGCCCGCCCACCCCAACACACACATACACGATTAGACAAAATCCTACTCATTCTTCAGGATTTGGCCCAGACTCGGTTGAATTCTAAGCGGGCAAAAGATCCCCTCCCTAGGTCCTCAAAAAATCCTGTGATGATCTCTAGGCTAAACCTAACATATATCGAAACCAACTGTTTAAGCAT
>NC_043707.1:21532972-21606833 GCF_006229205.1 Suricata suricatta
CTCTCTCGCCGCCGCCCCCTCCCTCTCCCTCTTGCTCCGGGCGAGCTGCCGACCTCGCGCCTGCGCACACGCCCCGTGCCGGCTAAGCGGCCAGCGTTTCGGCGTTTCACGCCTGCGCGCAGACAGGCCCGTCGCGCTCCTTTTTTTTCTCCCGCCTCCCCAGAGTGTTTGAGCAAATAATAAGAGAGAGGGAACTGGGTTTCTGCCAATCGTTGAAAGAGTGGGTGGAGTTGGAGGTGGGAAGGGGCTGGGTAATTTGGAAAGAGGAAATGGAGAAGGCGGAGGGCTATAAGACCGACCAATGAGAGGGGGAGTGAAGGCAGGAGGAGGCGGAACGAAAGAAGCAACTAATAGAAAAGCGGGAGGCCGAACTCTCTGGCCAATAAAAATGGCTAAAGAGCGAATGACCGCGGAAGGAGGCGGGTGCTGTGCGAGAAGAGGCTCGCCTGACCAATAGGAATAGTAAAGAGGGAGCCAATGAAAAGGGTGAGTAGGTGGAGGGTAACTTGACAGACAGCGGTGTCTATTTGGGCAGTGACAGACAGCATCCGCAGTCAATAGGAAGAGCTGAGGAATTCTTAAAGTCTCCCAAGAAGGTCACGAAGGAATGACAGCTGGGGAGGGCGGGTCAAATTTGCTACTAATTTGCATTGTCAACCAATGAACGCATTCCCTCTCTTAAGCAACTGGGAGGAAGATAGACGGCTGTCTCAGCCAATGGAAGCATCCAAAGGGTAGGCGTGCTGCCAGCAGGCGGTGCCAGCCCAGGGATATCGGTGACAACCGGAGACAAGGGCAGAAGAGGGGTGACAGTTGGGGATAGCGCTGTGAGGGGGCGGGGGCCAGGGACATTAATGCAGCCTTTAGCCAATAAGAGTGCGGCGCTGCTTGGCTTGAGTCCTTTCTGGGCTCCCATTCTGCCAGCCTCTCTCTCTCTCTAAGTAGGCTCCACACCCAAAGTGGGGCTTGAACTCACGACCCTGAGATCAAGAGTCGTATGCTCCAGCCAAGCGCCTCCTAGGTTCCCATTCTCCATCCAGCTCCAGAGTCACCTGACTCTCGTGGTCTGTTAGACCCCACCACAGATTTAACGCCTTGATCAAGTACGCTCAACCTCCACTCCGTCTCTAAGTCTCATCTCGGTCTCACAACCAACTTCAACACTCAAAGCTGAGAGTCCCCAAATCCTCTCTAACCGACCCATTTCTCTGGATCCTTCATTTCCTATGAGAATCCCAAACCCTAAGTCCTTCTCCTCAGCTCTCCATCTATCTGAGCTCCTCCCCAAGAGATCTAGGCTCTAATTCCTTGGACCTCATCCTCTGAGTACCCCCCCCAATTCTGGTGGGCATCCTAGACCCCAAATTATGAATTCCCAGTAACAGGAACTCCCATATCTGTATTCTTATTCTTTTGGGGATCTAGGACCTATCCCAACAACTCCTATCCCCTCACTGCCACACTTCTCTGTACTCATTTTCTAAGAAACCAGACCCCAATCTCCTGAGCTCCCCCCTTGCTACCCTAGACCACAAAGACAAAGTCCTGACTTTAAGAGCCTCTCCTCAATCTGACCCCCATTCTTCTGAGCCTCTGGGTTAGAGGGCCCCAATTTCCATACAGAGTCCACCATCCTGAAATTTCAGTCAGGCCTAGCTCCCAATATCCAGGTCCTCCTTGGTTTCTGAGTTCTCTTAGGCTACTCACTCCCAGCTCAGACCAAGATCCTGGGTATTCTCATTCAGTGTCTGAGTTAGACATACAGCTCCTGATCTCCTCCTCAACTTCCCCACTTTTCATTTGACCCAAGCTACCTGAGCACTTTCCCTCTTCCCCTCTTTGGAGTTTTCTTCCCCTCCCAGAATCCAGGAATAAGGCTCCTCCCTGGGCCTAGACCCCCACGGTAACCTTATAAGGTGAGGCAGCTGTCGATTGAGGCAGGGAGGGGCCAGTGCAGGAGGCCAAGGGCAGCTGCTAAGTTTAGGGTGGCTCCTTCTCTCTTCTTGGAGACAACAGGTGGCTGGGCCCCAGTGCCCAGAAAAGAAAATGTCTTAGAGGCATTGGCATGAGGCTGGAGGAGGGAGAAGGGAGGAGGCATCTTCCTCAGCACACTGGGTCCTAGAGGAAGCAGGTGAAGGAGAAGATGGGTGTCCTTGCCAACTGTGGCCTCCTGGGGTTTCCTCGGCCACTCTTTCCCCAGGAGAGCATACCTCAAAGTCCCACAGTCAGCCAAGCTGGTTCTCACCCAGAATGGAGAAAGGAGCCACTGGCCATCGCAGCCCACCAGGAGGAGGTGACCAACTAGCATCCCTTTTGGTGTCTTTGACTCCCCTCCTCTCGGTTCCAACTTTTACAATAGGATCCAAAGAAGAAATGATTACAGACTCACATTCCATTCTGTTCTCCTGTTTCAAACCTTTCCAAGGCTCCCAAGTTCTCAACCCTCAGCTTGGCATTGAAGACCCTCCAGTCTCTGGTCTCCAGCCCCTTGCACCCTCTGCTCAAACCCCATTACCATTCTGACAACCTGATCTTGCACTTCTCCAGGCCTTTGCCCATCTGTGCTCTCTGCTTAGCATGCCTGCCCCTCTATTTCCACCTGACTCACTTCACCTGGCCTTCATAAAGTCATCCCCATTCTTCCAGACATTGCTGCTATGCTCTCTACTTCTGTGCTCCTAACCAGCTGTGAAGTCATTCTCTGCATTTATCCTGTCTCCAAAGCTAGACTGTAAGTCCACCCAGACAGGGCCTCACTATTCATTGTAATGATTACATTTCACTAAACTGTTTCCAAAGAGTGTTCATAGGAACATCTGCTTATGGGTGGGAATTAATGCCCATTTTACAGAGGGGGGGAAACAAGGCCCAGGGAATACAAAGCCCAAGATCACAGAGCAGGATTTCTGTCTAGTGTCTGTATTCCTGGTCATTCCATGATTGGCATCTTTTCTTGAACCCCTCCCCCACCATGAAGGGGATGTAGAAGACTTTCTTAATTCTTCAGCTTCCCCAGACAGCTATCTGCCTTTCAACTCTGCCACTATCCCACACGCATACATACACTTGACTATGAACTCCACAATGGGAGTGAGGGATTGTGCTTACCAAAGAGCACCCATGAAGCACAGCCCACTGGCACAATGTAAGTGTTCAATAATTTTACTGGGTTTAAATATGGAGGGATGCCTGGCTAGCTCAGTCGGTGGACCATGAGACTCCTGATCTCTGGATTAAAGTCAAGCCCAACATTGGGTGTAGAGATTACTTAAAAATAAAAAATATTTTTTAAAAAATAAGTAAAACCATAAAGTTAATTTCAAAATACGGAATGTTTTAAAAGTAAATAAATCTGGACCCACCCACTCAGGGGTGCAAGGGCCTAGTTCATCTCTTTCCCAGTAGTGTCCCTTGGTTTGGGTCCTCTCTGAACTCTGGCACATTCCAGCCTCCTTTTGGGAAAGAGAACATCCCTTCCTGCCCAGGTCCTAGTGAGACATGCATCCCAAGACCCACTCCCTCCTCCCTCCCTGGGCTCCAGCTGCTGCTTGGCCCTCCAAGAAAGGAGAGGCCCTGAGCTGGGCTATTTTGGTATCTGGGGTGGGCACCGACAGGGCTAAGGTTACCTTGGTATGTTGAGGGCTCCCTGGGGCAGGGCTATATAACCCCAGAGGGACCGCTCCAGGCTGACTCTGCTCCTTTCCAGCCAGAGCCACTGCCTTGCCCCCAGGAGACCGAAGACATGGTGAGTGAGAATCCCCCAGACCCCTCAGACCTCAGGGCAGCTTCACTTTTTAAAAGAAAGTAGCTGATTCCCAGTCCAGTAAGAGAAAAAAAATGAATCCTCCCTTTCTCGGCATTACTAATGGGGATCATATAGCCTAACGGACCCAACCAAGGATAATCTGCCAGGAATCTACACTCACAGACCTGTCCCTCTCAAAGCATGCTCCATACCTTTCTGCGCTCCCTCTTCCTAAAACCCTCTGGGACCGGCCAGGCAAGAATTCCAACACCCCTTTTATAAATGAGGAAGTAGAGGTTCAAGCAGGGTGAATGAATAGATTAGGGTCACACAGCAAGTGTGTGTGTGCCTCAGAGGAGGCAGGTTCAGGGCACCAAGAAGGTGAATTGTTGAGAAGTCCCACTTGTTGGGTAGGATGGAGGACAGGAATTTGGGGATGCAGCTTTAAGAAGTCCCCTCAGCAGAGGTCATAAGGAAGGGGAAGCCTAGAGCCAGAAGAGTTGCTTTAGAAAAATGACCCAAAGAACCCTGAATCTAATCCATTGCCTCCAGAAAGGAGTAGGGATTGACCCATAGATCCCTTCGTCCATCCATCCTTCAACCCCTCACCAGGCACCCAAGAAGGCCAAGAGAAGGGCAGCGGCAGAGGGCGGAAGCTCCAATGTCTTCTCCATGTTTGACCAGACTCAGATCCAAGAGTTCAAGGAGGTGAGAGGAGAAGGGAGACTGAAGACTGACCAAAGCCACCCCCTGCTGCTCCTCCCCCCATACCCTCTCCCTGGAATGTGCACCTGTTTGCGGGGGAGGGGAAGGGTTTAGAATTCCTTGCTCCCCTCCCTGCTTGGCATGTAAGAAGACAGCTGGCTGGGGGCCAGAATCTGGCCTGCCTGAGGTAGGGATGCCGAAGCCTGGCCATAAGACACCTAACTCCTCCCTGCCCCTACCTTTCACAGGCCTTCACGGTAATCGACCAGAACCGTGATGGCATTATCGACAAGGAAGATCTGAGGGACACCTTCGCAGCCATGGGTGAGCCCTTCATTCCACCCATAAAGATTCAAGGCTGAGGAGTCTTAGGAATTCAGAAGCCTTGGGTTTCAGCCCTGCTGGCCCTACCCTGGGCCTCAGTCTGCCCAGATGAAAAATGGGTGGGATCATCTGAACTTATGGGAAGGATCAACCCTTGGCCCCAGGACCCCACTCCAGCTTCCCCCACCCTGCTCCAGGGCGCCTCAATGTGAAGAATGAGGAGCTAGATGCCATGATGAAGGAAGCCAGTGGTCCCATCAACTTCACCGTCTTCCTGACCATGTTTGGAGAGAAGCTCAAAGGTGAGTGGAATGTCTTGGGTCTAAGTCCCCGGCTGCTCCTCCCCAGATTTTTCAAGGACAGACCCATCTAGGACCCTTCCGCTTCACATGCCCTCTGACCCTGCAGGTGCTGACCCTGAGGATGTGATCACCGGAGCCTTCAAGGTCCTGGACCCTGAGGGGAAGGGCACCATCAAGAAGCAGTTGTAAGTGACCCTCTCCAGCTGCTCACATACAGAAAGCCTCCTTAAATTCTTACCAAGGGTTAGGTATAAGGGAGGGAATAAGGGAAAAATTAGGACTATGGAAATGGGCAATAGGAGTACATTTTCACAGCACATACGGGAGGGGAAGAGCAAAAGCGGGGAGGCCAGACTGGGAAGCCAGTGAGGGATCTACAGTGACTTCAGTTTTGAAGATGGTACTAGGAATGGCAACAAGGATGAATTGGGAGGGAGTGGAAAGGAACCACGAAGCCCAATCTCAACGTCCCATATGTCACCTCTCTCCAGCCTGGAGGAGCTGCTTACCACGCAGTGCGACCGCTTCACCCCGGAAGAGGTGGGTTGGGATGGGCTCGGGGAGACGCCAAAGGGAGGGGGCAGGGGAGCCTACACAACCGGTAGGAGACGCCCCTGAATCTTTCCCCAGATCAAAAACATGTGGGCAGCGTTCCCCCCCGACGTAGGAGGCAATGTAGACTATAAGAACATCTGCTACGTCATCACGCACGGCGACGCCAAGGACCAGGAGTAGGGGACCCTCTTAGGCCTCTGCTGGCCAATGCCTCCTGCCAGTCCAACCCCCACCCCGACTACTAATAAAACTCAACTGGTCTTTGTTTCTTAGCTGCGGCGCCTTCAGTGCATATGTGGGAGAGGGACTCAGTTGGGATGCCCAGCTGAAACACTGCCTGGCACCAAGGCAGCGCCCAACAAATGAACGAGTAAATAGTGGCCCGCGAGGCCTGGGTGGGGCGGTTTCACCTGCTACACCCGCTACTTATTCCCGCTGGGAAAGCGAAGACTCCAGTGGCTTCGGGGAAACTTTATTGAAGTTACAACTTGGGTGAAGAGGGTTAGGGCGGGGCGGGAAGCTCGGGGTGGGGCGGGGCGGGGCCAGGGGCGGGTCTACAAACTCAGATTGCAGGGACAGGTTAGCCCGAGATTCCCGCTCCCGGGCGGACTTCGCAGGCTGGAGCTCCGAGATTAAAGGCCCAGCAGCCAGAGGCTCGGGCATTTGACAAAAGACGGACTGAAGGCGGGGGCCTCAGAGAGCGTCCGACTGCTCGCCCTGAGTCTGGCTCTGCTGCATCTGGGCCTGCATCTTCTCCAGCATCTCTTGCATGCGGCGAAGCTGTGCGAGACAAGATTGCAGGCGGTGGGACCGGGCGAGGCCAGAAAGGGACTTTGAAGAGGACTTAGGGCCTTGGCCGGTGGGGGGGGAGCGAGGTACTTGTACTTGCTCACCTCTTCATCTTTCTCGCGGATCAACTTCTCGGTCTCGGCCAGAGGCAGCATTGGCAGCGGGATCTCAGTAGCGCTCTGGCGGGAGAGCTTACTAGAGGGGGGAGGAGGGGATAAAGGGACAGGGAATCAAGGACGGGACCCTTGCTTGTGGGTCACAGCTGCGAAGCACGGCGTGGGGCGAGGTTGGGGTCTAGGAGGCAGGGCCATGTCTTTCGATGCCGTCAGCAAAATGGGTTGGGAAAGATTCTGGGGGAGTGGTCTGGATGGTGAAGGCGGGGTCCGGGACAGTGAGGGCCGGGCCTCGGGAGCACCTAGGACTGAGCTCGGGCTCTCACCTGCGGCTGGCTCTATCACGCGCCCCAGGCCGGGCCAGGCTCTGTAGGCAGCTGGCCCTGTAGCCCTCATAGAGAATATCGTGGGTCACCTCCTTCAGGTCCTGCAGGTGTGTCTGCACCAGCATCCGTCGCAGGTTCAGGAAATCGCAGTGATGTGGGTTCTCCACTGAGGGGCAGACCGGCGAGCGTCAGGGAGCTTCTTGGCCTAGTCGAGTCTTCCCGGAGTCCTGCCCCCACCCCCAAGTGAGGGTCTACAGTCCAAGGACCCCTCTTTTGACTCTTAAGCCCCCAGGGACCGGAGATCGCCCCAACTACATATGTTGGGTGCTATTAACTCAGGGGCGTTCTGGGCTCCCTGTTGGCCTCAGAACGCGTGCCCCACCTTACTCACCCTCCACGGTACCCCAGGAGTATCGGCGTCCTCTTACTGGACGGGTCCCGCCGTCCCTCACTACCTCGCAGGAACCGACGACTGCGAAAGGGATGCTTTCCTGGAGGACAGGAGTCAGGGATCACCGTTGGCCCCTCCTTGCCTGAAACCTCGTTGTCAGCTTCCACCTCCATATCCGCCTCCCCTGCTTCTTTCTCTGCCCCTTCCTCCTTTGCCTCTGCACCTTCATCTCTGCATCCTGCCTCTTGAAGTCCTCATCCTCATCAGAGTCACAGTCGGGAAACTGGTAGATGTTGATCTCCTCCTCCTTCAACTGGTCCCGGATCTGGGAGCAGACACAGAGAGAAACACAGAGGCTGTGAGCAGCAGATACTGCACTGTGGGAGACCGTGAGATACAGGTACCAGGTGGTCAGAGACAGAGAGGAAGACATGAAAGACAGAGATGGTGAGAGATGGACATACAGGAAACCCCAAACCAAAATCTCAAAGGGGTGGCTGGCTGGCTCAGTCAGTGGAGCATGTGACTCTTGATCTTGGGGTTGTAAGTTCCAGCCCCATGTTGGGTGTAGAGATTACTTCAGTCACTGGAGTGGGGGGTCATTATCCTGGGGCTGGAGGACTATCATATTTTTGCTGCCACTCTCAGCCCTTAGCAAAGCACCCAGCCCAGAGATTCAATTCGGAGCCTCCAGAGACATGGCTCCTTCCACCAGCTTACTGCCCATCTTCCTCAGAAACGTTCTCCTACAGACTAGCCTGATATTAACCAAAAGGCTACCCCAAGATCAAAGAAGTCAAAGCTGAGTTCAGGTTTGATGACGACGTTTGGTTTCATGTAGGGCCAAAGATAAGAGGTCACCAGACATACCCTCTGCTTGAGGGCCTGGGTTTCCTTAGGCATTAGGGCATCTGCTTTGCCAATGACTGGGATGATGTTGACCTTTTCGTGCACTGCCCGGAGAAAGGCCACATCTAGGGGCCGGAGCCTGCACAGAGGGATTGGTCAGTGTTCAATCTTAGGCCACACAGACCCTCCCTCACCCCTCCCAAATACCCCAGCCCCTCAGGGTATCCCCCAGACCCTCGGCCAAAGGGTGAGATGAAGTAGAGGCAGCAGTGGACACGGGAATCCTGTATGTTCTTCCGGTTCAGGCCACTTTCATCCCTAAGATACTGCTCAAATTGCTCCTCAATAAAGCGCACCACAGGCAGCCAGCTGGGGTGTGGGAGGAGAGAGTACGGTCAGAGGTGAGGGGCCACAGCATAGGGAAGGGGCCAATGCTAGCCAGGACTGTGGGGGTGGGGACTGATTTCTTTGGCTGCAAGCAAAGACATCAGAAGAGATTGGCAGCGTGTAGGTCAGGTGTCCAGGAAGCACAGGGCCCTTTGGGCTACCTGGACACCAGAAATAGGCCCCACTTTTTGGGGAGGTTGAAGGGCACCTGCAGGGGCAGAGCAGACCAGGCCTGTAACTGATCCCTCAGTCTTCACAGAGTAGCCACATCGGGAAGCTTAGCCCCCCCGCAACTCCTTCCCCTGCTCCTCACCAGTCTGAGCAATCCACTGAGTCCCCAAAGCCAGGTGTGTCCACCAGGGTCAGCTTCACCTTTATACCCCCCTCCTCGATCTCCACACCCCGGCGTTCAATGGTCAGCGTTTGTGCCAAGCGAGCTGTGGGGACAGGGAGAGGTCAGGGAGCTGAGTGGGAGTCTGAGACAGAACTGATAACCATTCTCAGTTGCCCCCACCCATTTTTCAGGGGAGTCTCAGAAAAGCAGCGAGCTGCCTGAGTCCCCCAGAAAGTCATGGGAGACCCAGATGAAAAGAAAGAGAGTGCAGGCTGGAGATGGGAGAGACAGAGTAACTGAAGAGGATGGGAGGGTCTTACCACTGGCCTCTGGCAGTTGCCGGTCCTCATAGAGATTGGTGAGAAATAGGCTGTTGATGAGAGTGGACTTTCCCAGGCCTGACTCCCCTGTAGGCAGGACAGACCCTCATGGTCAGGTGAGGAGACAGCCAGGGTCTCTTGAGGAACACCCCCCCACATACACACATACCCATCCCCTATACAAAATCCATCAGACCTGCTACCATGAGTGTGAAGTCAAAGCCCTTCTTGACCGACTTGCGGTGCAACTGGTTGGGGAGGGCGGCGAAACCCACATACTCCTTGTCCTGCTGGTGGGGGGTGGACAGTATGAGGCTGCTGGGAGCAGCAGGCAGGGCCCCCCAGTATCACCTGACCTCAGGAACGAGGAGAAGTCAGCCTACTGCAGGTTGGCCTGGGCCTGGCTACTCTCGGGGCAGGGGGCTGAGGGCAGAGATGCCTGTATTCCCAGGCATAAGGACTCACCATGGCCCTGCTAGCTCTCGCTGCACCTGCTGTCTCTCCCCACTTCCTCTGGTGAGACAGGAAGTTGAGTGTGGCAAATAAGGGGGCGGGCAGTGTAGGAAGCTGAGATGCTCGAACTGGGCCAGAGAGGTGGGGAAAGCCAAGACCAAGAATACCTAGAGTTCTCACTTATGGGATCCCTTTGGTAACTCCCCACCTGCCCACCCTCCACCATGGGAAGCTCCAATCCCTCAGTTCTCTGCCCAGCCTTTGCCATGCCCCTACTCTGTAGCCCCATCACGCTGGTGGGAGGTGGGGTGTAGGCAGAGAGGAAGGAAGCAGGTTGGTATCTCTAGTAAGTGACATGAAGGCTTTGACTGGGATAGTTAAAATAAAAGAAGTTCCCACGGTCTAAGTGGACCAAAAGTCATAACAGGATTAGAGGTGGGAGGGGCCATCAATTTTCCTTACCAGCTTATACAATTGATTCTTAAAAGAACTTTGAGTGTTTGGACACCACTGCCAGAGATACCTTCCTTTAGAATCCTGACCAAGGCACCCCCCCTGCTCCAGTGACCTCAGAATTAAGTCTGAGTTCTGGCCTGGTAGTCTGACCCTTCCATATCTGGCCTTTCACTCGCCCTTAGAGAGTGCCCACATCCTGTGTTCTGCCCACATTGAGTTTTTCCTTCTGCTCTTCTTGATCCTTGAAGAGCAGAAATCCCCCTCTCAGAAATCCTGCACAGCTACCCCAGGTGGAGTCATTTTCCCTCCTCCAGGCTCTAGCACCTTTCACAGGCCTCTCCAATGCTCGCATTTGTTTATCTGGCTCTTTTCTACCGGCTGAGCTTCTGAGGGCAGGGACTGTGTCCTATTCACGTCTATATTCTCCATGTCTTGCACAGGGCCTGGCACAGAGAGGGTGCCAATAAATAATATACTAGATGAACGAGTGCTTAAAATAACGAGTGAATGAAGGTGGTCAGGGCCCGAGGCTGAGATGCTGCAGAACATGCTAAAGGAGCCTTGCTTTGGAGCCAGAAAGAGCTCTGCAAACCTCAGTTTTACCACTTACGTGACCTTGGGCAAGTCACTTGACGTCTCTAAACTCCATTTTCCTTGTGGCAAAATGAAATACATGCAGGGGCGCCTGGGTGGCTCAGTTAAGTGTCCGACTTTGGCTGGCTCAGGTCATGATCTCATGGTTCATGGGTTCGAGCCCTACATCAGGCTCTGTGCAGAATATTTGCTCAGAGCCTGGAACCTGCTTCGGATTCTGTTGTCTCCCTCTCTCTCTGCCCCTCCTCCCCTCACACTCTTTCTCACTCTGTCTCTCAAAAATAAATAAATGTAAAAAAAAAAAGAAAAAAGAAAAAAGAAAAGAAAATGAAATACATGCGTCTCCACTTAGTTATCAGGGCTCCAAGTGGTTTCAGATGACATGGGTTTTGGACTCAATCAGCTATATACACAAACCCTGGCATTAGCCTTTATGAGCTGAGTGACCTCTCTGAGCCTTTCCAGCTAATCTCCTTCCTATGGCCTGTCGGGCCCTGCTTCATCTGGATCCTGTCTACTGCTCCAACCTCGTTTTCTTTTTCCATTCCTGTGGTTCTATTTATTATTTCCCTGTTAACCCCTGTTGTGACCTCAATTGTTCCCCCCACACACACTCCATATTCATGTGATGAAGCCCTAACCCCCAGTGTGACTGTATTTGGAGATAGGGCCTTTAAGAAGGTAATTAAGGTTAAATGGAGTCGTAAGGGTGGGACTTTAATCCAGTAGTAGGTCTGGGGTCCTTAGAAGAAGAGACACCTGTGATCTCTGCACAGGCCCAGAGAAGAGGCCATGTGACCATGTGGGGACACAGTGAGAAGGTGGCTCTCTGCAACCCAAGGAGACCAGAAATCAACCTCGCCCGAAACCAACTCTGCTGGCACCTTGCAACTGGACTTCCAGTCTCCAGAACTATGAGAAAATCAATGTCTTTTGTTTAAGACTCCTAGTCCGTGGTATTCAGTCATGGCTGCCGGAACAGACTTAATGCAACCTCATAGCTCACTCCTACCCCTCGCCCTAATGCGCTTCATGTGTAAATTTTTAGTTTGTATGCATTTTAAAAAACGTGTAGTATGCAGTGCACGTTTACACAAATGGTTATATCTATGGATACATATTTGTTAACTTTTTCATTCAGCACTTTAAATTTTTTTTTTACTTTTTTGTTTTGTTTTCGTGATCTCTATACCCAACATGGGGCTCGAACCCAGACCCCCAAGATCAAGACTCGCACGCTCTTCTGACTGAGCCAGTGCCCCCCGTTCAGCATTGTTTTTCCAGATCCATCCATGTTGCCATGTGTATAGCTTATCCTTACTTCAAACTCATTTCTATTACTGTCCCCTTCATGTAACCTTGGAGAAAAACCTCTCTGGGCTTTAGTTTATGTATCAGATGGGATTGGAGGTTCCTGCCACACTAAACTCAGATGTCTAGGATTATAGAGACATCATGATTAAGAGATGTGTGATCTTGGCCATCTTACTCTAACTTCTCTGTGACTTAGTTTCTTCATCTGTTAAAGACGAAATTAATAATTCTACCTCTTAGGGCCACAATGGGGATTCGATGGCCTAATCCACATTAAGCTCTTAGTTGAGTGCCCAGCATGGAGACGAGCTCACGCAGAATGCTAATTATTGCTAGCTTTACTTGAGCGGAGGGGTGTGACATGCCACCATCTCAAATCTGCTCCTTGCTGAGGATCCAGACAGTGAATCAGTCAGGGTTTTGGCCCTCTGAGGAGACAGAGACAGCCACAAGTAAGTGTGTCACAGAGCACTGGTGCTAAAAGTGTAGTGTAACAAGGAGATAAACAGAGCACTTTGAGAAGCCAAGGGAAGGGATAATTATACCCCTCCTCACGCCACTGCAACTCTTCCTCCTACATTTCTTATCGCTCTAAGCAGCCCTAAGGTCTTAATTAAAACTCTGAACTCCTCCCCCCTGCTCTCCACAAGTGCAGTCAACCCTTGAACAACACGGGTTTAAACTGTGCAGGGCCTCTTATATGCAGATTTTTTTCCAATAAATACAGTACAGTACTATAAAGGTATTTTCTCTTATGATTTTTTTTTAAACTTTTTAATTTTGGAGAGAGAAAGAGTCCATGTGGCGGCGAGGGAGGGGGCAGAGGGAGAGAGAGAGTATCCCAAGCAGGCCTTATGCCCAGTATGGAGTGTGATGCAGGGCTTGATTCCCATGACGTTGGGGCATGACCTGAGCCAATATTGAGTCAGAAGCTCAACTGACTGAACCACCCAGGTGCCCTTCTTATGATTTTTAAAAAAAAATTTTTTAATGTTTATTTATTTTTCAGAGAGAGACAGAGCAGGAGTGGGAGAAGAGCAGAGAGAGAGGGAGACAGAATCTGAAGCAGGCTCCAAGCTCTGAGCCATCAGCACACAGCCCGATGCAGGACTTGAACTCACAAACTGTGAGATCATGAACTGCGCCAAAGTCGGCGCTCAACTGACTAAGCCACCCAGGCACCCCTCTTATGACTTTCTTAATAACATTTTTTTTCTCCAACTTACTTTATTGTAAAAACACAATATATATACAAAATATAGGTTAACTGACTTTATGTTGTCGTTGAGGCTTCTGGTCAACAGTATTTTATTAGTAGTTAAGTTTTGAGGGAGTCAAAAGTTGTACATGGATTTTCAAACTGTGCAGAAACTTGGCATCCCTAATCCCTGCATTGTTCAAGGGCCAACTGAATATCCAATTGGTTTCCAAGACCTTCCTACCAATCAGAAAATTTTGTCTCCCTCTCTCTATACCCTCCAACCCCTTGCACCTGTCCTGGATTCAAACTGATCAGGTCTTCCCTGAGTTAGTCAACAGCTTTTAAGAAACTAGCATGTAGGGGCACCTGGGTGGCTCAGTTGGTTGAGCGACCGGCTTTAGCTCAGGTCCTGATCTCATGGTTCGTGGGTTTGAACCCCACATTGGGCTCTGCGCTGACGGCTAGATCAGAGCCTGGAGCCTGCTTCGGGTTCTGTATCTCCTTGTCTGACCCTCCGCTGCTCAAGCTGACTCAAGCTCTCTCTCTCTCTCTCTCAAAAATAAATAAAACATTTAAAAAAATAGCATGTATACTGGGGTGCCTGGGTGGCTCAGTTGGTTAAGCGGCCAAATTCAGCTCAAGTCATGATCTCATGGTTTGTGGGTTTGAGCCCTGCGTCAGACTCTGTGCTGACAGCTCAGAGCCTGCTTCTGATTCTGTGTCTCCCTTTCTCTCTGACCCTCCCCCGCTCACATTCTGTGTGTGTCTGTCTCTTTCTCAAAAATAGATGTTAAAAAAATTAAAAAGAAAAGAACATGTATAGTCATTTATTTGCTGTATAATCAACACAGTCTCACAGAAAAAGATAGAAAATGCAAATGGAATAGAAACATATGCCTTTAGGGGCACCTGAGTGGCTCAGTTGGTTAAGCATTCAACTTTGGCTCAGGTTATGATCTCACAGTTCATGAGTTCGAGCCCCGCGTTCAGCTCTTTGCTGATAGCTTAGAGCCTGAAGCCTGCTCTGGATTCTGTGTCTCCCTCTCTCTCTGCTCACCTGTTCACACTGTCTCTCTCTCAAAAGTAAACCTTAAAAAAATTTAAACAAATATATACATCTAATATCACTACCATGATATAACCCCATTTTGATGTTTATCCTTCTAGATTTTCTCCTATCTCTACAAATGTGAATAAACGTTATTTACAAAACTACGATCATACTATAACTTTGGAATTCTGTTTTTGTCACTTAATATGTTTTGTACATTGTTCTATAGTAAATACACATCTATATTATTTTTTGACATGTTCATTTATTTTTAGAAGAATGACATTTAACAATTTGATGAGTGCTTTTTTAAAAAAAAGTTTTTGGGCGCCTGGGTGACTCAGTCGGTTAGGCCTCGGACTCGGGCTCAGGTCAGATCTCACGTTCGTGGGTTCGAGCCCCGCATCAGGCTCTGTGCTGACAGCCAGCTCAGAGCCTGGAGCCTGCTTCTGGTTCTGTGTCTCCTTCTCTCTCTGCCCCTCCTCCCCTCATGCTCTGTCTCTCTCTGTATTAAAAATAAAACATTAGGGGCACCTGGGTGGCTCAGTCGGTTGAGCGGCCGGCTTCGGTTCAGGTCAGATCTCACGTTTGTGGGTTCGAGCCCCGCGTCAGGCTCTGTGCAGACAGCGAGCTCAGAGCCTGGAGCCGGCTTCAGATTCTGTCTCCCTCTCTCTGCCCCTCCCCCTCTCATGCTCTATCTCTCTCTGTACCCAAAATAAATAAAACATTAAAAAAATAAATAAATAAAACATTAAAAAAATTTTTTTTAAGTTTTTATTTTAATTCCAATTAGCACAGTGTTATATTAGCTTCAGGTGTACATATAATGATTCAGCAGTTCTAGACATCACCCAGCACTCATCACAACCGATGGATTTCTTCATCCCATCACCTATTTAGTCAATTTATCCACTCTCCCCCCCTCTGGTAACCATCAATTTGTTCTCCATATTTAAGAGTCTGTTTCTTGGTTTCTCTCCCCCGCCCTTTGCTCATTTGTTTCTTAAATTCCACACATGAGTCCAATCATACAGTATTTCTCTTTCTCTGATTGACTTCATTTAGCATCATACTCTAGCTCAATTCATGTCATTGCAAATGGCAAGATTTTGTTCTTTTTTCTGGCTGAGTAACATTCCATTGCATATACGTATCACATCTTCTTTATCTATTCATCAGCTGATGAACATTTGGGGTCTTTCCATAGTTTGGCTATTGTTGATAATTCTGCTATAAACATTGGGGTGCAAAAATATCCCTTTAAATTAGTGGTTTTGTATTCTTTGAGTAAATACCCAACAGTGCGATTGCTGCATCATAGGGTATTTCTATTTTTAACTTTTTGAGGAAACCATACTGTTTTCCACAGTGGCGGCACCCATTTGGATTCCCACCAACAGTGCCCACGAGCTCCTTTTTCCCCATATCTTTGTTACACCTATTTCTTGGGTTGTTGATTTTAGACACTCTGATGGGTGTGAGGTGAGATCTCATTATAGTTTTGATTTGCATTTCCCTGATCAGTGATGTTGAGCATCTTTTCATGTGTCTATTTATAGATATTTGGTATTTAGGTTGATTCCCTTTCTTCCCAGTGATAAACAATGCTGAGATGGGATGGACATGTTTGTGGTGTTATCACTGTGTACTTGTCCCACTTCCTTAGGGGAAGGGGAATTACTGAATCAAAGGAAGTCACATATCTAAGGCATTTGTGCATTTTAGCAAATTGCCCTGCGGGGAAAGCCTCTTGACTTGTCTAGTGTAGAGATGACATGAATTACTAGTGACATACTATTCCATTTCCATGCTTATTATTCAAACAATTTTGTCTAATCATTCATGTCACATGGTTTGGGGCCTGTTCAGAGGGAGGAAGATCCTGCCTTGAGATTCCTATGGGGCAATATATGGTGGACTGTTTTCATATTTAATTATCTAGATTAGTTCTTTTTAATCTTGCCATCAAATCTGCATAGCAACCTATGGCCCCACCTGGCGACCCTAGAAGGGCTTCTGTATCTTTAGACCCGAGTTCAGGTTCCGACTTAGTAACTTCAGGCTTTCTCTTCTCAAAGCTAGCTCTGAGAGTGAGTATGGTGTGTGGGCGTGGCCACCTTTCAGGGGAAGGTTCCTCCAAGAGGGGCTAGCCCTTTGCCATTTGGTACCCTCGTATCTCTGCTTTCCAGTACAAGTGCCTGGCACATGGGGGACCCTCAGAAATGTTTGTGGAACAAATGAATAAACATACCACTCTAGCTTCCACTGCTTTCCTATTATGTAAACTCAAGACATCATGATGCATTAAAACAGAACTACTCTCTATTCTCTTTGAGGGTAGATCTTAATCATCTTTAGATCTCAAGCTTCTAGCACATAGTAGGTTTTCAGTTAGTGTACAGGCAATTGTTCATTTCATTCCCTCTGCCTGGAGTTCTTCATTTGGCCCCTGCCCCAGCCAGCTCTGGACTTTGCCGAAATCTCAGCTGTTCTGTCAGGATTATCTCAAAAATATCACCTTCTTTCTTGGTCATTCCAGCCCAACAAGTAAAAGCTGGTATTTTTGGCTAAGTGCTTTACGCATATTATACATATTAATCCTCAACCATTCAAATTCGGTATCATCATTCCCATTTTACAGTTTAGGAAATAGGAAATAATTTCTGCAGGGTCAAACACTAGTGACAAGGTCAGGAATCAGACTCCACATAAATGGCCTTAAAGATGAAGTCCACAGCCACTACAGAAGGTATCTCTCTCTGCACTACATTCCTATTATATTTTATCAGATTGGTATAGATGTCTCATCCTTTGCACATCTCCATATTCTACTGGATCAAGAACTCCCTGGGGAGTTTAAGTCTAGGGCCTAGACAGTGTCTAGATACTGGTTTCTGATCCCTAAATATGTGCTAATTGGTCTGTGATCCTAGTTTCTGTCAGTGTCTAATATCCATGCATAGGAATCATCTAGAACCACGAAGTCTCACTCACACAGTTCAGAATGCTTCCTGCTCTCCCACACTATCCTGAACTTGTGCACGTAACCACACTCTTAAATTCTTTTTCATGGTTTGTGTATATGCCCCTTAAAACTGGTAGCATCCAAGGGTAAATCTTACCTGTGTTTCATCTCTTTATCCCAACTCTTGGCTTAGCATTGAGGTACTAATAAATGTGAATTAATATTCAAACCTCGGTCACCCCTCCCTTATCATCAGATAATAAACAAACACTTCCAAGAACTCCCCCTTTCCGCAAACGCAAGCTTGCCCCGAGTATAGATACTGGGGATCATGCCCCAGGTCCACTGGAATGGCCCCATCAAGCTGGGAAATAGAGTTTAATGTTTTAGCCTCTCCTTGGGTGTGGCCTTTGTAGGGTGGTCGACCTGTCCCTAGTCACCCAATGGCCTATTTCTTTGTGTTTTTCTTTGTCTCTGCCAGTTTCTCTGTCTTTTGTTCCTTTGCCTCTGGACCTGCTTCTCTCCAGATTCCCTTCCTTTTCTTATAGATCCTCCGACTGTGCGCCAATGACTCCATATCTATTATGTTTCTACATCTCTTTGTCTCTGGAGGCCAATCTTTTGCTCCAGTATTTTCGGTGCACCACTGTCTCTCGGTCTCTCTCGGCTTTTGCGTTCTGACTCGGAGTTCTTGGGTTACGACTTTGTGTCTGGCTCAGGGTCTCCGCCCCGGGCCTGATTTCAACGGCTGTCTCTCCCCAGCATTTCCCAGGCGTCTGCTTCTAGCCTCAAGCTGCTGCTCCGGCCTCGGTCTCCCGCAGCCCAGCCCCCATCCCCTCCCCATTCCCGGCCCCAGGCCTCTCGGACCCGCCGCGCTTTGTTTCCTGTGTCTCGGCGCCCCGCCCCCGCCCCGTCTGGGGTCTCCACCGCCCTTTGTTTGCCTTGGTCTCTCCCCCACCCCTCTCCCTGGGTCAGTCTTCCATCTCTCTTTGTCTCTCCGGGCCAGGGTGGCTGGCGCAGTCGGCCAGCCCCGGGGGTCGGCGCAGGTGGCCCGACACAGCGACAATTAAGAAGAGTCTTCGGCCCTCATCACCCGGCTCCAACCCAGGAGGTACACGGTTAATACCACCGAGTTCGGGCAACTGTCCTCGGCTTAGAGTAGCCCTCTCCGCGGCACGCGGCCTTCCGCTGGCCACCGAGCGCCGGAGGACGCGGGCGGCCTCCACAGGTTTGCAGCTCCTCCCAAGTCCTAGAGCGGCTTGGTGCGGCCTAGCGCTTCCGCTTCCCGTTCCCGCCCCCGGCGGCCGCCCCCGGGACGCCTGGGTCCGAGCCCCCTCCCCATTTGGCGCGGAGCCCGCTTTCCCCGGCCGCCGGCGGCTCCGGCAGCGAAACCCGGCCAAGGAGCTCGTGAGGGCGCCGGTGTGGCACAGCGGGAGGCGGCTGGGAGAAGAAGGGGGCGCTGCGGGCCGGAAGGAGCAGCAGGTGCAGGGACCGCCGGCGGCGCGGGCGGGGGTCCTCGGGAACCGCACCCCGCACATCAGACCCGGCCGCTGCCCGGTGCCGGCGCTGGCCGGCAGAGGGCAGCGACAGGGCGCCGCGGGCCGCACATGGCTGTGTGACCGTGGGATTGTGTCTGTCCCCTTGCTCAGGGCGGCTTGCGGGCGATGGAGCGCGCGGTGGAGCCCTGGGGCCCGGATCTCCAGGGCGCAGAGGAGAGGGAGCAGCTGAGAGGCGCCCGCACAGGTGAGGGTCGGGGCGGTGCCCCGCCACGGGCAGGTAAAAGGCTGGGTGGGGACTCTGGTGCTAGCTCTGTCTGGCCGAAACCTAGAAAAATCGGACGTGAACCGTGCTTCCAGGAGGAGGGGGAGGGGAGCAAAAATCGAGGGAGGGAGCCAGAGTTTCTGAGCACCTACTGTGCGTCAGGCGGTGAGGGGCATCATCGCAAGGACTCTCCCCGCTCCTGGACAGTCATCAGCAGCCTCACTGCCTCTGCCCTACTTCAGGCCTCGTTCTGTTTCATCTTGAGAATTGCAAAGCCTCCCCACAGCCCTTTTCAGCGATGCACTCAGCAGCCACACTGATCCAAGTCCCAATGTAATCCTGTTTGCCTTCTCAAAAACCTTCCCTACTTCCTTTCTGCATTCTAAAAGCCTTAACGTGGTGTTCGATCTAGGCCTTACAGGCTTAATGTAGTCCCAGCATCCCTTTCCAGCTTTAGCTTCCATTCCTCTCCATGGTTTACTCTTTTCTCTGCTGTCAGAGCTTGGCCGTATCCCCTTATTTCCTCTCTCGTGACCATAGTTATTCCAAGCCCACAATTATAATTATTTGTGCTTGATCTTATCTCTCCTACCAGCCCTAAGCATTTTGAGAGACAGGTGTGCGTCTGTCTGGGTCTTCTTAGGTACACGCAAGGTCACTGAAGTAATATATTACACGATGGTCTAATAGAAGAAGATAAAATAGAAATAATAAATACTAGGCTGTCCAAATAGAGACAGTATAATGCAGTGGTTAACACAGGCTTGGGAATCCGACAGAGCTGAGTGAGAAACGTGGTTGTAATACTTTCTAACCCCATTGCTCCTTGGCCTTTTGGTTAAGATTAAGTGTAATGTCGGTGCTTATCCGTGTAATACTTTGTCACCTTAAGCGAGGGACTTAAATTCTTGGAATCTCCATGTCTGTAAAATGGGTGTAGTAATAGTATTGTGTCACAGGCTTGTTTGCAAGGAGTCAGTGATGCTTAGCTCAGTATTAAGGGCGTGTTAAAAGGAAGTTACTGTTGATGAGAGGCACCAATAATCAGTGTTTGAGAAGTTCAGAGGAGAGAGAAGAGACATCCTTGTGACCACAGATTGTCAAGGAAGCCTTCCTGGGGAAGTTGCTATCAAAGATAGGAGCTGAGCCAAAGGGCAGGGTCTACTACTCCCTTTTGTTTCCCCAGGTATAGGGAGTGAGAATGTGGAGATTTCTCAGCCGGATGAGTTTGAACATACCCCCCAGGAGGATGACTTGGGGTTCAAGGAAGAGGAAGATTTGGCTCCAGGTCATGGAGTAGGAAATGCCTCTCTCAAACCTGAAGGCATCCAGACCTGGGATGACTTGTGGGTCCAGAGAGAGGGACCAGGAAAACCTCAGGCTCGGGACAGAGGTCCCCGGCTCCTGGGAGAGCCGCGCTGGGGCCAGGCTAGTGATCGGGCTGCCGTGTGCGGTGAGTGTGGCAAGAGCTTTCGGCAGATGTCAGATCTGGTGAAACACCAGCGGACCCACACAGGGGAGAAACCCTACAAGTGTGGGGTCTGCGGCAAGGGCTTTGGGGATAGCTCTGCCCGTATCAAACACCAGCGAACTCATAGTGGTGAAAAGCCCTACAGAGCCCGACCGCCAGCCCAGGGTCCCCCAAAGATTCCTCGGGCCAGGATCCCGGCTGGTGAGCGCCCCACCATCTGCGGCGAATGTGGCAAGAGCTTCCGGCAGAGTTCTGACCTGGTGAAACACCAGCGGACACACACGGGTGAGAAGCCCTACAAATGTGGCATCTGCGGCAAGGGCTTTGGTGACAGTTCTGCTCGCATAAAGCACCAGCGGACACACCGGGGGGAGCAGCCACCCCGGCCGGTGGTGCCCAGACGGCAGCCTTCCCGCGCAGCCACGGCAGCCACCCAGGGACCCAAGGCCCAGGACAAGCCATACATCTGCACTGATTGTGGCAAAAGATTTGTGCTCAGCTGCAGCCTTCTGAGCCACCAGCGCAGTCACCTGGGGCCCAAACCTTTTGGCTGTGATGTGTGTGGAAAGGAGTTTGCCCGGGGCTCAGACCTGGTGAAGCATCTGCGGGTGCACACGGGAGAGAAGCCCTACCTGTGCCCTGAGTGTGGCAAGGGCTTTGCTGACAGCTCTGCCCGGGTCAAACACCTCCGCACCCACAGCGGGGAGAGGCCTCACGCCTGTCCAGAATGTGACCGCACCTTCAGCCTCAGCTCCACCCTTCTCCGCCACCGCCTCACTCACATGGAGCCCCAGGACTTCAGCTTCCCAGGCTACCCTTTGGCCCCCCTGATCCCCAGCCCACCCCCCAGCTCAAGCCCACCCCCACCTCCTCTTGGCACGAGCCCCCCACTGACACCTCGAAGCCCTTCACACTCAGGCGATGGGCCTTTTGGCCTGCCTGGCTTGGAGCCAGAGCCTGGGGGCCCACAGGCGGGGGAACCACCCCCACCACTGGCGGGTGACAAGCCCCACAAGTGCCCTGAGTGTGGCAAGGGCTTCCGCCGAAGCTCAGACCTGGTGAAACACCATCGTGTGCACACAGGGGAAAAACCCTACCTCTGCCCTGAATGCGGCAAGGGTTTTGCTGACAGCTCGGCCCGAGTCAAGCACCTCCGCACCCACCGAGGTGAACGGGCTCGGCCACCACCACCGTCCACTCTCCTGAGGCCACATAACCCCCCTGGCCCAGCACCCGTGGCCCCTCGACCCCGAGTCCGAGCCCAGCCCTCTGGACCCAGCCAGCCCCACGTGTGTGGCTTCTGTGGGAAGGAGTTTCCCCGGAGCTCAGATCTGGTCAAACATAGGCGAACACACACTGGGGAGAAGCCATATAAGTGTGCAGAGTGTGGCAAAGGTTTTGGTGACAGTTCTGCCCGAATCAAGCACCAGCGTGGGCACTTGGTCCTGAGGCCCTTTGGTACAGGGGATGGTCGGGCAAGGCCCCTCAAAGAGGAGCCGCCAACAGGACTGGAATGATGGGGTCCAGGGAAGGTGGAGGCCCAGGAGACCAAAGGGAGGGTATCTGCTGCTTAAGCAGAGAAGAAAGGGCCGGGGAGGTGGTGGGAGGGAGAAGAAGGGGAAGAAATGGGAGAAAGGAGTGAATAGATAGAAATAGAGATTGGAGACCATGACCTTGAAGCTCAGGAAACTGTCCTGGCTGGGCTCAGTTGGGACCTTGACAGTGTGGTCTATACCCCCAGCTTCTAGAACACTGCCTTGTACTCTGAATAGTGTAGGCACTCAATAAATACTTGTTGAATGAATAAACTGGCCTTAGCCTGAGGGCCCTTAAAGAACTCTAAATACCTACTGCCTCTTACTCCGTTAAGAATTGCTCCTGCCCACCCCAGCCTTGCCCCCAGGAGGCCAGCACCCTGGCCAGCACCAAACAGGGTTTGACTTTATGAGTTTACAACAGTGAGACTTCAGGAGTTTGGGGCTGTAGAGAGGCAGGAGCACCTGCCTTGAACCTTCTGATGGGGAGAGCGTTGCTGTGTGGACCGCAGTACGCAGGCTCAGGCCCCTGGACATGGTCTTAGCCAGGAAGGGCGCTCTTGGACTGCCCAGACCCATCTGCCCTGACACACCTGGATGCTGGCAGAATAGACAGACCAGAGACAGCAGAAGGAGCACTCATGCACGCGATGCCAAGCCCAGGTCCTGGCGGACGTCAGCGGAGACAAACTGGCTGGGAGAAGGGCAGGACCGGAGTGAGGAAAGGCCAGGGAAGCTCCAAGGCAGGACAGCCACATTTCCTTCCATGTATCTCCTTGCCAATAAACTTTCTTGTCTGAAGCTTGGACTCTGCTTGTGTGTGCGTGCACAGGGGAGGGGTGGAAAAGATGTCAAAGCCTCACCACAGGTGAAGCTATGTGTCATGTCACCTTGTGAGGGTCTCTTACCCTCTTTGACCCCATCAAATGAAGTTGGGATAGTCTGCTGCTGTGACATCTGGTTGAGAGAACAGCCACCAGGTTTGTCAGCTGATGCCCCCGCCCAGACCCGAGTTCTGGCTGCCCACAGATGCCACCTACACCACAACGTCGAGCGCGGCCCCTAAAAGGAAAAACACTTGGCGCCACAGGGTGGGCTGGGTTCGGTGAGCGCCGTTGCTCTGGCGGCAGGTCCCAGGAGAAAGGTGGCTCTCCGTCTAGTACAGGCACTGAAGTCCCTGGCACTGATTCTCTGTCAATTGGGAAACCCCGCCTCCCTGAGGCCCTTTTTATTTGTCGGAAAACAGGTCATTTGACCGCATAGTCCAAAGAGAGGGCAAAAGGATGCCTCTTTAACCCCTGTAAAAAAAAAAAAAAACAACAACCACCGTATTTTCTCAGTGATCCATACGTCATCAGGAGGAGGACTACAATTCCTAGCTTTTTCCGAGAAGGGCGCCAATGGGGAGGAAAGCGGAACTGACCTGATTGGCCAGAGACAAAGAAGAGGAGGGCAGTTAACCCATCTGAGAAATGAAGTACAAGATTGCTTTGCAACTTCGCGGTTTGGGCGTCTCCTATTCTGCAGGGGGGAATGGTCCCCAGATAGAAGCTCTCGCGAGATCCTAACCCTCCGCTAGGCTTCCCTAGAAACCACTGAAAGCTTGCTAGAGCGCCCTTCTCCGGGTCTTCCCACTTCTGCCAAGTTGTTCAATACACTCTTGAAACCCTGGAATGTTGCATTCAGGCCTGGGATTCTTGGAGACTGGGGTCCTTAAGTGCACACACACCCGTCTGAACTGAGGCTTCTGGGGACTTTGGGAAGATCGTCCCTGCTGGTTTCCGTATTTCCCTTCCCAACCAGTTGACCTCCAAGTCGGCCTGCCGTTGTAAGGCTAAACCAAACAGACGCCATGACAGGCTTTAAGTTTCCCCTCTGAACTAGAAGGCCTAAGTTTCAGTTTCCCCAAACCTATCAGGCAGTTACACATTGCCTAGAGCAGGAGAGACCACCTTGCGGTATCCAATCAGAAAGGCCAGCTACCTCTCCCCACATTCCTTAAGGTGAGGCCTGCAGTTAGGAACTTTAGATAGGACCCTGTTACCTAACGTTAAAGTTAACCTGTTAGTCACCAAACAAGACCCTGGACTCGCTCTGTAATTGGTTAATTTCAAAACTACTCTAAATATTGTGGTTGGGTCCCGCCAAAAATAACGAACGCTCTAAACAAACTGTATGGTTAAAGTTGCTGCCAATGCTGTTATACAATAATGATAGGATCACTGTACCTGTGTCACAATTTCTTGTAACGCCCCCTTCACAAGCCCCATATAAACCCTGCTCAGCCCTTGTTCGGGGCTCTCAGCACAGATCCACTGCATTGGTGAAGTCTGTGAGCCCGAGTCTAGGCCCCGGCGAGCCTAAGCCCGTAATAATAAAGCCCTTTGCCTTTACATGCGTGCCTCGGTCTCCCTGGTGGTCTCTGGCCTTTGAGGATACTGCGTTTTGGGCATTACACCGTGAACTTTGTAAAATCACATCTGACTGTGTGGCTCCCCTATTAAAATCCCTGCCGTATTTCCACATTTCTCCTCTGAAAAACGTAACTCCTTGACATTCAAGGTCTTCCATTTGTGTGGTTTCAGCCCTGTGCCTCTCAAATATTACTTGGAATGCTCATCCCCATCCCCACTCCCTCCCACTTGTTAACCTCTCCAAGTCAGAACACTTCAAGCATTACTTTTCCCTCTGCAAGCCTTCCCTGAACCTCTGGCCTGGGTTAGAATCTACTTATCCTCAATACTTAACACATCGAGAACTTCTTGAGGATAATGAGTCACTCAACAGCATTACCTACTGTGTGCTGGGTATGGGGGATAGGAGGATGAATAAGACAAAGTCTCTTCCCTCAGTTTCTATGCAGAAGATGGACGTTGGACAAATAATTACAAGTGTAGTATGGACTGTGCAGGAAGCATACATACAGAAGAGAGTCCTACCCGATTCAAAGGTCTCTCCAAAGAGGTGGCAACTATGTTTAGACCTGGAGTAAGCTAAGAAAAAGAGTGGGGGATGGGATAGGAGCTGGAGTCTTCTAGGAGGAAAGAAGAGGATGCACCAAATCCTTGGGCACTCAGGAATTGAAGTAAAGTTCTAGCAAGTCTGAAGGCAAACACTGAAATGCAGACCGGTGAGGTGTAAGATAAAGGAAGGCTTTTCCACTTCAACTTTCTACCTCCCAGTCCTAACAGCAGCCTGGCACACAACAGGCCTCACTAAATATTTGGTGAACAGTGTCCTCGGCATATGATGGGCTCTTCACAAGAGTTTACAATCCCATAAACTGCTACTTCCATTTCAACATGGCAAACCCCCACTCATCTTTGAAGTTCCTTCACATTTCTCTCTTCAGCAAGGGCTGCACCCAATAAGTACTCCCTTCCAAGGGGGTTATTCATCTTACTAGGCTTATCTTACTCATCTTACTATGCTGCCAGAACCCTTATACACCTATTGTTTTCCCTTTCATAAGTGTATATTTATATTTATTCATATATATATTTTTTAAAAATCACAATCTTTTTTTTTACTAGACTATGAGATTCTCAAGAACAGAAACTAGATCTCTCAGGTTCGGGTATATGCTCATACATACTTGTAGAGCAAATGGAGAGAGATCCTCTTTCCCTTTTTGCAAGCATCTATTCCAAAGCTTTCCCAGAGCAGGAGACCCTTCCAGTGGTGACTTTAAGTGTTCTCAGCAGAGTCTCCCCACTGACCGAATCAGGGCAAACAGGCCTCGCCTTTTGCTAGAGGTGGGGCTTCAGCCATAACCTGGCCCCTCCCTACCTCTTCTCCATCACCCATGTTAAATTCACCCTTGCTAACTCACCTGGCTCCAGGCACATGAACCTTCTTTCTGTTCCTCAAATAGGCCAAACTTATTCTCACCTTAGGCCTCTGCAGTTCTGTCTAGAACACTTTTCCTCCAGATTTTCAAATGGCTAATCTTTTCTCCTCATTCAAGATTCATCGCAAGTATTATTTCCTCAGAGATGCTTCCCCTATCCACATGAAAGAAACCCCCAACCATAGCCACTCTCTACTGCATCGCCTTGCCCTATGTACTTCATTATCTGAAATTATCTTACTGACTTACTTGTTTACATGTTTTACACTCTTAAAAGTTCCATAGCAACCAAGATTTGTTTTCCTTTTGTTCACTACTGCATCTCCAATACCCTGAATGGTGCCAGGCACTACCAGAGCCCAAGAAATACTTGATTAAGAGAATGAACACAACCAAAGTGGGTCTTGGTGATCTTGAGTGTGAGTATCCAGGCATTTGCCCCCTTTTCCTTGCTCTGAGGAAGAGCAGAAGCTTGACCAGATGTAATCCCAATATCCAAATTATGCCCTGGCCTCTGGAGACCGAGACTCAGGTTTGAGTCCTACCTCTGCCACCAGTTTCCTCACATTACTTCATTTCAGAAACATCATTTGGTGCAACAGAAAGGATATGAGCTTTGAAATCTGCTACTTACCAGCTCTGTGACTTTCAGCAAATTATTGAAGTTCTCTAAGCTTTCGGTCCTTCGTTTGTCAAAGGAAGACATTATTATTGATTCCCACTGGGATGTTATAAAGAGATGTAAGGATTATAAGCAATTACTGAATGTTATTTCTCTTTTCTTTCTTTTCTGAATCTTAGTTCCCCCATTCATAAAATGGGAGAATTAAGTATCTTTTTCAGAAGTGGGAAATACAGCTCTTTCCACAAAATACTTCGTTTTTAAAATTTTTATTTATTTTTGTAAGTAGGCTTCACACCCAGCAGAGAGCTTGAACTCAAGACCATGAGAAGCTGAGATCAGAGTCGGAGGCCTAACCAACAGCCACCAAGTGCCCCATAAAAGATCTCAATTCTTAAATGTGGCAAATTAAAATGTGTAAAAGCCCTCTATTTTTAAAAATTAAAAAAAAAAGTAAAAACACCCTGAGGGTCAAACAAGATACTTCTGTGGACTGGGTTTGACCAGAGGGACTACTAATTTCCCACTTAGGCTATTAGTTGTCAGGGATGCTATGAGCACTCTTCCTGTATAACTTAGGCAAATCAGTTTTGCCCCTAAAGTTCAGTTAGCTGATCTGTAAAATGGATCAAAGATCTGTGTGTAAAACACTTAGCATAATGCTGGCGCATAGTAGGCACGCCACACCCTAAGTGGCAGCGGTGGCTTGGGTGGCTGTTGATTTGGGAAGTATGTATTCAAGAGGCAAGACATCCCAGACACCAGGAGACTGGTGTAAGGGCGACTCCGGGAAAGGAGAAAAAATAGAAGAGGAGGAAAAAAGAGGGGAAGGGAAGAGGTGAGCAGGCAACCGGGTCCGCCCTCCAGGCGGGGCGCCAGCGAGAGGCCCAGGCCGGGGCGGGAGCGCACGTGGCCTATTTTGGGCGGAGCAGACGCGCTTGGCCGCAGCGGAGACCTCCGAGGCGGCCACAGGAGACGATCCTTGAAGGTAGGTAACAACCGGACGCCGGGATGGGGCGGCCAGGGGCTCCTGGGAGTTGGGGTACAGCGGACGGCGCCAGATATGGGTTCGCCACCCTCCCGGGGCAGTTCTGGCCGAAAGCCTGGGTTCTCTGGGCCCCTCCTCCTCGGGGGCGGGTTTACGTGACCTGACCAATGACAGACCGTCTGCAAGGCCCCGCCCCGCCCCGCCCCCGGAGCCGCGGCCTCGCAGAGTGCCCAACCGCCCGGCGCCCTGGCCAGGGGCTGTGCTAGCGCCGAATCTGCGGCTGGTGAGTGAGTACTCCCCCAGGGTCTCCGCCCCGATCCCGCCCCCAGACCCTGCCCTAGAGCTCAGGGCCTCTGGCCCAGGCGCCGGGGAGTGACTCAGCGTGGGGAGGGTGGCGACTTGCTGGGGTTGGAGATTCGAACTGTACGGGGCCTTGAATGCCAGGATGAGTGGGGAGAACGAGTGTCTTCGGAGCTGGTCCTCGGGCGTGGGGCTGGGCTGGGGTGGAGGGAAGAGGGCAGACCCAGAGACCAGGGCAGGGCGGGAGAAGCCAAGGCGTTACCGCCTTGCTGGGGTCAGGGCCATGGGGCGGGGTAGGGGTGGGTGAGAGTGGGTGCAGGTCCTGGGTTTTTGACCCAGCTCCTTGCCTCAGAACATCAAGATGCCTGGTGAACAGCAGACAGAGGAGGAGGAAGAGGAAGAGATGCAAGAGGAGATGGTGCTGCTGGTGAAGGGTGAGGAAGATGAGGGTGAGGAGAAATATGAGGTGGTGAAACTCAAGATCCCCCTGGACAACAAGGAGGTACGTGTCCCACACCAGGGGGCCTAGTTGCTTCTATGTCTGGTCAGGTCCAGCCACCCTCAGACAAACCACCAGTCCAGCCTCAACTTTCCTCTGAATCTTAGACCTAGAATCTCAAGTTGGTGGCCCATCCTTCTGCTCTACTGTTCATGCTGCCATCAGACAGATGTCACACCTGGTGTGCCGGACTCTGTGCTGGGTGCTGGACAGTGAATGCTATCCTTGGTTCCCTTGGTTCCCCATGGAGCTTGATGTCTAGCGGGATTAGACTGACAAGTAACCACACAGCCACTATCCCGTGTGATGAGTGCAACACAGGAGGTGTGGATGCCCAGAGCTGGGAACTTAATGCACACTTAGGGGTGAATGAGGGGTGGTTAGGTAGGCAACAGCAATTGGAACACCTGACAGTAGCATTTGCTATGCACCAGACACTGTTCTATGTACTGCAAATCGATACCGTAGTCAGGATTTGGTCCATTTTACAGGTAGGGAAACTGAGGCCCAGGAAACTGGACAGTTTGGTGACTGGCCCAAGGTCTCAAAGTTAGTAAAGGGAGATGGCTTAAGCCGGGGCCAGCAGGGGTGAGTTAGATTTCCCCATTGGAGATCCTAACTGCCACCAGGTATGTTTCCACTTTCCAGAACCCTAAAGGACTCTCACCCCAAGCCAGAGGAGCCCTGAGTCCAACTGGAGGGCTCCTGTTGGGGAGGTTTCTGGGCCCAGGCTCCCTCTCATTTCTTCCTGCTAAGGGCCATTTCTCTGGGAAAGAGAGTTCTGCTGCCCCCTAGTGGATGTGGTGGGCCGGGAGTGGGAGAGGGGGCGCTGACTACTTTGGCAACTGCTTCCAGTCAAAATAACTGTCTAGTTCCATTTTCCTCAGGCCTCCTTGACCTGTCATCCTAGTTCAGCCTGTGTCTTCTGGCCCTGTGGATCCCCTAATCTCAGCCTTTGCCCTATAACTTAAGAACCGAGACTCCAGAGCTTAGGGTGCACTCCAACTCTCTTTCCAGCTGTGTGACCTTGGGCAAGTTTCTTAACCTCTTTGTGACTCAGTTTCCTCATTTGTAAAAGGGAAATCATAACAGCACCCACTTCTTGAGGTTGTGGGGACTGAGTTAATACACGTGAAGAGTTAGAACTGTGTCTGTGCATAATAAACCCTGCATAAATATTTGCTGCTGATATTCATTCTTCTTCTTAGGGTTCAAGACCTTACACTAGGTCATCTTTTTGGAGATTTTTCAAGTAATTTCTATCAAAGAACTTTGTGGGCTGAAACCTGGGGCTAGAAGTGAACAGGGAAGCCAACATGGAGGCATGGAGGCCTAGACAGAGGACTGAGGGCAGACAACTCAAGGCAATGGGGAAGGCTTCAGGGAGATGACTTGGTCCTTGAAGACTTGGTGATTGGTAAATGGAGGAAGAGAAAGGGCATCCCAGAAGGAAATAGCTAATGCAAAAGCTCAGAGATGAGGCCAGAGAAGTAGGTGGAGCCAGAGCGTAAAAGGCATTGGAAGCCAACATAGAAATTTAGACATAGTCTCAAATCGGGGGAGGGACATGATTGATTTTCTGTTTAGAAGAAACATTGGCTGCTGTGGGGTACCAAGCCAGGTAAGGCTCGTAGCCTGGTCTAAAGTTTTGACAGCAGTGGAGAAAAGATGGAGAGAAGGGGACCTTTGTGAATCCTGATTGGACTGGCTGGAGGTAAGGATGGCGATGTGGGGAGTGGGCATGTCTAGTCATCAAACCTATGTAGCACTAGACTCTAAATGGTATCATGTAGCAGTGAAAAGCACTGGTGCAAATCCTAGCTGTACCAGTTACCAGCTTTGCCTTGGCTCTCTCATCTGTATAAAGGAGTAATGAGAGTTACAGTCCTTGACTGCTAGCCCGAGAAGTATCATCTGGGTTACTGGCTTCGGGGGAGGAGGTTGGAACTGAGGATTACACACAGACATCCCATGAACTGTGCCCACAGCATTTAGCACCATGCCCACAGCATAGCTCATTAACTTGCCGTGTGGTCTCCCTGAGTCTCAGTTTCTATGAAATGGTGACCTCAAAACCTCTTCCCAGTGCTAACATTCTGTGACTTTTAGCTATCACCCAGTCCCACGAGCAGTCATTGTCCAGAATAGGCCTGAATTGTACTGCACTTGGGCTGGAGTATCCTGTCACTGCCCATCAACATCCAATCTACCTTTAATGAATAGAAAAGATTTTCTCAGAAGGTTCTATGCACATCCAATCCTATCTCTCTTTGCTTAAACCCTTGAGTAGTTTTCTGTTTCCTTCAGGATAAAGTCTCAGCTCCTAAGCCTGGCATTCAGAGCTTCTCACCGTCTGACCTCATGTCCTGGCTTATCTCTAATCACTCAGCTCCTCTCCCATGCCCTGGCTTCAAACACACCTGACCAGTTCTCATCTGTATGACTCTGCCCATGTGGTCTTTCGGCCTGTAAAACCCTCTTCACCTTTTCGACCTGCTTTCTCCAGGGGTAGCTCTTGTCTCTTCTAGGTCAGATTTCTTAACTTTTAACATGCATAGAATTCACCTGGTGATCTTGTTAAAATGAAGGTTTTGGTTCTGCAGGTCTGGGGTGGGATTTGAGATTCTGCATTTCTTTCTTCTTTTTTTTTAAATTTTTAATGTTTTTATTTATTTTTGAGAGACAGAGACAGACAGCGTGAGCAGGGGAGGGTCAGAGAGAGAGGGAGATACAGAATCCAAAGCAGTCTCCAGGCTCTGAGCTAGCTGTCAGCACAGAGCCTGATGCGGGGCTCAAACCCACAAACCATGAGATCATGACCTGAGCAGAAGCCAGACGCTTAACTGACTGAGCCACCCAGGCACCCCATCTTTCTTTTTAAAAATTTTTTTCACAGTTATTTACTTTTGAGAGAGAGACAGAGTGAGAGCAGGAGAGGGGCAAAGAGAGGGGGACACAGAACCTAAAGCAGGCTCCAGACTCTGAGCTGTCAGCACAGAGCCCAACATAGGGCTTGAACCCAAGAATTGTGAGTCATAACCTGAGCTGAAGTTGGACACCCAACTGACTGAGCCACCCAGGCACCCCATCTTTTTTTTTTTAAGGTTTATTTATTGGAGGGAGAGAGAGAGAGAGAGGGCGCGTGAGCAGGGGAGGGGCAGAGAGGGAGACAAAATCTGAAGCTGGCTCCAGGGTCTGAGCTGTCAGCAGACCCCGATGCAGGACTCAAACTCATGATATTGGAGATCATGACTTGAGCCAAAGTCAGATGCTTAACCACCAAGCCACCCAGGCACCCCGAGATTCTGCATCTCTAACAAGTTCCTAGTGATGCTGATGTCGATCTGTGGACCACAGTTGCTGCAACTAGGAGCAAGAGGATAGGGTCGTATTTTACACTTTGTACCAAAAAGAGGGGAGATTCTGACTGCTAAGAGTCCAGGGGAGGGGGACAGTCTGTGTGGGTGACCTCAGACTTGTCAGTGAGATAGAATTGTCTCATGGCAGAGAATAGGTATTTTGGACAATGACAGACTTTCAGTTCAAATCCTGGCTCTGCCTTTGATTAGCTGTAGGGTCTTGGGTAATCACTTTACTGCCGAGTCTTATTTCCTTATTCAGAAATGGAGCAGATGATACCTAACCCAAAGGATTGTGAGAGTTTAAAATGAGAACATGGATGGAAAGCACTTAGCACAGTTCCTGGCACATAGTGAATGTTCAGTGAACGGTAGTTGTTGTTGTTATTGTTAATCACATAACAACACTCCATAAACCACAAACTTCAGATCCCTGAATTTTCATATTATTATATTTGTATCCTTATTGTACTCTCTTATAGTACAAATACCATTCTAATGTCCAAGTCTACTAGTTGTAGAATTAAAGGCATGAAAGGCCTTTAATGATCCTCTAGTCTGGTATTTGCCAAGTTTCAGTGACCTGTGTATCACTCACCTGTTGTGCTCCTCTGTTTATTCTTCAGATAGATTCACATCATTTTGTTAACTAAATCTGCCTTCATCTAAATAATGATATTGATGGAACTGTGGATTTCATGTGATCTATTGTTTTTCTAGCGTCCATGAAAATAAATATATAATGATTATAAGATAGTTTCCCTACAGACCATGTACAGTACTCTTTGCATCTTGAGGTGTGCAGCCTCAAGTTGGGAAATATCTCACCTAGCCTGTCTCCCCTTTCTTGGGACACTGAGGCAGAGGATAGGAGTGACTTGCTTGGTGTTTTAATGAGCTAGACTCTGCCTGTGTTACCAAGATTCTTCCTGGAGGGTTCCTGGCTGGCTCTGTTGGTAGAGCATGTGACTCTTGATCTCAGAGTCATGAGTTTGAGCCCCACGTTGGATATAGAGATTACTTGAAAAAAAAATTTTTTTTTCTGGGGCCCTGCATCCTGAAGCTGGAGATACGAAGGCCACTCATGTGAAGATTTTCTTTCACTTAAGTCAGTGAATCCAGCATAAGAAAGCCCTCAGGCTGGTCAAAGTCATCTTACAGAAGGGTGCCAAAGAAAAGTGGGCCAGAAAAAGAAGATACGATGAGAAAAATTCTCTCCACAATGGCTGATGTGTTTAAATAAGCACAACAGATATCAAAACCAGGGCAAGACTGGAAAGTATGCCCTTGAATTCAGACTGTGCCAAATCTGCTGTGGGGAGTTTCTTGATTTAAAGTATCAAGTTGTATTTTAACCTTGAATCCCTCTTGGAGAGCATTGGAGTCTCGGAGTCCCGCCTCTGTCACATCTTGGCTGTTCTAGTGTAGGGAAGCAATGTCGCCTACTGTTTAAGTGCGAGCGCTCTAGAGTCAGTCCTCACTCCCTCTGGCTTTGTGAATCTAATCTCAATGAACCTCTGTTTTCTGATTATCAAAAGATAACACCGAATTCAAGGGGGTGACAGGAAGATTTAATACAGTAATCTACATAAAGTAGCATTGTCAAAGCCTTACACTGTATGGTTATCACTGTTATCATTATACGCACTGTTTAAATCAGAATTCCCATGGCTGATCACTAATTTCTGAGTTGCTTACAGAAAAGCTACTGACTTTTTGCAAAGGATCCTGAAGGACTTGGAAGTTGCCATCCTTGCAACTTCAGAGAGAAAAGAGCCTCCCTGTTCTCATCACTCACCCTCTTAAGAGTGTCTTTATGTATAAAATGAGAATAGTAATAAGTACTTTGTGAAGATTGAATATGGGGAGAGGCTAACACTTCCTTGTCCTTACTATGTGCCAGGTATTTCATTCGGTTATGAATTAACCTGCCTGTTTGGTTCATGGTAGGCGCTCGATGCCATTTTGCTGGAAGGCACATTCTCTTTTCTAAGGGGGAAGCAGTGTGCCCCCAATATTCCTCTTCAGTCAGCTGTTAGTACAAAAATTTCTCTTTACCTGCCTCTTACAAAGCATTTCTTCTTACTCTGATTTTATCTCTAGAGGCTCAGACCTCATGAAACTGGGTCATTTTCACAATTTTCCATTTCAAGCCTTGCCTTCACACCTTAAAAAATGATCAGTGCTTGCTCTGAAGTTTATCAGAGAGCCTGGCCTTGGTCCTGGCCTGGCTCTGAGACGCCACGCCCTCCTGGCTCTGCAGCCCCACTCACTGACTGCCTTCTTCACCGGCCGCTCATCTTGCTGCCCCAGGTTCTCGCTCCCCATTCCTGGGGAGATGGCGTCCAGACTCAGCTTTCAAAACCACCTACAGGCTGCCAGCTTCCCAATTAGTCTCCAAGCACAGGCTTCTTTCTTGAGCTCCAGATGTGTCAAGGAGAACCGCAGGTACGCTCCAAAACGGATTTCACCTACCGCCCTGCTGCTCCAACCGCCCTCATCTCTGTAGATGGCCACTCGCTTCTGCAGTGGCCAAACTCAAAATCTTTCTGGAGTCACTTTGACCCCTCTCTTTCATTATTCCCCCTAGCCCAATCTATTGTCAAATCTGTTGTCTCAAACTGCAAAATATACCCAGAAGCAGACCACTTCCATTTTCCACCTGTCACCTGGGTCTGAGCCACCGTGTTGAGATGGCCGAAGTATAGTAGCCTCCTCACTGGGCTCCTGCTTCTGCCCTCTCCCCTCTTTGGTTCTCTTCTCAACCCCAGCAACCTGAGTCCGATCTGTTCACTTCCCTGCTCCTACTCATCGGACATCTCTGTTGGTTCCCCATCTCATTCATATTACTTGGCCCGAAGCTGAGAGATTCCAAGCAAGACCATCCCATCCATCACTCAAGTATTCTACCCTAGGCATTTCTTCTTGCCCTTCTTGGAACTCAACAGGTAAACTCCCTGCAGGGCCTTGCCGTTGCCTGTTCTCTCACCTTTAGGTCTTTGCTCCCGTTTTATCAGTAAGGTTCCTTAACAATCCTATTTACATTAAGCGCTCCCCTCCCTAACCCAGTACCAGCACTTCTTATCCATTCTTCCTGAAGCGGGAATTTTTAAAATTTAACGTTGCATCCCCCGTGCCTAAACAGAGTCCGACACATTGTAGACGCTCAATAAATATTTGGCAAATTAATACCGAGGAGCTAGAGTACCACTAGGCCTTGGGATACGTTCGTGAACATACCGAGCGTGAACATATCGAGCGCGCAGCCGTCCTGAGACGGGCACCGTTGCTTTTGCAGTTTTTTACAACAGGGAACTGAAAGGCTGCAGCTTGCGGAGACCCAGGTCTCCGGCTCTCGCGCCCGGCAGTCAGGGCTGACCTATCCCCCCCACTCTCCCCGCAGGTCCCGAGCGAGGCGCCAGCGCAGTCGGCCGACCCGGCGCGCCCACACGCGTGCCCGGACTGCGGCCGCGCCTTCGCGCGCCGCTCCACGCTGGCCAAGCACGCACGCACGCACACGGGCGAGCGGCCCTTCGCGTGCACCGAGTGTGGCCGGCGCTTCTCACAGAAGTCGGCACTGACCAAACACGGCCGCACGCACACGGGCGAGCGGCCCTACGAGTGCCCCGAGTGCGACAAGCGCTTCTCGGCCGCCTCGAACCTGCGGCAGCATCGGCGGCGCCACACAGGCGAGAAGCCGTACGCATGCGCGCACTGCGGCCGCCGCTTCGCGCAGAGCTCCAACTACGCACAGCACCTGCGCGTGCACACGGGCGAGAAGCCGTACGCGTGCCCGGACTGTGGACGCGCCTTCGGCGGCAGCTCGTGCCTGGCGCGCCACCGACGCACGCACACGGGCGAGAGGCCGTACGCATGCGCCGACTGCGGCACGCGCTTCGCCCAGAGCTCCGCTCTGGCTAAGCACCGACGCGTGCACACCGGCGAGAAGCCGCACCGCTGCGCAGTGTGCGGCCGCCGCTTCGGGCACCGCTCCAACCTGGCGGAGCATGCGCGCACGCACACGGGGGAGCGGCCCTACCCGTGCGCCGAGTGCGGCCGGCGCTTCCGTCTCAGCTCGCACTTCATCCGCCACCGTCGCGCGCACATGCGGCGGCGTCTCTATATCTGCGCTGGTTGCGGCCGGGACTTCAAGCTACCCCCTGGCGCCACGGCCGCCACTGCCACCGAGCGCTGCCCAGAGTGCGAGGGCAGCTGAGCCGCCGTTCTCGTCGCTGTGGTGCTGCTGGCGTCCGGCTGGGGAGCAGGGGCACGGGGGCACGCTGGGACCCCAACCTGGGGCTGCATTAACCTGGGCCGCCCCGCCCCACTGGGAAGGGGGTGGAGCAGCAGGCCTAGCTGCCTTGGAACTGGGAAGCCGAGAATCCCCTACTGCGATCCCAGTAAGCAGTGCCCTCCCCTCACTACAACCCCTTGGCCCGTGTTAGTGAATAAAGTATTAAATCCTCGTCCCACCCGTGCCTGTGAGTGAGGTGGGGGAGGGGAGGAGAAAAGTTGGGGTTTTCCCCAGGCTTAAGTGATCTGAATGAGTTATCGTGGAGCCAAGTGAGGCTATAGGCCCCAAAGGATTCCTTGAAAAGCTTTATTGTGTGAGTTCTCCCACACCTGGCCCTCGATTGTCCTCCTAACTTCAGGCCTGGAAGGGTCCACGAATCCTGCACATTTCCGATCAAACAGCCGCTGCACTGGTTGGTGGGCAGGCATGAACTTTAGGAGAGATGGGCTGATTTCATTTCTTAGCTTGCACGACAGGGGCAGAGCCAGAGAGGAGGGCACACGATGAGGGGCAGGGCAGGAACTGAAGTGGTGGCAATGGTTACACCCCAATCTGGACATGTTGAGGGTGAGGTAAAGGCAGAGGGGTCAGAGAGGTGATCGGAAATAGTCGTTTGGGGATATCAGGTCTGGAGTGGATGATACCATGGCCAGAGGAATCCCCGAGAGGAGTCTGTGAAAGAGCAGCCACAGCTAGGAAGAAACCCAGAAGTGTCTTGTCTGGGAAATGTAAAGTTTCATGGAGGGAGTGGTCAGCTCTCTTAGATGCTGTATTTGTAGCTCTGAGAAAGTGGTGAGAAGAGGTGTGGGGGGTGAAAGCCATGCTTGGGTGGGTTAGAGTATAAACAGGAGAATGAGGAAGCCCAGCGGATGGGTGTAGACAACACATTTTTTTTAAATGTTTTATTTATTTTTGAGACAGAGAGAGACAGGGCATGAGAGGGGGAGGGGCAGAGAGAGGAGACAGAACCAGAAGCAGGCTCCAGGCTCTGAGCTAGCTGTCAGCAGAGCCTGACGTGGGGCTCGAACCCACGAACGTGAGATCTGTCCTGAGCTGAAGCCGGAGGCTTAACCGACTGAGCCACCCAGGCGCCCCTAGACAACACATTTTAAGAGGCTTGGCTGTGAAAAGCAAGAGGGAAGTGGCTGGAGATTTGTTGGGTTTTTGTCAATAGGAAAGAAACTCGATTACACTTTATATCTGCTGGTGGAAGAGCTGATGGAAAAGAAGAGAAGTTGATTAGGTAGAGGAGACAGGAGAGAACTAATGGAGAGGAAATGCGGTAAGAGATCAGTTAAGGATCGACTCCTGCCGGCACTGGTAGGGAGAGGAAAGGTGGGCTTGGGAAACACAAAGCTGAAGCAGGTCCAATCGGGATTGTTTTACCTGGAAAGTGAGAGGTCACTGGTTAAAGGAGTGAGGTCATTAGTAAAAGGAATGAGGCCAGTAAAAAAAGGAATGCCTTAGTTTGCTGATGTGGAAACAGGCTTAGAAGGGCAGCAAAAGTAGTTCAAAGGTTTTTTCCCCGGTGTTACTCTGCACTGTGAGGCGGGGAGGTATCCCAGAAAGGGGAGTGATGTGCCTGAGGTCACACAATGAGTAAATCATACACACCCAACACTATCTTTAGGTATACAAGTGGAAATTCGCCTTGGGAGGGTGGGAGGAGGCAAGAGGCCTCTCCAAGAAGGGGATCCCAGTCATGGGGGCCCATGAAAAGGGGCATTTGGCTCTCAGAGGGCTGGGGTCCTAATGGACAGGGATGGGTTTTAGGTTCAGGCCCATCTTAACTGTTGACATTTCCTGCTCTGGGCCTCTGAACATTGAGTTGAAAAAGCAAACGGGTAACTGCAGACTTAGAAAGTCCCTACTTTCTAAGTGCCAGGCACTGTCCTAAGCACTCTACTTAAAACAGCTTACTTAAACCTTACAGCCCTGAGGTAGACATCATTATTTTCATTTGAGATGAGGAAACCAAGGTACAGACAGATGGAAGCACTTTGGATGAATGTCATCCAGCTCGTAAGTATCAAAGATGGCGTCTGAACCCAGATAGCCTAGCTCCAGACTGGGCTCTTAACCAACTCTACATACAGCCCCCTTTAGATGCCCAGAAGGGATCAGGGAATTGCATGACATCAGTGATCTTGCTGGAAAGCAGATCTCTCTGCCCTGTAGGTGGGAGGCACCCTAGAGAAACATGGGAACTGGGCTCAGAGGCCTCCCTAGGGCCCTTCTCCAGGACTTGCTGAGATAGAGCTTCCCCAGTCACTCCAGAGAGAATCTAGAAGTTGCTAACCAAAACTTTTATTGAGAGAGAAAATACCAGGAGGCTGTCTTCCGGAAGTTCTTGGGCCTCAGACCTTAGGGCCCCTCAGCCCAAGATCTATTAGGAAAGGACTAGAAAAAGTTCCATGACCAGGCCACTCTCCGCTTCTCAGATAGCATGCTGAGTTGCAGGTCCTGTGCGCACGGTTCTAGGTTGAGGCCTGGTCTGTGGACTCACAGGCAAGGTCTGCAGGCCCCCCCGCTTGGTCTTCAGAGGTGGCCCCATGGGGTAAGTCTGTATACTTGAGGGCAGAGCCACGGGACAGATGTGCTGGGTAGCGCCGCCGGTTGATGTCCATCTTGGAGAGCACCGCTTGGGGCAGATCCACGTGGCAGCGGGCTGCTAATGCCACCAGATAGATGAGGACATCACTAAGCTCCTCTTGAAGGGCTGCCCTTTCCCTGGGGGGCCAGGCTTGGGGGCCGAGCGCTTCATCAGGCTTCCACTGACTGGGGACAGAACAGACAGGCACAAACACAGATGCTAAGACAACAGGCTCCGCCTCTCCTAGGAGCACCCTAGTCCTTGCAGAGATGAACTCCCATCTTTTAGGAAGTTCCTTCAAGGACAACTCAACCCACCTGGGCCCTTGGCAGAGTCAGGGTGGGGAAGAGACCCTGACAGATGATTCATCCAGACCTGTGTGTCCCAACCCGAGGCAGGGAGTGACCAAGAGAACGTCTCACTTGCTAAGACCTAATTCTACTTCTCTCTCCAGCCCTAGCCACCACCACTCCAGACTAATCCTCAGACCTGTGAAAGCTTGCTAACTCATCTTCTACTTTTGCCCAGTACCATCTTTTAAAAGCAGAAATTACAGGGGTGCCAGGGTGGCTCAGTCAGTTAAGTGGCCGACTTCAGCTCAGGTCATGATCTCACAGCTCATGAATCTGAGTCCCACATCGGGCTCTCTGTGCTGACAGCTCAGAGCCTGGAGCCTGCTTTGGATTCTGTGTTTCCCTCTCTCTCTGCCCCTCCCCTGCTCATACTATGTCTCTCTCTCAAAAAGTGAGTAAACAGTAGAAAGAAAAATAAAGGACTATTAAAATAAATACATACATACATTGAAGCAGAAATTACTTTGTCCCTCCCCTGCTAAAATCCCCCCAACCGTGCTTAAAATTCATCAAACTCCTGACCATGTCCTTTAGGCCCTAATTGAGCAGTCTCCTGCCTCTTGCAAAGTCATTATCCACCACTCTCCCTTCCCCCCCACCTAAAGCCACTCTGGCCTGTTCTGTCTGGCAAACAGGTCAAACTGTCACAGGGCCTTTGCACGTCCCTGCTTCTTCTACTTTAAATGCTCTTCTCCCTGCTCCCCACCCCCACCCCCAATCTTTCCTGTGGCTCCTCCTAGCTCCTTCCTGAGGTCTCAGCACAGATGTCACCTCCTTAGAAAAGCCTTCTCCTTCTGTTACTTCCTTTCTCATCATTCTGTATTGTTTTCCTCATAGAACTTTTTCACAATTCCTGATCTAGTCACCATGCACTCTGAAGGCAGGAATCATGTCCATCTTTTTCTTTTTTAAGTCATCTCCACACCCAACATGGGGCTTGAACTCACAACCCTGAGATCAAGAGTTGCATGCTTGGGGCGCCTGGGTGGCTCAGTCGGTTAAGCATCCGACTTCGGCTCAGGTCATGGGTTCCCCATATCAGCCTGGAGCCTGCTTCAGATTCTGTGTTTCCCTCTCTCTCTGCCCCTCCCCAGCTCACTCTCCGTCTCTCTCTCTCTCTCTCTCAAAAATAAAATAAAGACATAAAAAAAAAAAAAAGAGTTGCATGCTCTACTGACTGAGGCAGCCAGGCACCCCAGGCACCATGTCTATCTTGTTCAAGGCTGTATCTCTTAATTCTAGAAGACCTAGCACATAGCTGATGCTCACAAAACTGTAATGAATGAAAGGCTTGCCCTTACATCTCTGTGCTTCTCATTTCTCCATTCCCAAAGCTTAGGGCTTGGTTTAGGCCTCACGACCTCTTCACTGATCTGTACCAGCCTCCCCACAGGCCTCCCCTGCCCCAGTTCTCTTGGTGACCCAATCCACCCTACAGACGCAGTGGTCTTTCTACCACTCAGATCGTTAGTTCAAACTTCATCATTTCTAGCTCCAGCTTTGTCACTCTGGGTTCATATGCCACCTCTCTCTCTTCCACAGCCCACCACCCATGGAGCACCTGGGTGACTCAGTTGAGTGTCTGACTCTTGATTTTGGCTCAGGTCATGATCCCAGGGTTGTGGGATCAATTCTGTGTCCAACTCTGCACTGCGAATGGAGCCTGCTCAAGATTCAAGATTCTCTCCCTCTCCTGCTTGTGATCTCTTAAAAAAAAAAAAAAAAAAACACCAAAAAAATCTCCCTAAATTTAACCTGCCCTTTCCCGCTCACTACCTTTGAAAAGGATTCTCAGTCTGGAACTCAACAGGCAGGTCTCCTAAAGGATACCCTCCTTTCCTCCCCATCCCTTAAGGCTTGGACCTGCCTTGCTGTTTTCACACCTTTCTTTCCCAGAATAGATGCCCCAAGAGGGCAGGGACAGGTGAGTCATCTCTGTATCCCCAGACAGAGCCTGGCATGGATATTTAGTGATAAGATAAATGTTCCCCTCCCCCACAACACAGACTCTCCGAAAAAGTCTTCTTTCTACTCACAAGAGCTCTGCCAACTCCCCGACTTCCCCCACCAAGGCCAGCAGGAGGTTCCGGGGCTGGTGGAACTGGCCCCAGTCTCTTTCAGCAGCAAATTCAGCATGGAGGCGGCGGCTGGAATAGAAGAAAGGGCCAGAAGCCCAGGTCCCAGGGTTAGAGAATGAGGTTGACACAGAGCCCAGGCGGGTATCTCAGTGATAGGTAATGAGTGGGGGAGAGGGCACCAGTTCTGCACCTAATTCCTTGGATGGCCTTAAGCAAACCATTTCTTCTCTATGGGTCTTGGGCTCCTCATCTCTACAGTGGGTGCGCCCTACACAGACCCTGAACTCTATCAAAACCTAACAATTCCTTCCGTCTTTTCCATTATTCCACCTCCTGATGCTGCTTCTGCAGTTTCCTCCGCCGGGAATATTCCTTTCTCTGCATATCGAAAGACTACTGATTTTACAAAGTGCAACTTCAGGGACACTTCCCCTAAGAAGCCCTCCTTGATTTCCTCTAGCAAAAAATAATGTCACCCACCTCTCAGCACTGCATTTGCCCCCATCCTACCACCCACTCCTGGAGGGCAGGGGGCGGGCGGAAGCAGCATCAGAAATAGCCAGATTTCCCCAGGGCTGATTCTAATATCACTCACCGGGCATCACCATTTCCCCTGCCTCAGGTGTGCATCACTAAGCCCATTTTGCAGATAAGGAGATTAAGATGGCTCGCCCAGGATCAGCCAGGCGAGCTGGGCCCCCAGCATAGCCTTCTTCCAGACCACGTGGAATGACCCGTCCCAATAGGAGGGAAAAAGGGGGAAACCTCGCCAGGCTGGGGCAAGGACGGCTTACATGTCCTCAAGCGTGGGCTCCGGGCTGAAGCTGAAGGGGCCGGCAGCAGCACTGCCGTCTCCCTCAGTGTCCCCACGCGCGACCCCATTTGCCCGAGACATGCCACCCACCACGCAGCGGCCTGGATGCGCTGAAAAACACCGCGCCAAGCTCAGAACCTGCCTCCTGGACCCCTGACCAATCACAGTTGTTCACGACTACTTCCCAGGGCGGAGCCACAGGAAAGACCAATTACTTCCGTGGAGTTTACCGCACCTCGCTCCTTACCCCCAGGCCCTAGATTCCTCCGCGTTGGCCTAGCATCTTAAAGGTATAAGGACCAGATTTGACCGGGAAGAGACAATGGTCAGAGGGCAAGGAGAGCGCAGGCGCGTCACTTCTCCCCTGGGCGCCAGATGGCGCCAAAGAGAAATGATGGGGCAGAGGTGAGCACGGGGCGCCCTGGGGGAAAACCCCAGAAATGGAGCGTTTAAACAAGAAAGGGAAATTTATTTTAAGGATACAGGAATGTCACCAGTATACAGGAACTAGGGTAGCCGTTCTAAGCATTTTACATATTTAATCTTCATAAATAATAGCATCGTCATCCCCATTTTACAGGTAAAGCCACTGAGAGATTAAGTAATTTTTTTTAGGTTTATTTTTGAGAGGGGGTGGGGAGAGGAAGAGAGAACAAACAGGGGAGGGGCAGAGTGAGAGGAGACAGAGAATCCCAAGCAGGATCTGCACACTGACAGTGGAGAGCCCAATCCAGGACTCTAGGACTCAAACCTATTAACCATGGGATTATGACCTGAGCCAAAATTAAGAGTCCTAGGTTTAACCCACTGAGCCACCCAGATGCCTGGAGAGATTGAGTAATTTAACTTAGCAGCTAATAAGGTGGTAGCCAAGTTTCAAATCCAGACAATTTGGTTTTAGAGTCTGTTTTATCACCCCCTACACTATATATTACCTCAAATGATAAATACTATGAAAAAAAAGAAGTATTTAAACACCATGGAAAGTATGAGCATGGTCCAGGGATGATGCGGTAAGCGCTATTGGTTACCAGCTCAACTGCACTTTCCCTTCCTCCATGCTTGCACCACCATGATTTTATTCTCGGGTTCACCGTCCTCTACTCGATTAATCATGTGGTCCCACTGCCCTGGCCTGATCAGTTTATGGGTGAGCATGTGGCCTAGATCTTGACAATGAGAAGTGAGGAAGTGTACTGGAGACTTCTGGGAAAGATTCTCAGTTCTTTTTTTTTTAAATTTTTTAATGTTTATTTAGTTTTGAGAGACAAGAGAAAGACAGATCATGAGCAGGAGAGGGGCAGAGAGGGACACACAGAATCTGAAGCAGGGTCCAGGCTCTGAGCTGCCAGCACAGAGCCCGACGAGGGGCTTGAACCCACAAACTGTGAGATCGTGACCTGAGCCGAAGTCGGACACTCAACTGACTGAGCCTCCCAGGTGCCCCACCGTTCCTTGGTTTAAAAAAAAAAGCACAGGATGTTTCTGCCTTTAGATGTTAGTATGTGAAGGAATCTTTGTGTGGAGAGCTAGCCCACAAACGGGGATGGGCAGGCAGGAAAATAGAAAGGACCTGGATCCTTGATAACATTGTTGGGACACTTACAAGTTTTTACAAGTTCCAGAAAGGTCCTAATTTAGGATGCTGGTTATATAAGAAAATAATCCTTTTATTTTAGTTGGGTTTTCTGTTACTTGTCATTAAGAAAGTGACTTTTAATCTCACTCAGAATCAAGGGGAATAGAGTTCTAGATAGAGGGAACACCAAGGCTTAAAGCAGGAAAGTCTTGGCATCTTCTAAAGGCAAAAGGAATTCCACTGTAGCGGGAATGTAATGAGCAAGGGAGAGAGAGGTTGGATATGGCATTAGGGAAGTGACAAGAGGCTAGATCAGATCAATCAACCATGGATTTTATTCTATATCTTATTTTATTTTGGATTTTAAGTATTATAGAAACCCTTTAGAAGGTTTTTTGGGGAGAGGTATATGATGTTGACTCTGGGCCAGGTTGATGGTGAAGATGGAGAGAAGTGGATGTATTGGGGAGATATTTTTGGAGGTAGACCTATAGCCTTTGTTGATTTTGAATTAAGAGGTATGGGAGAAAAGGTAGAACCAAGTGTGGCTTACGGGTTTGGAGTGTTGAACAACACGGTGGACGGATGGTGACTCATACTGAGATGAGGAAGGTCAGGAACACATGTGGCATCAGGCGTTTGGTTTAAAACAAAGCAAATTGAAGCTACATATTAATTTGGCAGGTGGATTTATGAGCCTAAGGTTTAGAGGAGAGATCAGGGTTAGAGATTCAGATTTGGTATCTCAGTCATTAGCACTTAAAGTCATGGGCTTGAAGAGGAATAACTAATATAAGAATCTAGATAGACAAGACCAAGATATGGGGTACTCCAACATTCAGCAGTTGAGCAAAAGAGAAAGGCAGGTGAGCTGGAGGAAAATCAAGAGAGTGTGGTGTCAGAGAGGCTAAGAGAGGAGTGTTCCAGAATGAGTAGACATCTCATTTGGATGCTACTGAGATGCTGGGTAAGATGAGAGCACAGAAGTTGCTGATGGATTAGGCAATGCAGAAGTTGGATATGTGAGTTGGAAGGAAAGAGGGAGTTCTGGGTAACTCTTGGGTTTCCGCCTTGACTAAATGGATGGTTAGCTTTGCCATTTTCTGGAATGAGGACACAGAAAACCCAGGAGTTGGGGTAGGAGGGAAGATAATGAATTCAGTTTGGGGCATGTTGAGGTTAAGATGGCTCAGAACATCTGCATGATGTCCAGTAGGTAGGTGGACATACAGGTCTGAAATTCAGAACATTGAGCTGCCTGTGGATCTGGGAACTGAAAGTACCTTCTCTAGCACCTGCCCTGATGTTTGCTAAGCTTCTCTCCACAAGAACCCAACGTCTGTTACTGGAATATACAACACAGCTTTCTTAGGAGTCCTCTGCATCTCAGAATTTTGAAGAGTCAGGGACCAGAACTTCTAGAGCTCACAGGTCAGATGGTCCTTGGTGGTTGACAGGGAGAAGGAGACTTTTTATGGGACTGCCTCTGCCCTCCTCCCAGGAGATTCCTGACTGAGCTGTAAGGGTTTTGCCAAGCATCTTGCAGGGACATCCCAATTCTTCGCTCCATGGCATTCTCCTTGGAAGAGCAAGCAAACCCAGCTCCAGCACAGCAGTGTTGGAGGGCGGGGGTGGGGGTGGGGGTGGAGGACGTATAATTGGCCCCTGATCCGGACCTCTCATCCAAACTCTTTCTGCACCCTCACCCCCATATTCATTCTCATTCACTTTTCTCTCTTCTCCTCAGACACATCTTAGCAACCCAACCTCCCTGCTTTAGTCAGAGCCTCAGTGGGCTTGGTCTTGGCTTTTGGTTCATGTTTGTGATTAGCCTTTTACGAGCCTATCCCTCCAGGGACTGGGTGCCCTAGTCTTCAAACCAAAGGTGTTTCCCCAGTGTAGGCTACTAAGTGTTTAACGACAGAATGAGCAGGCTGGGACAAGCAAACGTGCACGCGCACACACTGCCCTTCTGCTACCCAAGAGTTTGGCCACCTCCCCCACTAGAGCCAAACCCGTGCAACTGGTCCCAATAAGGCTTTTGAGAAACCCTGGAGTGGAGGAGACGACAGTGACTGGAGAACAAAGTGACAGAGACCCATGGTGGTGTTGGGGTGGGGGAACCTGGACTGCCGAGGTCCCCGAGACAACAGAGTATCATGGCAAACCAAGAGGTGATTGGGAACCCTGCACCAATGCACTGCGGAAGATTGTTTCTCTTCTCTGAGCTTCGATTTCCGTATTTATGTAATGGGGCTCTGGCCGAGGGGGCCTCCCAGGACCCTTCGTGCATGTGCTGGAGGACTGGGACAATGTGTGTGTGTGTGTGTGTGTGTGTGTGTGTGTGTGTGGAGAGAGAGAGAGAGAGAGAGAGAGAGAGAGAGAGTGTGTGTGTGTGTGTGTGTGTGTCGTAGTGCTGTTCTTATTGGAAGTAGAGCCATAGATCTTGTTGGTTTCAAACTGGGGGTTGGCACAAATGGTGCTACTATAACTATTTGCTCTTATTCAAATTTTCAGGGGGAGTCATGACAGAGACTTCAAGAAATCTGTAGCCTATCCCATTTAGGCCATGGAGTCCCCAACACCTTTAGAAGTCCTTCCTGGGGCATCTGGCTGGCTCAGTTGGAAGAGCATGTGACTCCTGATCTAAGGGTTGTGAGTTCAAGTCCCATGTTGGGTGTAGAGCCTACTTAAGAAAGAAAAAATCCTTCCCCAACCTACATATCCAACAGTATCCCCTTACCCACATACTGAAATCCAGCCAGATGATCCCCACTCTTCTAACTTTGCTCACATCTGGAATGCCCATCCCCTTTCTCTGCATTTGTAAACCCAAATTCTGTTCATTCTGCAGAGCCCTGGTTCAAAGACATCCCCTCTGGGAAGCATTCCTAAACTTCCACCAGATAGGAAATAATTTGGCCTTCCATCGCACTTCATCCACTCTGGCCCTTATGGCACTTACCACTCTTTGTCCTGATTTTGGGGTGATGGATGTCCCTATTCTAGATTTCCTTTTAGACTGAGTCTCCTGGAGAACAGAAGCAGTGTCAGGCTTTTATTTCTCCAGGGCCTGGTACTTGAATAGATCTAATAAATACTAATTTATAGGAGCATGTCTTACTGGATCCCCTCCATGACTTCCTTGCTGTAGGTGGATATGCTGTGCCTATTCTACAGGTGAAGAAACTGAGGCCCAGAGACTTATCTGAGATCATCCAGGAAGGTGAAGGCTGAAACTCACCAGCACCCCCTAGTGCTCCCTAGCTAGTGAAGGTAGTCTTCCTGCCCCGCTGCGAGGGTGTAAAAGAGGCAGCTCCATATGCTTGGTATGTGCTGAGGTCACCTTGCCACTGCCTTTTCTTCTGCCCTTCTGTCCTATCTCTTCATCTTCTTCTCTCTCTTCTAGCTTCAACTTCTCTCCTTTTTCTTTTCTTTTCCTTTGGCTTCCTTTCCTTTTCTTCCATCACCTTCCTTACCTCTGTACCTGTGATTCTGTTAGGATTTCTACCCAAGGCCCTGTCCCCTCCACCACCTGCTGGCCTCTATTTTGCTGCCCAGCTCCTCCCTGAGGAGAAGTTTGATGCCTATCTTGCTCTCCACCTCAACCCTGAAATTAACTAAGAGGACTCAGGCCAGGGAAGCATCCAATTATTTTTCTCCCCTTTTTGTTCCGCCCATTTCAACCAGTTGGGAGAGCTGTTTATGGGAGCAGACAGAAGGCCTGAATTTGTCCTCCAAAGCTTTGTCTTAAGAGCTTGGTGGTACCAGCTTCCACCACTAGGAGACATCACGAGCAAGGAAAGCGTGGACACAGCCGGTGCTAGGGTCCCAGTGTGAACCTCGCTCATTCCCCTATTCACTCACTCATTCATTTATTCAATATATTCTGAGCACTAACTATGGACCAGACAGTGTTCCAGGGACTAGGGATACAGAACATCCCCCCTCATCTTGGAGCTCACATACTGGCAGAAAGGGACACTTAAAAGTAAACAAACACATTCTCAAAGATAATTACAGATTAGGTTGAGAACTATGAAGCCAATAAATGAGGTGATGAGTTGGAGAGTAGCTAGGTGTTGGTTGATGTCAGAGGCAGCTCTTATGAGATTTTATTTGAGCTGAGACAGGACAGAGGGTAAGCCTGCCTGGTAGCAAGCCTAAGAGGTGAGGTTCCAGACAGAAGGAACGGCAAATATGAAGGATCCTGATTTGTTTGGACCTCCACAGAAAGGCTAGTGGGCTAGAGTTTAGTGAGAGAGGGAGGGAGAGTGCCACGAGATGAAGTTGGAGATACGTAGCAGGGATTTTATGGAAAGTGATGTAAGAGCTTTGGGCAAGAGAAAAACTGAATTTTTTAAATCGATTGTTGTAGTTAGTATTCACAACTATGTAAATATTCATTGCTGAATACTATGTATGATTACATTTCATTTATCACACAAGGTTTCATTTTCCATTGGCATTGATAACTGCCTCATTTATTTTCATTTGCTAATTTTCTATGTAATTAGCATTAATTCATTGTACATCTTCCATTAACCTTCCAATTTTTCACACAATTAAATGTATCGATACTCTTATCAGGTCCATGTTCCTTTTCCTGGGAGCCTTCAGGCTCCTATTCCAGTGTGCTATGCCTGTTCCAGACTGGTTGATTGCACTCTAGGCCTGCTGTAGAGCCATGACCTTGAGACCTCCCTTCACCTTCTCTGTGCCGGCTTGGGTTTCCGGGACTCCATATTTTTCTCTTTCCTGGTTTGCCCCCATGTTTTCCTGGAGAACATCTTCCAGCAGTTTATTGTGAGAGCCCCTTGGGATGAAACCACTTTGATACTTTGCATGTCTAAAAATATCTTTATTCTACTTGTTTGAAAAAATGTGGCTAGGTATAGAATTATACAGAGAAAATCATTTACCTCAATCTTCATGGTCTTTTAGCTTCCAATTCCCTTTTGAAAAGTCTGATACCATTCTAATCTCCAGAACTTTTTTTTTTACATTTTATTTATTTGAGAGAGAGAGGGCAAGAGAGAGAGAGCAAGCAGGGGGAGAGGGGAAGAGAGAGAGAATCCCCAACAGGCTCCGCACTGCCAGTCTGATGTGGGGCTCAGACTCACAAACCATGAAATCATGACCTGAGTCAAACCAAGAGCCAGATGTTCAACTGACTGAGCACCCAGGAGCCCATCCCCAGACCTTTCTACATATTCTTCCCCTCCCTCAGAAGAATGGACTTTGGAGTCACACTAACAGATGGCTTGTGCAACTTTGGACAAATTTCCTAATCTCTCTGCACCTCAGCTTCCTTGTTTGCAAAATGGGATTGCTGGCAGTTCAAATGAATTAATATATATAAAGCTGTTCTCTTTACCTCTGGCATTTTAAAGTTTAATAAAATTAGTGTATGTCAGTTTTCACTCACTATGGTGGGAAGTCAGATGTGTGATATTTACAACTTTTTAAATTTTAGAAAACTTTTTTGTATTATTTTACTTTTTTTTCTTCCCATTTGCTTTATTACCTCTTTTAGGAATTCCTTCTATATGTTGAGCCTCCTGGCTCACCTCTAATTTCCATTACATTTTTTTCTTCTATTGTACATCTTTTGTTGTTGTTCTACTTTCTGATAAAGTTACTCGATTTTTTTAAATCAATATTTAATGTTTATGTTGAGAGACAGACAGAATGCAAGCAGGGCAGAGGCAGAGAGAGAGACACACACAGAATCCAAAGCAGGCTTGAGGCTCTGAGCTGTTAGCACAGAGCCCAGTGCAGGGCTCGAACCCATGAATGGCGAGATCATGACCTAGTTGAAGTCAGAGGCTCAACCGACTGAGCCACTAAACTCCCCCAACTTTACTGAGAGTCTTCTACTGATTTTCTTAATTTTAGTAATATTTTATATTCTAAGTGCTTTGTTCTCCTGTCTTTTTATGGACACTTTATATTATTTTACCTCTTTTTTTTTTTCTTCTGCTCCCTGTATTGTCTCTGGAGTTATTTTTCTTTTTGCTTTGACTTCTTTCAAGTTAGAGGCTTACCTCAAATGTCTGGTGATCCTTAACTGCTTATATTTAAGAACGAGGCATTAAAAAGAATGTGCTTGGGTGAAACTTTTTATATGGGAGTCTTCCTGGAATAGGAATTTTCACTGGGGGCTCCCTAAATGTTTATAGGGTTTTTTTTTTCTGGGCACATTCTTTTTCTTCAGAGGAGCACAAGTGGTATAAGCTTCCTGGACATTGTTTTTAATAGCCAAGGTGAGGGGGCTGGGACAGTCTCATTTTTCTCTTTATTCTTGTTTTTGGTCAGGCCTCTGTTCTCTACTGTGGTGTCCCTGACTACGCAGTATTTTTAAAATTTATTTTTCAGAAAGTAAACCTCCCTTTACCTACAGAAGTCAGAGGCAGTCATCTGGCTTGGTGATACTGGGGAAAGATTTGAGAACTTCCAAGATCTCATTGTACTTACCCTGTACATAAACTTCCAACGAGTATCTGTCTTTATCCCTACCCTTAACCCCTTAGTACCCTCAGAGCAGATCTCCTTGCTTCCTAGTAGTATTTCCCAACTCTGAAGGCATTTACTTTGGCTTCCTCTATTCTGCTAAGTCAGTTACCCTTCTTCTACCTACTTCTATTTTTTTTTAAGAACTGTTGATACCTTTCTTTTGCTATTTTCTTTCCCACCCTCTAGTCCTTGGGCTATATGCCTTTTGAGTCCTTTGCCATCAGCTGAGGGGGAGGGTGCAAAACTAAATCTAGGTGTTAAACCCACTGGTCCAGGATTAGGGAAAACATTCTCATTCTCAACTTGCCAAACTCTATCAATTAGCTCATTTTATAAGACTGTAAAAGATTCAGAATTCCAAGAATCCAAACAGTAGTCAGGAGAATTTTTCAACAAAGTCCTTTTTATTTATTTCACTAGAAATCACTCTTTGATTAAATCACCAGAAATTTTCAGTGCAAGATTTAACATCTCAACGACCATCGAGGCTTGGGCTCTGGGGCTTGCTCTGCCTCTCCCAGTCCTTAAAGGGGTTTAGAGAGAGAGACGTCATGAACAGAGACCAAATCAGATGGTTGCAGGTCCTCCTTTCCCAGTCATTGGACAAGCTGCTCAATTCTTGCCCAGAGTAGGAAAGAGCCAGTATTTCTGAAAAATCTAATGAAAAATTTGACATTGCAACGTAAGATCTCTCTTACCAATTTAGATTTACCAACAGTATTGGTCCAAACTTATTTTCTTCTGATATAAGTCATTTTGCAATTTATCTTTTTTGGTACATATTTAATTTTAATAATCTCACCCCCTGTGCATAGACATGAATCAACCCAATGCTAAAAAAAATCCCTCAAGGCAGAAGAGCCTCATCCTGCTCTTGGAAAGAAGTAACAGAGGTTTTTCTGCTTCTCTTCCATGTAAGAGATGAACAAAGGACACCTTGAAGTGCAAAGTGTTACTTCTGGCCTTGGAATGTGCAGCTTGTGATGAGCTGATTCAAATCGCCTACAAAGGGCCGCTGGAACTACGACACAGGAAACCTTCTTTGGAAATCTCTTCTTAAAATAAAGTTTTGAGAATCGTCCATGATTGTGTACAAAGGCTCTAAGGTCCAAACAACTTCTGCTATTCCATCTCAGGAGCTAGGCTCAGAGGCAGCATTGGAATTTTCAGGAGCGAGAGCAGTAGCGGTGGCCCCACGAGGTAGGACCTCAATAACTCGAGGCTTGTCAATGATCCTAGCTGTCCGGTTTCCCTTTTCCACAATACCAACGATCCATGCTTGGTGACCCTCTCCATACTTGGAAGATTTGATTTCAGAACAAAATCGAGCTGCCTGTTCTCTTGGCAGACAAATCAGTAATCCCCCAGAAGTTTCTGCTGAGGTTCCTTGAAGGAGCCCAAAGCGCCCACTGGCCTTGCTGATAGCAGCCATCTTGGCAATGATTGGCAAATTATGAATGACAAATGACACCTCATTTCTTTGTTGTTTCGCAAGATTCTGAGAGTGTCCTAGAATGCCAAAGCCTGTGATATCTGTGGCTGCGTGTGCATTAAACGTGTGCATTAGTCCAGCAGCAGTTCTGTTTAGGGTAGCCATATTGAACATGGCTTCCTGATAAGCTAGCTCTACCTCTTCTCTGGAGACCACCATATTTATTTTATTCCATCTTTCAGGATTATCCAGCCATTGGTGGGCATTGACAGCAACCTGGGTTCCTAAGGGTTTGGTTAACACGAGCACATCCCCAACAACTGCACTGTCAGGCATTATGAATTCATTGGGCTGACATACCACAGTGGCAACCCCTCCGACGATAATCCAAGGGTTTACTACCGTTTGTCCACCAGTCACCGCAGTACCTCCTTCCTCAGCAGCATCTCGAAAGCCTTTGATCATGAGCGGTGTTATCTTTTCTCGTTCCTCCTCAGTCATACTCTGGCTGACGCTGAGTAACATCAACATGTTGTCACATTCAGTAATACCCATGGCGTAGAGGTCACTCAGCACGTTGGCACAAGCTATGCGCCCCATCATGTAGGGATCTTCCACTAAGGGGTAGAAGAAGTCCGTGGTCTGCACCAGTGACAGGCCCCCGTGCCTCAGGGGTATGACGCAGGAGTCCATCCCAATGCCCAGGGCTGGAATGGTTGGGTTGGGGTCCGCCCCGGCCGCCAGGCCGCCTTCCTGGGCCGCCTCCTCATGGCTTCCGACCAGGCCCAGACCCGACGGGGGCCGAACGTCTGGCCGCGTCAGTCCCGCCAGGAGTTTGAGCAGCGTCTCCTGGGGGACTTTGCAGCCTCAGCCCTTCATGCCGGAGAAGCCCGTCAGCCGCCAGCTCGGGCTGAGGCCCAGAGACTGGGGCTCGAAGGGCCGGTAGCTCGAGAAGCCGCGGCCCAGAGACAAGCCGGCGGAGCCCGAGCCTTCCGCCGCCGCCACCACCTCTCCGCCGGCGCCCGGCGCCGCCGCTTCCGCCATCACGCCGGCCGGGCAAGGAGGGGAAGAGAGGAGAGGAGCGCTCCCTTTTACTTTCTACTCCAGTTAATATGGACTAACAGTCAGATATTACCGCAGAGTCTCCACAGCACGACTCGCGCAGCCAGGTCTCACGCCACACCGCGCGCGCTCCTGGCCTTCCTGGGGGAGGAGCCGCCGGCCTCCCGTACTTATAGCCCTGGTGATTGACAGCCGCGCCATCCAATAACGACTTCACAACCGAGGGCGGGCTTCCTTTCATCTAAAAGATAAATTACAAATCAACCAGCAGCTTGCGAAATCGGTCCGGGCTAGATTACCGGTTCCCAGTTTGGTGCACTCCTCTAGTTGTAATTTAAACGATCTCTTGGGAGGGGCTGGCGGAGCTTTGCTCCCTAGAAGCCGTTGACCCAGTGCAACATTTTCGAAGATGAGGAAGATCGGGGTCAGTTGGTAGATCTATTGCAGGTCAGATATGTGCAAGGGTCTCTTGGCAGCGCACGTGACCAATCCAGGCTAGGAAAATAGCCAAAGGGAAAAATTCGGAAAGAATAACGAAAAATTAGATATTAAGTTACTACCATTAAGCAAACAAACTGCAGCATCAAAATAATGAAATGTTAAAATGGGCTTTAAAGAATTTTAAGATTCAGGGGCGATCCTGCGACTTTTGCTCTCCCGTTCAATGAGTTCAAGGCACACATTGGGGGTAGAGATTGCATCAAACAAGTAAAAAATAAAAATAAAATCAAAGTCTTTTAAGGCTCTGAAGTCCAGACACCTGCTTGGGTTCTGGTGCTGTTCCCACCACAAATTGCCTGTGTGAGTCACTTTCCCTCTCTGGCATCCATGACTTAACCTGGACCACAAAGTAGCTTACCTTCTTCTGTTCTAGAGTTCCTATACATCTTTAATTTTTTTTTTAATGTTTTTTATTTATTTTTGATACAGAGAGAGGCAGAGCATGAGAGGGGGAGGGACAGAGAAGGAGACACAGAACCAAAAGCAGGCTCCAGGTTCTGAGCTAGCTGTCTGCACAGAGCCCGACACGGGGCTTGAACTCACGAACGTGAGATCTGACCTGAGCTGAAGCTGGAGGCTTAACCAACTGAGCCACCCAGGCGCCCCTAGAGTTCCTATACATCTTTAAATTCGCACATATGAGTATCTGCGATGTACCTATGAAGAGCAATTTGCCCATATTTATTAAGATTATAACTGCACATAGTACCAGCAGTTCCAATTCTAGGACTTTATTCTGCAGATGTACTCATGAGCTGTGAGTGGGAAATGATAGGGATGCTTTGTTTTTTGTTTTGTTTTGCTTTGTTTTGTTTTCTGTGCTGTTTGTAATATCAACATACCAGAAACAACCTAAATGTTTACCAATTATGATTAAAATACACTGTGGTACATTTATATAATAGACTATCAAAGCAACTGTAAAACAGAATGAGAAAAGCATTGATGTAATTATATTGATCATAGTTACAGTTCTAATAGGCGCAGTTCTAAATGCTTTATGTATATTAACTTAGTCCTTATAAAACTCTTTGAGTTACAATTCTTTCCATATTTTAGAGATAAGGAATGTAATGCACAGAGAGATTAAATGCCCTATTCAAGGTCATAGCCAGTTTAAAATGGAGCTGGATATGAATCCAAGCAATCTGTTCCAAAGACTACCAGGCTATACTGCCTATGATGTTTGTTAAGAGAAACAAGCAAGCTTCAGAGCAGTGTTTATACAATACTGCTATTTGTTGTAAAGGGGGAAGTAAATGGAATAGCATTTTTCTGGGAGGATAATCACCAGAAACCAGTAAATTGATTGCCTCTGGGGAGAGAAGGAGATGGTTTGGGATGGGAGATTCCTCACTGTATTGTCTTTGTTCCTTTAACATTTGGAACTTAAAATTGTTTTTAAATATTTGAGTGTATTACATACTAAAAAAAAACTGCCTATGGGAGTATAAATGGGTACAACCATTTTGTAAAAGAGTTCGGCCTTAACTGATTAAGTCAAACTTGTGCAAACCCATGTACTCCACCCATGGGTGGAACTTCCCATCAATTTTACCAATAACAGTCTTGCAAATGTGCCCCAGGAGACACATGCCAGAGTGTAGAGCTCTGGAGAGTGATTACACAGCAATGTGAGTGTACTTACTACTACTGAGCTGTACACTTAGACATGGTAGGATGGGAAATTTTGTGTTATGTGTTTTCCCACAATTAAAAATATAACAAATATAGGAGCTACCAATAGCTCTTACAGGAAGTCATTACATTTGGTTTTTATTATTCTGCAATATAGTATTAAGGCATGGAGTAAATTGGAACAAAACTCAAATGTCAAAATTAGACTGAATTGCAGTCTTGGCTCTCCTAATGACCTTGGGCAAATATCCAGCCTCTAGGAAGCTCAGTTGCATTGCCTATAAAATAGTTCTTTCACCTGAAGACACATACTATATAGGAGTGTTTATGAGAGTTAAATTTTTTAAATGTGTATAGGGGCGCCTTGGTGTCTCGGTTGGTAAAGCATCTGACTTTGGCTCGGGTCATGATCTCACAGTTTGTGAGCCCGCCATCAGGCTCTGCTCTTTGGATCCTCTGTCGCCTTCTCTCTCTGTACCCCCATCCCCCCAACCGCTTGCATGTGCTCACATGCTCTCTCTCTCAAAAATAAATAAATAAATAAATAAATAAATAAATAAATAAATAAATAAATAAAATGTGTGTAAAGCACCTACAGTTCCTGGTTGATGGTAAACTCAACATAAATGGTAGAACCTATTTTTACCATACACTACTGCTAATGTGGATGTAAAGGCTGGAATTTAAATTCACAAAACTTGTAACATCTTGGAAATTTTTTTAAATAAAAACAAATCTATTTATCTTCCTAAAGAAGAAGACCTTAACAAGGTAGGTCTTGACTGGCTCAGTTGGAAGAGACTGTGACTTTTTTTTTAATGTTTATTTTTTAAGAGAGAGAGAGCAAGGCAAGAGCAGATAGAGGGAGACACAGAATCTGAAGCAGGCTACAGGCTCTGAGCTGTCAGCACAGAGCCGGACATAGGGCTCAAGCCCACAAACTGCAAGATCATGACCTGAGCCGAAGTCGGATGCTTAACCAACTGAGCCACCCAGGTATCACAAGAGTGTGTGTGACTCTTGATCTCGGGGTCATGAGTGCGAGCCCCACATTGGGTGCAGACATTACATAAAATAAATAAACTTTAAAAAAAAGAAGACTGTAACATCAAAAAGCTGGCAGCAACCCATGCATCTGTTAACAGGGAACACATAAACAAATTGTGGTATAATCACACATGGAATACTATTTATCTGTGAAAATGAATGACAGGTATAGGCATCATCAATATGGATAATCTCAAAAACAAAATGTTGGGAGTAAAAAGCAAGTTGCAGAAGTATACCTAAACTAAGATGCCATTTATATAATAAAATTCAACACCAGGCAATGCAATAATATATTGATAAGATGCAAAATGATAAACATTTTTTAATGTTTTGTTTATTTTTGAAGGAGAGAGATAGTGTGAGCAGGGGAGGGTCAGAGAGAGAGGGAGACACAGAATCTGTAGACAGGCTCCACGCTCTGAGCTAGCTGTCAGCATAGAGCCTGATGTGGGGCTCGAATCCACAAGCCATGAGATCATGACCTGAGCCAAAGTTGGACGCTCAACCGACTGAGCCACTCAGGCACCCGGATAAACACTTTTTTAAAAGGTAAGAGAGTCGATGATTAACAAAATTTAGTCTAGGGACTACTCCTGGGGTAGGGTGCACAGGTGACCTCTGGGCTACATTAACTTCCTTGAGCTGGGTTATAGTTACGTGATGTTCTTTAAATTGTACACATATATCTTCCCACGGTCTTTGTGAGTTACATTTCAACATTAAAAAATAAAAGAAAGTGTGGTATAGTTCAGAATTAAAAATGCTAAAGGAAAAACAAAATGGTGAAAAAAAAATAGATGTGGAAGCAAAAGACCTCTGGACTTGGAACTTTGGGTTTGTCGTCAATGAGCTGTCTGACCTTGAAGAAGTGAATATGAACTGTCTACACCTTAGTTTCCACTTCTGTAAAATGAAGGTTATAATCTCTGCTTAGGATCCGGTATAAGGATCATATGAAAATCTCAACTGCAAAGATTTCTTGGCAAAGTATTCAGTACATTGTACATGTGAAGGATCTTTCTATCACTAGGGGGAAAATGAAAACATTCCAGGACATCTGTTGTCACCTCACGTGGGTTAAAAAGTGACTAGATCAGGTGCCCCTGGTTATATGCTCTCTCTGTTCTTTGGACTTTCTCCTCTGGGCCTTTAGAACAATGTGCAATTCTTTATTCATGTGATTACGCCATGATTATCTATCTGCTCTGCTAGGCTGTGAGTTCCACAGGCAAGGGCTGCCCTGTTCTGTCCCGCTTGGCTTCCCTAGCACCTTACATGGGAATGACATTTGATAAATGAATACATTATTTTATGCGATACAATTTGCTGGGCTCATATGATGATCAGTGCTGAGCATTTTGTACTTATTCATCTCTTTTATTTTTATTTATTTTGAGAGGGAGATAGAGCAGGGGAGGGGCAGAGAGAAGGGGAGATAGAGAATCCCAAGCAGGCTCTGTGCTGCCAGTGTGACCGTGCAGAGCCTGACTCCGGGCTCAAACTCATGAACCATGAGATCATGACCTGAGCAGAAATCAAGAGTCAGATGCTTAACCAACTGAGCCGCCCAGGCACCCCCATCTCCTCGTTTAATCCTCATAGCAGCCCAGGGAACCAGCAGTATTAGCTCCATTTTAGGGATCAGGAAACTGAGGCCCCTGATAGGTCAGGAATCCTGCACGGAGTCACCAGCTGGAACCAACCTAGGGAGAATAAACACCTAGGTCTGTTTGACCTGAAGCCTGGTGCTCTATCCTTCATCCTGGGGCTTCCCCTTGAGAACACTACCAACCCCCAATATGCCCCTGGAGAAAGCAGGACTCTGAAGGGAAGGTTTCATCCCTACGATTTCCTGTTGCTATTTGGAAGAAATGTTCATTAGGGCCAAAAAAGTCATGAATTTGCCTTGGTCAGTAACCAACCCACTATGCTCAGAACAAGCTCATGTGGGGGCACCTGGGTGGCTCAGTTGGTTAAGCGTCCGGCTTCGGCTCAGGTCATGATCTCACGGTTTGTGGGTTCGAGCCCCGCATCGGGCTCTGTGCTGACAGCTCAAAGCCTGGAGCCTGCTTCCGGTTCTGTGTCTCCCTCTCTCTCTGACCCTCCCCTGCTCGCGCTCTCTCTGTCTCTCAAAAATAAATAAAAAGCATTAAAAAAAGTTTTAATTTTTTAAAATGTTTTATTTATTTTTGAGACAGAGACAGAGCATGAGAGGGGAAGAGGCAGAGAGAGAAGGAGACAGAACCAGAAGCAGGCTCCAGGCTCTGAGCTAGCTGTCAGCACAGAGCCTGACACGGGGCTCGAACCCATGAACGTGTGATCTGTCCTGAGCCAAAGCCAGAGGCTTAACCGACTGAGCCACCCAGGTGCCCCTAAAAAAAAAGTTTTAAAAAGAACAAGTTCATGTGCCTTTGTGCAGGTGATCCACATGAGTCTCTGGAGAGTGATCCCATAAGCATTTGAAAGCATTCTTTTTATCTTTTTCTTGTTTTTTACTGAAAGATCCACTGAATCACATTTACCTCTTGGGGGATTGCATGAGTAAAATCCTGGAGGTAGGGTTGGAAAAGCAGGCAAAGGAGAAGAGGCATTTTTATTTTTGTTGTTGTTAGTTTTTTTTTTTTAAAGCAGGCTTCACACCCAGCTTGGGGTTTGAACTCATGACCCTGAGATCAAGACCTAAGCTGAGAGCACCTGGGTGGCTCAGTGGGTTGAGCAGCTGACTCGTCATGATCCCAGGGTTATGTGATTAAGCCCTTCCTTGGGCTCTGTATTAAGTGTGGAGCCGGCTTCTCTCTCCTTCTCACTTGCTCTCGCTCTCTCCCTCTCCCCTTCTCTATCCCTCCCAAAACAAAGGGAAAAAAACAAAACCCTGAGCTGAGATCAAGGGTCAGACACTTAACCAACTGAGCCACCCAGGCGCCCTGAGAAGAGTGATCATAAAGAATAAGAGGGTCTGGGGGCACCTGGGTGGCTCAGTTGAGTGTCTGACTTCAGCTCCGGTCACAGTCTCACTGTTCGTGAGTTCAGGGCCCAACTGGGCTCTGTGCTGATGGCTCGGAGCTTGGAACCTGCTTCGGCTTCTGTGTGTGTGTGTGTGTGTGTGTGTGTGTGTGTGTGTGTGTGCCCCTCCCCCACTTGTTCTCTCTCTCTCTCTCTCTCTCTCTCTCTCTCTCTCTCTCTCTCTCTCTCTCAAAAATAAGTAAACATTTAAAGAAAGGAATGAGAGGATCTGAACACCAGCCCCTCATTTGTTTTTCACATACAACAGTGGAGCACTGGGACTACTACTAGTTTTTCTCATTATGATCATTTAGGGTTTTAACACTACACTTAAAGGCTTAGCACACTTTTTTGTTTAAGATTTAATTTTAAGTAATCCCCGCACCCAACATGGGGCTCAAACTCACAACCCCGAGATCAAGAGTTCCAGGCTCCACCGACTGAGCTGGCCAGGTGCCCCTAGTAGCTTTTTTTTTTTTTAAGATTTTATTTTTAAGTAATCTTTACAGCCAATGTGGGGCTTGAGTTCACAACCCCAAATCGAGAGTCACACACTCTACTGACTGAGCCAGTAAATTTATCACAAAATTATTCTGTTGTCACTGGAAGAAAATCACCAAATGCAGCTTAGTAAAAAGGAAGAAGCTTAGAATAACTTGAAATCCCTCTTCCCAGAGCAGAGTACTAGAACAGCTTCACAGTGAATTTTAGACAATTTGCTTCCTGCGTAAGGAGGGCCACACCTCACACTGAACTGCAGGAGGCGCCCTGTCACTTCCTCCAGGCCTTGTGGGGCAGGGTGCTGTGTGCTCCGTGCATTTGCCTACCGTTTTTCATCATTTAAAACAAAAATGGGATCGTTCCAAATGTTTCTAGCAAGAAATAACATAATGGATGGAAATAACCTGGCATGTGATAGACGCTCAGCACTCCTGCCGGGTTCATTCATAAATATTTGCTGAAAACTTATGTGCACTAGATACTAAAGCTATGGCAATGAATACCAGACAAAAATCCATGTCCTCATGGAGCCGACCTACTAATGCAAAGAGACAGCCATAGGTAAGATCAATCATTTGTTAATTAGGGATAGATACTGAGGAGAGAAGAATGAAGTCTGGAGAGAGCAGGGTAGAAAGTCTGATGGGTGTTTTATGTAAGTGTCGTTGGGAAGGCCTCCCTGAAAAGGTGACTTGGAATAAAGAGAAGAATAGTATGCAGATATCTGGAAAAGACTGTTTCAGGCAGGGAATGGCCCAAGTGCAAAGGCCCTGAGGCAGGAGTGTACCTGGGGTGTTCTAGGAGAACCAGAGAGCCAAGATGACTGGTACGTAGTGAGCGGAAAGATCTACAGGAAATGAGGTCAGACAGAGGCATCACAGGGTTGGTCAGGATGGCCCAGGACTTAGGGCATCAAAGGACTGATGTAATTTGACTCTGCTATAACTTTGAATCTGCATTCAAACCCCAGAGGTCCAAAACATTCCCCCTTGGTCTCAGCCCCCACCACTATGGCCCAACATCCAGGTCAGTGTCCCCATTGCTGGTCCCTGAACCTGAGCCTGACCCAGGCCAGGCACGACCTTGATTCCCAATCCCCACCTCCCTTGGGTTTGCCCCGTGGGGCTTCCAGCAATAGGCTCTGACTCAGGAGACTCGGGAAATGAGATCTGTGTCCTTAGTTCCTCACACTCTTAACCATCTAACATCGGCCTGTGTGGCAGGAAGCTTCATCTTTGTGTCTGAGGTAAATGTGAGAAGCCCTAGTGAGTCACCTCTTGCCATAAGAACGAGAGAGAGAGACAGGACAGAAAGAGAGACCCAGAGTGATGGCAGAACTCAGAATGGAAGGTCTGGAGACCGAGAGAAAGAGTGAAAAGTTGGCTCGGGAGGTGCTGAGGGAAGGAGTCATGGGATAACTTGGGGGAGCAGCATTCCGGGCAGAAAAACACTCGGGGCAAAGGGCCCGATATAAGCACGCTTCACTTGTTGGAGCAAACAGTAAAGAGGCCAGTGTGGCTGGTGACAAGTGGGTGAGGGAGAGAGCAGGAGGAAGTGATGCCAGAGAGGCCATGAAGGGCCGGATGTGCAGGGCTTGTGGGCTTTGGCCTCTGGTATGGCCTTTGGATTTGGCTCTGGGTAAGATGGGAGCCATGGGGCAGTTTGGACCAGAGGAGGGACACGGTCACTCTGGCTGAGGTGAGGGTAGACAGGGTTGGGAAAGTGGATGCAGAGAGCATGAAGGCTCCTGCAAAAACCCAGGGGAGAGATGACAGTGACATGGTTACACTGGAGGTGGAGACAGGTGGTCACATTCTGGATTATTTTTTGAAGACGGAGCCAACAGATTTCCTGATGGATTAGATGCAAGATCTGATGGGCCATGGGGGAAGCAATTTTGGACTTTTTGTCCTAAGAGAAAGAGGAAGTTACAGAATTGGTTTTAAGCAGGGAGATGACATAGTTGTATTTGTGATTTTGAAAGATCATTCTGAGTGCTAGGTCAAGAGCACACTGAAGGGGAAGGGTGCAGCAGAGGACCAGTGAGAGACGGCGATAAGTTGGGACTAAGGTGGAGTAGAGTGGGGGTGGCCAGAACACAGAACAGTTTTCTCTGTCTCCGCACCTTTACACTGGCTACTCTTAATTACCCACAGCCCTTTATGTAAACAAACACTACAGTCTTCAGGACTTCAGCAAGTTCCTCACCTGTGATCCCATAACCTTGGGATTCCTTGTTTCCACAGTTAATCTGCTAGATTTTCTCTGACATCTGTGAGCTCCTCACAGCTTGGACCGCACCTCCCTGGGCTGCCTCTGCTCAAGGTCCATCATGACTCTGGCACAGAGAAGCCCTTCAAGAGCATTTGTTGAATGAATAAATGGGAAGAATGTGAATGAGGTAAGAGATCAACACCCTCTATTTCGAGCTCACTAAAGCATTTAAAAAATCCCTTATTATTGCTGTTTTCTGGTAAGAAATGTAATCTGTACCCTTTATTAAAAAACCACGGGCGCCTGGGTGGCTCAGTCGGTTAAGCGTCCCACTTCGGCTCAGTTCATGATTTCACAGTTTGTGGGTTTGAGCCCCGCAACCACCTCTGTGTTGACTGCTCAGAGCCTGAAGCCTGCTTCAGATTCTCTCTCTCTCTCTTTCTCTCTCTCGCTGTCCTCCCTCATTCATGCTCTGTGTCTCTCTCTCTCTCTCTAAAAAAAAAATAAATAAATAAACATTTAAAACTTTAAAAAAGACACTACATACATTATAAAAGATCTCTAAAGCCTCATCCTCTAACTCTAGAAATAACTCAAGACATCTAGAATCTAGAAATAACTAAAAAAAAAATAGAATCTAGAAATAGCTATGTAGAGTTCATTAAATATCCTTCCCCTCAATTTTTAAAAAATTTTTAACATTTATTTATTTTTGAAAGACAGAGAGAGACAGATCATGAACAGGGGAGGGGCAGAGAGAGAGGGACACACAGAATCGGAAGCAGACTCCAGGCTCTGAGCTAGCTGTCAGCACAGAGCCCGACGTGGAGCTCGAACCCACAAACTGTGAGATCATGACCTGAGCCGAAGTTGGATGCTCAACCGACTAAGCCACCCAGGCACCCCTCCTCTTCCCAATTTTTAAAAAAGTTTATTTACTTAAATAATCTTTTCATCCAACGTGGGCTGTGAACTCCCATCCTGGAGATTAAGAGTCACATGTGTCGTTTTCCCGCGGGCAGGGTCCCGGCGCGTTGGTCCCCGGGTGTTCGGCTGCACTTATCTTGTCCGCCCCAACAGGCAGGGCGGAGAATCGGTGCGCCTTCTTTTCCTGAGGGAGGGAGAAAGAGGGCAGGAGGGAGCCGCACAGAGAGTGAAGACAGCACACGGTTTCCAATCAAGCCTCTAGCTTCTTTATTCTTCTTCTCCTACTATCCCAGAAAACATTGTCTCTTAAATAGCGATTTGGGGCGGGGAACTGACCCGGGTCGGAGTCAAATGCATATCAAAAGAAGCGCCCAGACTTGCCTCTGCAATGCTGGGGAGGGGGAGCTAGAGCTGAATAATCCAAAATGTGGTTTTGATTTTTTGTGCACCTTGGCCAAATCTACGTCTGGTGCAGCAAGACCGTCTCCAAATTATTTTGACCAGGAAATGGCAATCTCCAGCCTCCAGATGCAAATCTTGTTTACTGGTTCACTCCCCGGAGAGTGATAATCCTTGCCTGAGGCAGCCAGAGAACTTGGCGGCTCTCCACACACATGCTCTTCCAACTGAGTCAGGCAGGTGCCCCTTCTGCCCCCAATTTTTTAAATGTATACACCACAAAATGAAGTGGTTAAGAGCTGGAGATGTGGAAGAGAGACAGGATGAGAAAGGCAGACTTCCTTCCTAGCAGACAAGGAAAATGTAACACACACTATTTTGTAATTTGCTTTTCTTCTACTTACATCATCATGACAATCTTTCTATGCTAGTACTTGTAAATCTACATATTTTGTTAAAGGCTGAGTACTATTTCTATAAAATGGATTTATTTAATTGGTACAACCAACTTCCTATTATTGTTAGAATCCCCCCTCCCCCTTTTCTTAATGAAAGGATTTCCTTGAAGATCCTTGTTACATTTCTTTGGAGGCACCAGGTTTTAGGAGGATAGTTGAAACAGGTATCCGTCCTAGGACAGTCGGAGGACTTGGGCTTTGTCTCATGGGGACTAGCAGGTATAACGGAGGATGTTCAGTCTGGGAGAGAGACATGTAAGCCTTGTCTGTATTTCTGAAGGGGCTTCCAGATAGGAAAGAGAACAGGCATTTCTGCAGGACAGAACCAGGTCTAAGGCATGGAAGTCACAAAGAAACAAACTGGCCTGTAATAACACAAGAAAGCATTCTCGGAGGTGCCTGCGTGGCTCAGTCAGTTATGCATCCAACTCTTCATCTCAACTTAGGTCGTGATCTCATGGTTGGCGGGATGGAGCCCCATGTGGAGCCCCGCGTCTGGCTCTGTGCTGTCAAAGCCTGGTTGAGATTCTCTCTCTCCTCCCTTCCCCTGCTCTCTCTCTCTCAATAAATAAATAAACTTAAAAAAAAAAAAGAAAGTATTTTCCTACAGGCAGAGCTGCAGGAGGCGCAGCAGATCCCCTCAGGAAGTCATGAGCACCCTGTCTCTGTAAGCGTGTGAGGGGAATTTGATTGAAGATTTAATAGGAAGTATTTAAAAAAAAATTTTTTAACATTTCCTTATCATTGGGAGACAGAGAGAGACAGAGCACAAGCATGGAAGGGGCAGAGAGAAGGGGAGACAGAGAATCTGAAGCAGGGTCCAGGCTCTGAGCTGCCAGCACAGAGCCCGACGCAGGGCTCGAACCCACAAACCGTGAGATCATGACCTGAGCCGAAGTCGGACACTCACCCAACTGAGCCACCCAGGCGCCCCTAATACGAAGTATTCTATAAGGGACTTCTGTGCAGCAGGCCAAAGTTGAGTTTGGTGACATTCAAGAGTCCTTTCAGATCTGAAATTTTGTTATCACACCTCTAATCGAAGGTTTCATGAAGGATGACACAAAGAAGTTGGCCGGAAGCCTCAGGGCTGCGAATATTTTGACAAGTGGTGATGGAGACGCACATTGCAGGCAAAGGGGAAGGGCTGGTGAGAGACTGAGGGGGAACTCAGGGTATGAAGCTAAAGAAAGTTTGGGCCAAGTTATGGACTAAGACTGAACTTCACCCCAGGTAACCAAAACGCAGAGGTTGAGGGTGAGGTGGCCAGATGTTGATTCGTGTTTAGCATCCAGTCCCCTTGGCAGTAGCTGGTTACTGGAGGGTGGACATTTCCAATTCTCCTTCCTAAGAGTGTGGGGACTCAGAGTGTATGTGACGTGGGGCTGAGGTTGGCACTGGAAGAGAACCCTCTTCAGACTTTGTTGAAGAAGTGGGGAAAGGTGGCTTCAGGAAGAGAGAAGGATGGCGAGCCTGTGGTGCCCTCTACCAGCCCCCTGATTGTATTTGGGTTCTTTGAAGGGCTTTGTGATATCCTTTAGACAAATATATTTGTTTGCATTCAGTAAGCCCAAACTGGTTCCTGTGACTCACCACAGCGTGGCGTTTGGCCAAGACCCTCTAAATTAACAGGGACTCATCCACAGCCCTTGAAGAGCTTCGGGAACATTCCGCTGGAGGAGGAGTGGCAGAAAGGGTTGAAAAGAGCCTGACAGGTGGTGAGACAAGGGAGGAAGTCTTCCTAATCGTTTAGATAATCAAGAGAGTTTCTACTTCCCCCAAACACCCCACCTCATGTACTGAGCAAACACATCTTGCCATGATCAGTCCCTCCAGGTTCTGTTTGACTTGTTTTCTCGATGCACGTGAGCGCATAGTCGGAAGACAGGAAATGTTTTCCCTTTTTCCCACCGAGGTAGAGTGACAGCAGGGAGTTCACTTCTGGTGATGTGACCAAGACAGCCCAAGGCTACTGATTCCCCCATGGTAGGCCAAATGTGGGTGCTGGTCATTTTGGAAGTTCAAGAACGAGTGGGCTGTGTCTAGAAAACTCAGGAGATGACTGTATAGAAGACGGATTCAAGAGGGAGCCTAGGAGGGCCTTGGGGGGCGGGGGGCTCAGACCAGAATGAGCTTGACCCAGGAATGAAATTTTAGTTGTCAGATGAGAGTAGTACGTAGTAGCTATTATGCGTGTGTAAGTCTGGCTTAGCCCCCTGAACATAAATCCGTGTTTGAGTGAAAGAGAGAGAGAGATTGAGACACACACACACACACACATACAGAGAGAGAGAGAGAGAGAGAGAGAGACATAAATAAAATTTGAAAGAGCTGCTTTACTAGGCTGCACACTCTGGAGCCCAAATAGTTGGAGCTTGGAGTAACTCAAAGCAGAGAAACAGGTTCTTTCCGACTCTACCACAGTCTTGGTATTTCGAGGGCTCGGGGCTAATAGCCCAGAATTGCTGTATCTCCAGTTTGGGTGATAGAACCACAGCCAAGATGTGAAGCGTGGGGCAGCTCACACACCAGGGGGTGACGCACAGGTGAAATATCTCTAAACACTTTCTGAAATAGCAGAGACTTTGCAGGAAGCTGGAGACCTTGCCCTAGCAGGTGGGGGCAATACAGCAACAACATGGGAGTATTATCATTGATATGCTCTTGTTTGAACTCATAGACTGGTGAGTCCTGCAGAAGCCCGGGATCGGGTGTGGAGGGCGGAGCAAAGACCCAGAGAGGAGGAGGGGGTCATTGGCACAACATAGCAAGGCAGTACTGCTCTGAGCTGGTTCCCACGTTTCTGGCCCTGAACGATTATGCTCCTTGGGCTACAGTCAACCATAGGCCGAGGGGCTGGAAAGAGAGGCCCCGGAGTGAGGTCACCTAGTGCCCTCAGGGCCCCGTGAACAGTGAATACCCAAGAGCGTCATCTGTAGGAAATCCCTACCTGCGGTACGTTCAGCTCAGCCCGTCCTCAGAAAACCCAGTGGAGTTTCTAGAACTTTAGAATGCTCTGGTGTGCCTAGCCATGAGATCATAAGGGCCTTGGAATCAGATGATGGGCTCTGAGCCCTTCTGGGCCTCCATATCTTCCCCTCCCCTGAGGCCCCTCACTTCCTTCTGTGGGTAGTTTCTCCTTCCCACCTCCTGGCAGGTGGGAAGAAGGGGAAGGAGCCCTGTGGTGACCCAGATATTTCTGTCAGAACCATCCTGACCAAAGTGGCTCCTGTCACTGTACCCGGGAGGAAGTGGTGGGTGGGGAGCCTGAGCTGGGAGCTAGCAGCTGGGCAAGAGCCCCATTTGCACCAACAAATCTTCTGTGTGAATCTGAAAAGAGAACTTTGCCCTGATTCGTCCTGGGTTTGGAGGCAGTCGGGCCTGGTGGGTTGGCCGGTAGAGGCCCCAGCCTGCTCTTCCTGCTGTCATCCACATCAGCTGGGGGCCCACTTGTCCCCAAACATGCCTAGAGGCTTCTTGCTGCCACACCCTTGCTTATTCAACATTTTATTCATTTAAGCACGAGAGAAAGAGCTCAGTGTGGCCCTACTGTGACTGGAACCAGAGGCCATCAGGAATGGAGGTGGCTTCCAGTTGTCACCACTCCGTTTGTAGACCTCATGGATTCTCATAATATCTATCTCTCTGCACATCTGTCCTGTTCTCCCCTCTCTTAGATCGTCCCCTCCAAGTTTCTGTTCTGGAGGGATCCAATTTCTTGCTAAACCTGCCACCAGTTTATTATTTAATTTTATATAGTAAATAAGTTCCCGACTCTGGGAATTCAGCCCTCTTCTCTCCACTCCTTCCACCTCTCTTTTTTGGACAATACAGCTTTTTGGTCGTAAGAGTCTAGACCCTGGAAAGCTTAATTATGCTTAGGGGCAAGGGAAGCCCCAAGCATTCACCCCTCAGTAAATATTTGCTGACTAAATATTTATCTGCTCTGCTCCAGGCACTGTTTTGGGTACTGGGGATATGGCAGTGAATAGCAACAACAGTATTTCTTTCTTTCTTTTTTTTCAGAAAATTTTTAATGTTTTATTTATTTTTGAGAAAGAGAGAGAGCATGCGAGTGTGAGCAGGGGAGGGTCAGAGAGAGGGTCAAGGAGACACAGGCTCCAGGCTCTGAGCTGTTAGCACAGAGCTCTGTGCAGGGCTCGAACCCACGTACCGCGAGATCATGACTGGAGCCAAAGTCGGACGCTTAACCAACTAAGCCACCTTGGCGCCCCAACAGTATTTCTGCTCTGGTGAAGTTCATATTCTAATAAGGAAAGTGGACCAGAAACCAGATGGATAAGTAAATTAGATAAAATAAGCAGATGCTTGTAACTGCTAAGGAGAAAAGTTCAAAGGAGATGATCCAGGAATGAGCCATGAGGCTTTGTTCGGAAAGCCAAGCAAGAGAAGAGCAAGTGCAAAGGCCCTGAGGCAGAGGTGTGTTAGACTGACTGAAGAGCCTGCACGGCAGTGTAGTTGCAAAGGAGTGAGCAAGAGGGGGACTAGATTTCAGGAAGATAGGGTGATATGTCTGATAAGTTAAGGCTTTCTAGGTCACAGTGAGAACTGTGGCTTGTATTTTGAGCGAAATGGAGACCCACTGGAGGGCTTTGAGCAAGAAAGTAACATGATCTAACATATATTTTTATTTTTTAATGTTTATTTATTTTGAGAGAGAGAAAGAGAGAACAAAGGAGGGGCAGAGAGAGGAGAGAATCCCAAGCAGACTCCTTGCTGTCAGCACAGAGCCCCACGTGCAGCTCCATCCAATGAACCATGAGATCATGACCTGAGATGAAGCCAAGAGAAGCGTAACCAACTAAGCCCCCCAGGCGCCCCATGACTTATATCTTTAAAGGATCCTCCTGGCTGCTGTATAGAGAACAGACTGTCACAGGGGCAAGACTGGAAGCAAGGGGACCCGTTAGGGGACTGCCACAAAATCCAGGCACTAGGTGATGGTGGCTTGGACCAGGGAATGAGCAATGATGAAGATAAGAAATGGCTGGACACAAAATCTTGTTTACTCTCCTGCGTGGAGCAAGAGAAGATTCTCTCTCATCGTTTACAGATGAACCTATAGAAAAATAAGACATATTTGAAATCACTTTGCCTTACAACAGACACAGAAGAACGGAGACATCCAGGCTGCTGGCTTCATCTTAGATGCCCAGATCCTGGGGACCCCAGAACTTCCCAGCATAGGGTCTAATATGGTTGAGTCCATTTTCATGGAACAATGGAACAATTGGTAAATGGAGCATCGGAGCCGTCCTGAAGAAAGGTGGCATCTTTTGGGTTCAGTCTATCTGAGGCTACCTGGCCCTTGGTCAGCTGTCTCATTCCAGCACGGTCACTTTCTTCCTTTCCCCTCCCCTCCCCCCTTCCCCTTTCTTTCTTCCTTCCTTTCTTTCTTTCCTTCTTTTTTTCTCTTTCTTTCTTTCTTCCTTTCTTCCTTTCTTCTCCTCCTCTTCTTCCTCCTCCTTTTCCTCCTCCTCCTCCTTCTTTAGAGAGAGAGGGCGCAAGTGAGCCAGAGGCAGAGAGAGAGAGAAAGAGAGAGAGAAGTGGGGCTCACCCAAAGCAGGGCTCCTGTTCACCAAAGCAGGACTTGAGCTCACTTGATGCACACCTGCTATGGGGCTCAAGCTCACGAACCCAGAGATCATGATCTGAGCCCAAGTCAAATGCTTAACTGACTGAGCCACCTCGGCATCCCTCTTTTCTATTTTTTTAATGTCTTTTTTTCATTTATTTATTTTTGAGAGACAGAGAGAGAAAGCACACAACTGGGGGAGGGGCAGAGAGAGAAGGAGACAGGATCTAAAGTAGGTTCCAAGCTCGAGCTGTCAGCACAGAGCCTGATGTGGGTTCAAACTCACAAACCATGAGATCATGACCTGAGCCGAAGTCAGACGCTTAGCTGACAAAGCCACCCAGGCTTCCCTTTTTTAAAAAAAAATATTTTTATATTAGTTTCCTATTCTTTTTTAAGATTTAATTTTTAAGTAATCTCCACACCCAGCATGGGACTTGAGCTTGCAACCCTGAGATCAAGCATCACATGCCCACTGGCGGAGCCCGCCAGGCGCCCCAACACTGTCAGATTCATACTGTTCATTTGACACAACCAAGATAACATTAAGCAGAAAGCACTACTGCAGCTGCTCTTTCCTCAGAAGTAGGTGACAGTAGGCCAAAGCTTTGAGTGTCTAGATACTTGGTCTCTTTGAACTCTGATGAGTCATTTGTTAAATTAGAGCGCAGAGTATAGAGAGGCAACCAGGCCCTTGAAAGCCATGCCAACAAGCTTGGAGACGATCTTGTGTATGCAAAAGGAGAGTCATCAGAGGTTTTAAAGCCTGAGAGAGACACGGTCAGGTTTCTCAAGGTTAGTTGGGAATTCCCCAGGCGGTGGAACCTCCTCTAGGGGCAGGAGAGTGAAGGAACTAAGAGCTGTAGTGACAGTAAATTGTTCCCGTGAGAACTGTAGGGATGTTTGAACAAATGGAATGGAATTGAGAGACACCAATGGGCCCTCAGAGAACAGACGATTTGAGATATGATGAAGGCCTGTGACTAAGGAAGAGTGTGTGTGTGTGTGTGTGTGTGTGTGCGTGTGCGCGTGTGTGTGCAAGGAACATCCACCTCAGGACTTGCCCACATGGTCCCAGCCTCAGATCTCTGCAACCCAGCTCTTCAGGGGCTCACCTGCTCTCTCCAACATAGAACTCGACCTTCTAGAATCCTTGGAGCTTATAGGTACTCTTGAGGCCTCCTCAGACTTACAGTCCTCAAATAGAAGGAGAATAAATGTTCTTTTGTTCTTTTAAACTGAAACCCAGGGGCACCTGGGTGGCTCAGTTGGTTGAGTATCTGATTCTTGGTTTTGGCTCAGATCATGAGCCCAGGGTTGTGGAATTGAGCCCTGCATCAGGCTCCACGATAAGATTCTCTCTCTCTCACTCTCTCTCTCTCTCTCTCTCCTCCTGCCCCCCTCACTCTCACTCTCTCTCAATACATAAATTAAATGAATTAACAAACTGAAAGCCAGAATGGGATAAATATGTAAATGAGCATACTTACCTACTAAAGCATACACATAGACTATAATCCAAACAGGAGAGGTTTTGAGATCACTTCCTGAATTCCTTCTATCCCAACGGTTATTACTGATACACTTGAAGTTTCTGTAAACGGAAGCCCTGATTCAAGAATCTAAATTTCGGGGGCGCCTGGATAGCTCAGTTGGTTAAGCCTCCGACTTCGGCTCAGGTCAGATCTCACGTTCGTGGGTTCGAGCCCTTCGTCAGGCTCTGTGCTGACAGCTCAGAGCCTGGAGCCTGCTTCCAGTTCTGGTCTCCTTCTCTCTCTGCCTCTCCCCCTCTCATGCTCTGTCTCTCTCTGTATCAAAAATAAATAAAACATTAAAAAAAAAAAAGAATCTAAATTTCGAAGATGGCCTAAGAGAAAACCTTTACTCTGGAGACAGCTGATCTGACTATTAATTGTAGGTTAGATGTTCCGTGGTAGGATAATTAGTTTTTCCAAACACGTCCAACCTGTATAGTTAATTTTTTTGTCACAAAGAACATATGGCTCTAAATTGTTACCGATGGTTATTTTTGAGATTAAGGAGTTGGGGGTGGATGTTAAAAGAGAGTTTTTATCCTTTTATTTTACATGCTTCTGTAATGTTTGAATTAAAAAAAAATTTTTTTTGAGAGAGAGACAGAGACAGAGAGACAGAGAGTGAGTGGGGGAGGGGCAGAGAGAAGGAGACACAGAATCTGAAGCAAGCTACAGGCTCTGAGAGGTCAGCACTGAGCCCCGACACGGGGTTTGAACACATGGACGATGAGATCATGACCTGAGCTGAAGTGGGACACTTAACTGACTGAGCCACCCAGGCGCCCTGAATTTTTAAAAATTTTATACTTTTTTAAAATGTTTATTTATTTTGAGAGAGAGAGAGAATATGAGTGGGGGAGAGACAGAGAGAGAGAGGGAGACACAGAATCCGAAGCAGGCTCTGAGCTGTCAGCACAGAGCCTGATTCGGGGCTCAAACTCACAAACTGTGAGATCACGACCTGAGCTGAAGTAGGATTAACTGATTAAGCCACACAGGTGCTCCTATAATGTCTGAATTTTTAAATGTATCTTCTTTGTTGTAATCTCAGAACAATAGAAAAGAATTTGGTCAGAAGTAAATTGTAACTGCTGTACAGAGGATCAAAGGAGTCAGTTGGCATGATCTGATTTTAACTGAATCTGAAAAAGACTATCTGGTATTATCTAAGTACCGGGAGGCCACTTGTCACATTGTAGCTGCCTAGCAGCAGATTATAGATAATCTGTCTGCAAAAGCCTTCCCCAGGGACAGCTACTGGAAATGGCTTTGCAAACTGAGCAGGATTTCCTCACAAAAGAGGGAGAATCTAAAGGTCCTTCCCATTTTCCCATAAGCAAAGACAAGTTCCTCAATTCTGTTGTGTTTTTAACAATTTTTATTTTTAAAAATTACATAACTTATACATCCTCATTGTAAAAAAAGATCCAACATATAGAAATATGTAAACCATGGGGCACCTGGGTGGCTCAGTCGGTTAAGTGTCCGACTTCGGCTCAGGTCATGATCTTGAGGTCTCGGAGTTCAAGCCCCGCATTAGGCTCCATGCTGACAGCTCAGAACCTGGAGCCTGCTTCAGATTCTGTGTCTCCTTCTCTCTCTGCCCTTCCCCTGCTCATGCTCTGTCTCTCTGTCTCTCAAAAAAATAAATAAACATAAAAAAAAGAAATATGTAAACCTTATTCTTCAGAGATAACCAGTGTTTGGGAGTTTGGCTATGTGTCTTCAGATTTTTCATACACACACGCACGTGAACAATTTCAACTTCTGTTTTCCTTTATATTATTCTTTTTAAATTTTTTTTACATTTATTTATTTTTGAGAGACAGATGTGAACAGGAGAGGGGCAGAGAGAGAAAGAGACACAAGATTCTGTAGCAGGCTCCAGGCTCTGAGCTAGCGGTCTGCACAGAACCCAATGCGGGGCTCAAACCTACAAATCGTCAGGTCATGACCTGAGCCAAAGCCGGACACAACTGACTGGGCCACCCAGGCGCCCCTGTTTTTCATTTTTTAAAGATGGAATTCATATACCGTAAACCTCACCATTTTATTATTATTTTTTTTAAACATTTATTTTTGAGACAGAGAGACAGAGCGTGAGCAGGGGAAGGACGGATAGAGAGGGAGGCACAGAACCTGAAGCAGGCTCCAGGCTCTGAGCTGTCAGCTGTCAACTTGATGACCTGAGTCCAAGTCGGATGCTTAACCAACGAAGCCACCTAGGCACCCCTTATTTTAGTTTTGATTTGCATTTCCCTAACGACTAACAACATTGAGCATCTTTTCTATGTTACTGGCTATTTATATGTCATCTTCAGAGACATGTTTATCTAAAGTCTTTGTCCATTTGAAAAGCTGGGTTACTTGTCTTTTTTAACTGTTGTGTCACAGGAGTTCTTTGCATATTCTGGATACAAGTCCTGTATCAGAATGTGATTTCCAAATATGTTCTCCCTTCTGGGGATATTATTTTGTGGGTTTTTTAGAATGAAAATAAGTCACTAAGCACAGTGTCTGTAACTTGCTCTTTTTCTTCAACAGTGGATTATGGGCATCCTTCAACGTCAAGAAAAAGCAATCCCATTCTTTTCTCTTTCCTACCTTCTTTCCTTCCTTCCTCCTTTGACCAGCCCTCTATCAAGCTTTATGAAGTCTTCAGTCTGTGTGTTGGTGAAGGACAACGAATCAGCGGCTCTAGGGCAGAAGTAAGAGGCAGTCACCTACCTACTGTGTTGTCTGCTCCTGGATGATGTGAAAATGCAAGCAGGCACAGGAAATGTCTCTAACCTGCTTATACTTCCTCTCAACTCGTGTGGTTTCACAACCCCTACAGGCTCACCCCCACCCAGTGTCACCAGCCTGGCGCCTCTGTGAGAAAGTCCCACAGCAAGAGGCCCTGGGGCATTATCATTTTCCTCTTTCACCCTGTCTGGGTTGTCAGCGAATCCCAAGGGCTCTCTGAGCCTGGAGCCTTCCTTGGTCAGGTCCCTCCAGCCGCTTCAAGGATGAACTCCTGCATCATCATCGTGATGAGGCTGCTGCTGTCTGGGCCTTTTTTCTTTGGTAGGCAAGGGAAGGGGGGTAGGAGAGGGGACATGTGTCTGTGGCCAGGGAAACGGCGGGGCTTTGTGGAACTGGAGTAACTGGGCAGCTGCTTTAAGGGTGTGAATGGCCATAGGTGATGTGAGGGTCAGGAATCTTGCACGGAGAAGGGGGAAAGGAAAGAGTCCAAAGTAGAGGTGAGGTGTGGAGGAAAGGACAGAGAAGGGACACAGGTGGCCACAGAGATGAGGAGCGAGGCCTTACAAACAGGGAACGGCTGATGGGTACGGGGAGCTGGGCTGCGGTCTGGTCCCCCACCATGTGCCGTCTCGCCCTTCACCCTTTCTGGGGGTCAGTCCAGTCACCTGCCACCCTAGGATGATGTACAAATAAGCCTGCTGCCGGGAAGGAAAGCAGGGCCAGAGAGGACAGTTAAGGGCTTGCAGAGGGTGCCTAGGCTGCTTGAGGTGGGGGGTGGCACGGGGGAATCTGAGAGCTAACGGTTAAGGAAGAGACTGGGGCATGGTGGGGTGGGCAGTAAGGGACCCTTAGAGGAGAGGCAGCTTCACAGAAATCAGGGGATCCTGAAACTCTGAGTCTGTGGAAGGAAGCCCGAGGCTAATTATCTCTGGCTACAGGCCCAAGGGAGAAGTGGGTGCGTAGGGAGATGCACCCTGCTATGGGGAAACCGCATCGCCTCAGGGTCGCATCTGC
>NC_043707.1:21606933-21632736 GCF_006229205.1 Suricata suricatta
CGCCCCGCCCCCCCCCCCCGGTCTCCCGCAGCGCCGGCCTTAGGCTACAACCTGGAAGTGCGGCACGTGCACAACTTCTCCTTCCCTCACGCCGGGAGGCATTTTGGGTACCGCGTTCTGCAGGTCGGAGACTGGTGAGCCGCCTCCCCAGGCCCTCCCCGCCCTGCAGAGTCAGCACAGGCGGCCGGGACCCCAGCCCCGGGTGGACCAGATGGGGAACCAGCCGGTCCCGCGGGGTCGAGCCGTCGCACGGATTTCTCGAAACAGAAGCGAGGCCATCAGATTGTAGGACGAGGACTGCCCATCCTTGAAGCTCCGCATAAGTGCCTGATGAGAGAGGAAATATCACAGCCCCTAAAAGTCTTTGCAGCGCCTCCTAGATTCCCCGCTCACCCTCTGACTAGGAGCTCCTTGAAGCAGAGATTTTGTTTCTCTTCCCCACTCCCCCACACCCACCCCGCGGCTCATCCCTAGCATCTAGCCCAGCCTAGCACACAGTAGATACGTTATAAATGGCTTTTGAACTGATGACTGATTGAATGAACTCAAAATATGACATTGTGCTCCCTCATTCTCACGACCTCGGTTTTTCTAGACTCTAAATGGGAAAAAAGTTCCTTAACTTTCTAGAATTTTGACCTATCGACTTATTTATCTGGGATTCAATAGGGAAGAGGTAGGGGCTGAGGAGCCTCCCTGCAGGGGAGTGGCTGCATTGCTTTGAGACTCCTGTGGATCTGAACCCCCGGGTGGGTGGGTAAAACCGGGACAACTCCATCTCACAGGTGAGATTTCTCATCAGGGTTGTCGTGGGAGCTCCAGGTGAGGGGAACAGCACAGGAAACCTCTACCAGTGCCAGCCAGACACTGGCCACTGTGCACCAGTCAGCCTGCATGGTGAGTGACTGGGGAGAAGCCTGGAGGAATGGTGTCCCAGGGAAATTGAGGCTGGCCCACCATACCTGGGATGCCTTGATTCCTCCAAACCAATCCCCTGGTGTCTACAGGTTCCAACTATACCTCCAAGTACTTGGGAATGACCCTGGCGACAGACTCCACAAAGGGAAGCCTTTTGGTAAGAATTTTGTAGAGTGTGACATCAAAGCCGGTGACGCTTGATGCTAAGAAAGAGAGACTGAAAAGAAGGAAGGAAAATGGAATAAAGATCCTATAGAAAATTAAAGGCATCAGAGATTCTGATTCAATCAGTGTTTATTAAGAACTGAGTATGAGCCAGCTATTTAAAAAAATTTTTTTAACATTTTTATTTATTACTGAGAGACAGAGCATGAGCAGGGGAGGGGCAGAGAGAGGGGGAGACACAGAATCTGAAGGAGGCTCCAGGCTCTGAGCTGTCAGCACAGAGCCCGATGCGGGGCTCGAACCCATGAACCACAAGATCATGACCTGAGCCGAAGTCAGATGCTTAACCGACTGAGCCACCCAGGTGACCCTGAGCCAGCTATTTTTGAGATCCAATATCCGTTTTCCTTCAAATATGAAATATCTGTGGCCACTGATATGCAAAGATGATTTTTGGGGGTATACAAACTTAATGTTTTATAGTTATATTTTTATTTAATGGTTTTTTAGGAAAAATATAAAACACATCAAATTCATGATTTCTTGGAGTGAATTGCTTGGGATGAGGCTAAAGTTTAAAAAAAGTAAATGTAAAGTAAATAAAATATCAAATAAATAATAGTAATCCTGAGACACGCACATGGCAGAAATTGCCCAATGGTGCACAAATGCCTGAAGTTTGAGTTCACTGCTTTATTTCTTTTAACCCTTAAGACATTTGGGTGAGATAAGGATCAGTATACACATTTGACACACGAGGGAGCAAAACCAAAGGGATTAAGAGACTTGGCCAAGGTCACATGGTTTTATTTTATTTTATTTTATTTTTATTAAGTTTATTTATTGGGGGAGGCAGGGAGAGAGAGAGAGAATCCCAAGCAGGCTCCACACTGTCAGCACAGAGCCGGAAAAGGGGCTCGAACTCACAAACCACAAGATCATGACCTAAGCTGAAATCAAGAGTCAGATGCTCAACCAACTGAGCCACTCAGGTGCCCCAGGGTCACTTGGTTTTAAAGAAATAGAGCCAGGATTTGAATCAAATTCCCATTTGACTGTAAGCCCACTGGTGTTTTCAGTTCATCCCAGCAGCATCTTCTGACACAAGTATATGAGAAATAGAAGGCTAGCTGAGTGAAATATTTATTCAGTATTTAATTTGAGCTTGTTAGCTGTTATTAACATGCCAGCCAATGTGCTGGGTTCTGATGGGGCCAGAGGAGTGAGATACAAAGACGACATGAGCTCTGACTTTCATGAAAATTGCAGCTTGGCAGGAAAGATAGTCATAAATGAAAGAAAAAACATTGTATATTCTGGGAATAGTGAGTGATTTGGCTTAAACACAGAATGTGTGATTAGGAATGGAAGAAGATGGACCTGCAAATGTAGGGTAGTGCTCAACTGTAAACAATATGCATGCCGAACTCAGGAGTTTAGACTCTGTCCAATAGGCAGTGAGCATCCATAGCTTTACTAGTAGGAAGGGTGAGGTGGCTATAAATAACCTGGAGGCTGAAGGATGCCTCAGTTGGCTTAGTTGGTTCAGCATCCGACTTCGGTTCAGGTCATGATCTCGTGATTTGTGAGTTTGAGCCCTGAGTCAGGCTCTGCACTGACAACTCCAAGCCTGCTCGGATTCTCTGTCTCCCTCTATCTCTATCTGCCCCTCCCCTGCTCTCTCTGTCTCTCTCTTGAAAATAAATAAACACTTATTAAAAAGAAAGAGGGGCACCTGGGTGGCTCAGTCAGTTAAGTGTCCTGCTTCGGCTCAGGTCATGACCCCACAGTTTGTCAGTTCGAGCCCCGTGTCAGGCTCTGTGCTGACAGCTAGCTCAGAGCCTGGAGCCTGCTTCAGATTCTGGATCTCCTTCTCTCTCTGACCCTCCCCTGCTCGCACTGTCTCTGTCTCTCAAAAATAAATAAAAACCATAAAAAAATTTTTTTTAAAAGAAAGAAAGAAAGAAGGAAACCTGGAGGCAGAACTACCTTGCCTTGTAACCAGTTGGATGTAGGAAGTAAGGTTAGGAGACGATGACTCTGAAAGTTCTTGTTCTTGGCTGATGATGCTCAAAAGATACACAGAAAAAGGAAGCCCTAACCTTTCTTTTTTTTTTTTAACCTTTGCTTCCATCAGGCCTGTGACCCTGGGCTGTCTCGGACCTGTGACCAGAATGTCTATCTAAGTGGCTTGTGTTACCTTTTCCCCCAGAATCTGAGGGGTCCTGTGCTGCACAGGCACCCTGGCTATCAGGGTAAGGAGCCGGGAATCCATTGGGTAAAAATCTCTCCCAAGTGGCTGCTCATACGAGGGACCAGCATGGGCAGGCCTACCCATGGAGACATTTCACCAAGTCTCTTTGTGTCTGGCCTCTGTAGAGTGTATAAAGGGCAACGTAGACTTGGTATTTCTGTTTGATGGTTCAATGAGCCTGCAGGACGATGAATTTCAGAAAATTCTGGACTTCATGAAGGATGTGATGAGGAAACTCAGCAACTCTTCCTACCAGGTAAATATACTCATTCGCTTTTTTGTTTGCAGTCAACACATGCCTGCTTGAGCTAGCCTAAGGCACAAAAGAAAAATTTAGTATGAGGTGTCTCCAGAACCAAATGCCACCGTTATAACTGGACCTCTGGAAGAGTCAAGAACCAGGAAGTAAAAAGCTTTTAGGATTTTCGTTAGTTCTCCTTTTCTGTTTCTTTTTGGCTTTTGCTTCCCTCTTCTTTCTTGCAGACTAGCTCCCTCAGCTTCTTTGGATCACATGGGCCTGTGGAAGGCTCCCAAGTTTGAATGCAAAGGTTTCAGGATTTTTTTTGTCCTGTCAACCAGCCCCTCCCTCTGCAAATTCCAAATTCCTGGAGACTGGATTCTGACTGGCCAGCCTCAGTCAAGTGGCCCTCTGTGGCCCAACCGGCTATAGCTGGTTTAGGAGGGTCATTGAGCATAAATATGGTTACTAGGAACCAGCCTCACTGGTGAGGCAGGCTGACCCAGAGGATAGGAGTCCAGCAGACAGCGCTACATAAGGGAGCAGAGATTTATTTAATTTTATTTCTGTGTTTGAGTATATAGTACCTCATTTGCAAAAGAATGCTCTGAAGCAGGAATGTGGAGTTGGGTTCCTGAGGTCTCAGATAAGAAATAAACAGGAGGACACTCGGCAATCAAAAAGCGTGAAATCTTGCCATTTGCAACTACATGGTTGGAACTAGAAGGTGTTCCGCTAAGTGAAATTAATCAGAGAAAGACAAACATCATATGGCTTCACTCATATGAGGACTTTAAGATATAAAAACAGATGAACATAAGGGAAGGGGAGCAAAAATAATATAAAAACAGAGAGGGAGACAAAGCGTAAGAGACTCTTGAACATAGAGAACAAACAGAGGGTTACTGGAGGGGTTGTGGGAGGGAGGAGGGGCTAAATGGGTGAGGAACATTGAGGAATCTACTCCTGAAATCATTGTTGCACTATATGCTAACTAACTTGGATGTAAATTTAAATAAATAAATAAGTAAATACATGAAGTAGATTGGAGCAGACAAGTGGGAAGAGATATGTAATGAATGACATTTATCGCTTCCTTCTTTTTCTAGTTTGCTGCAGTTCAGTTTTCCACAGAATTCAAAACAGAATTTGATTTCTTGGATTACGTGAGGGTGAAGAACCCCGATGTCCTGCTGAGCAAAGTACAACACATGCGGCTGTTGACCAATACCTTTCATGCCATCAATTATGTCACGTGAGTCCCCTGGTGCAGGAGAGAGCACACTCATCATTGGCTTCTTCAGGTCGCAGGGTGTAGGAACTCAACAGGTGGGCTCAGCAAGGGGCGAGTTATCGTAAGAATTCAAGTGGAACTATTTTAGTACAGTTTCTTTTCATTGTAAGTAACAGAAGTCTACTTTATACTAACGAAATCCCCCAGGGCGCTTCTTGGGAGGATGCATAGATAGCTTATGAACCTTTGGGACAGGGAGTATTGTTAAACTTCATGAGTGACTAGAATCAAAACTTGATTCTGAAAGTGATTGCTAATACAGCAGCCACGGTAGAGTCCCATCGTGGATGGCGATCAGCTTCCGAAGTCCGCGTGTGAACAAAAATCGCTGGTAGTCAAAATTGTCCTTGAAGAATTCCTTGAATTGCTCTAAAATTCAACATATTCAAGTCTACCTTGGACACTAGCATATCCTGATTTCCTAAATCTACTACAGAAGCTTTTTCCCCCAGAGTTGGACCAGATGGCTTTAGTTATTGTTGTTGTTGTTTGCGGTGCAAAAAAGGTGGTTTTCTTAAAGCACAGGGACTGAAAGAGCTGCCAGGTGGCTTTGTTTAAATTGAGGCCTAGGTGGGGGCACCTGAGTGGCTCATTTGGTTAAGCGTCCGACTTCGGCTCAGGTCATCTTGTAGTTCGTGGGTTCGAGCCCCACGTCAGGCTCTGTGTTGACACCTCAGAGCCTGGAGCCTGCTTCCAATTCTGTGTCTTCCTCTCTCTCTGCCCCTCTCCAACTTGTGCTCTGTCTCTCCCTGTCTCTCAAGAAATAAATAAACATAAAACATAAAAAAATAAAAATCAATAAGTTGAGGCCTAGATGAACGTAGTTGGAGTGTGTTGAAGGGCCATATTATATATTTTATTTTATTTTATTGTTAAGGATAATAAACAAGACATTTACTTTTCATACTCACCTGAGGGAAAGGAGAAAAGTCAGTTTTCTTTTCCAGACCACCCAGTGATAGTCTTTCTGAAGGAGTCACCATTCATCCCATAGAACTGGATAGATTGCCTGGTCTGAGGGCTTTGTACTTTTAATTCATGAAGAGAACTTTCTTTGACGACAGGGAGCAAAAGGTGAGTCTTTGTGGGCACCTTTGCTGGTGCACAGCCAGACTCCCTCTTTGAGTGAAACTTTTCCTACACCGGCCACACAGATAGGGTGTCTCCACTGTGTGTGTGTTTTGCTGTGTCGGATACACTTCCCCCTGATGTGGAAACTCTTCTTGCACTGTGTACAGCATAGGGTTTCAGGCCAGTGTGAACTCTGATGTGAATGGTGTGAACTCTGATGCGAATAATTCAGCTTCCTTTCGGGCTGAAAGCTTTTCTACGCTAACAACTATAGGGCTTTTCACTGCTACGAGCCCTTTGAACAGCAAAGTTACTTTGATTCCTGAGGCTTTCTCTGACAAATAGCACACTCCTAGGGTTTCAGTCCAGTGTGGAGTCTTTCATGAACGGCTCCAGCCTACCTTCTTCCTGTAGAATCTTCCTGTAGTGTCTTTGACTCTGGGAATTCTTTGTTCCAGCTTCTCTTTTACGAAAGGGTCTAGAAATCCCTTTCAGAATCCTGCGGCCTCAGAGTAGACAAATTTGTGTTGGGCTCCTGTTCTCACGTGCACTGAAAAATGCTACACTTTGGGCATATCTTCCATGGCAGTCCAGCAGGAGCTGTGGGAAATCCAAACATGTCCACGCCTGCTGTATGACCTTCATCACCACCTCTTCGAATGATTCTTCCGTGGGTTGTTCCTGAATACCGCAGTGGTGCATGCCCACAGACAGGCAAAGGCTAGCCCGGAGCCAATGGCCACACCAACACAAGCAGACCAAACTACAACTCCCAGGAGCCCATTTGTTTGTTTGTTTTATTCATCCATTCTTTCTTTCATTTATTCACTTATTTTTTACATAGGCTCCATGCCCATTGTGAGGCTTGAACTAGCAACCCTGAGAATTCAATTGAGAGTTGCATGCTGTACCAACTGAGCCAGCCAGGCTCCCCACCCCCATGTTGTGTATTTTAAAAATTCCTATCTTGGGGCACCTGGGTGGCTCAGTCAGTTAAACGTCCCCTTTTGGCTCAGGTCATGATCTTGCAGATCGTGAGTTCATGCCCCACGTCGGGCTCTGTGCTGACAGTTCAGAGCCTGGAGCCTGCTTCCGATTCTGTGTCTCCCTTTTTCTCTGCCCCTACCCGCCCTTGCGCTCTGTCTCTCAAAAGTGAAGAAACATTTAAAAAAATATTTAAGACCTATATTTATTTATTTATTTTGAGAGAAAGATACAGCAAGAATGGGGGAGAGGACAGAGAGAGAGGGAGAGAGAATCCCAAACACGCTCCGCACTGCCAGCACAAAGCCCCACATAGGGCTCAAACCCATGAAACTGTGAGATCATGACCTGAGCCAAAACCAAGAGGCCGATGCTTAACCGACTGAGCTCAAAATACCCATCTTTAAACATTAAAGTGGCCATGGAAACTGAAAATGTGGAAGCGATTTGGGGAATAAGAGAATTATATCTTCCATCTCATGCTTCCCTTGGGCACACACTCAAACTGAGTGAAAGAGAGGCATGGGCCTCCTGTGCTATACTTGTTTTTCACATTTTCATTCCTTTTTGGGCACGTCTAGTTGAATTTGCATAAGTTAAACGTGCGTGTGATGCATGTCCTTAAGACTCTACAGATGTGTTTCCACCTCTTTTCTTCTGGGGCTCACTTGACCTGTCCTGTCCGCCTCATTCTTCCCTATCGATAGACAACTTTGGCGGGTACATGGCTAGCCATGTCCATGGAAAAAATGGCAGCCTCAGTTCCTCAGTTCGGATGAACTTCCGGGAGAGAAAATCTGATTGGCTGAGCCTGGGTTTGGTGTCCACACGTCCATCCAGCTCTACTTTATGGCATAAAGTCACATAGATGTGGATTCGGGGGTCCCACCTCTGTGGGAAGGGGGAAGTTTCTTAGAGAAAGAGGTCATGATGGGCTGGGAAGATACCCCAAAAAGTGTCAACTGTGGAACCAAAAAAGAACAGTCTTAGAAATGTATTTTATAAATACTTCTTGACTACCTGACTCTGTACTAGGCAGTATTCAAGGTCAGGAGTTGGCTTAATTTTTCTGAAAGGGGTTAGATAGTATATTTTAGGCTTTTTGGCCACATATAGTATCTCTTGCATATCCTTCTATGTGTTTGTAACTCTTTAAATATATATATATATATATATATATATATATATTTTTTTTTTTTTTTAGTGAATGAACCATACAGAAACAAGCTATGGGCTGGCTTTGGCCATGTTTGGCCATGTTTGCCATGTTCTAGGTTCTGGGAATATAGCAGTGAATGAAACCTAAATCTCTACCCTCTTGAGGTTCAACATTGTATTAGGGGAGAGAAATGCAACAGACAGGATAAACAAGTCAACTAGATAATACAGTAGAAGATGTAAGTTTTATAAAGAAAAATAAGGCAATATTCAGTAAGAAGATGAGGGAAGGTTCCCTGTGATCAAAGACTCATTGAAGGTGAGGAAGCAGTCATGCGGATACCTGGGGGAAGGTCTCCAGGCAGAGGGAACAGCGAAGGCCCTGAGATGAGAACATGCCTGGGAGGTGCCAAGAACAACCAGGACACCAGTGTGACTGGAGAGAAGTATGTAGGGGTGAAAGTAGTAGGAGGTGAGGTCAGAGAGAACCTGGGAATCCAAGCACTTAGGGACTTGGAGACCAAGAGCAAGGACTTTGGCTTTTCCTCTAAGTGAGATGCGAGGTCCATTGGAGGTTTTGAGCAGAGGAGTGATTATCTGATATATGTGTTTAAAAGGATCCCTCGGGCCACAAGGCTGATATTAATCTGTGGAGGGGGTAGGGAGGGGAGCAGGGAGGCCAGGTAGGAGGCCCCTGAAAAATCCAGATGAGAAGTGATGGTGGGTTAAACCAGGGCAGAAATCCATGAACGGGAGCCATGAGAGACCATGTCTGTGTGGACGGAGTTTGGGGAAACAGTTTGCATCCAAGATAGAACAGGGGCCTCAGCCCTGCCTGTCAGAGCCCCTCCATTCTAAAACTTCCAGGGGGCTTCCCTGCCCTCCTCTCTGCGTCTCTCCACCTGCCACCGCAGCCACTCCGTGTGACTTTGAGCTTCCGCTCGAAAAGCAGGTCATAAGTCAGGGGTTGTAGACCTGCTGGCTACTCTTGGATTAATTGTCCATCTCTGTTGGCTGTGGGGAGGGGAGGAAAGGATCAGATGGTGCAAATAGGGCTGTTGTCGCAACAGAAGCCATGAGCACCCTGTCTTGCTTCAGAAGGCAGCTGAGGACAGGTGGGACTTCGGAGCCTGTGCCTGTCCGATATTCCATACTCCGTCTTCCTTTTATGTCACGTGCACTGAGCACCTACTCTGTCAGGATCCAATGATACAACAGCAAATCAGATGTGGTCATTCCTTGAGGAACTCGTGGTTTGGGGAAGACTGCCATGGAAACAAGTCACTTCAGTCCCCTGGGACACCTGCTGTAGCAGAGATCTATAGGCGGCCTGGTAATGGCCAGGGGTGGGGGTGCTAGATTAACTTGCTCTGCAAAAGTGACTTCCTGGTTTGCTCCAGCCGTGGAGCCCATTTTCCGCACTGAAATCTCACCTGGATCCCCAGCATGTCTAACTGGTGAAACAGTAGTTGCCATGTGGCTGAACTGGAAAGTAGGAAGCCCAGATATCTCCTCAGAAAGCCTCCTTGTCACTGCCCATGGGCTCTGGGACAGCCTCCTTGGCTCCCAGAATTCCACTGAAGACAACAGGTTCATGGGGAGAGATGTGGCAGCAAGGGTGACCTAGGCCATTCAGAAGAGACCTTTGAAGCCTGGGGAAAGGGCTTTTGCATAATCAGCAGGGCAGTGACTTGATGAGGTGGGTGCGTGGTGTGGAGGGGGGTGGAGATCCCGTCATGATCTGGAGGAGTCTTTTACATTTCTCGCCTTCCTGGACACAGGAAAGAGGTGTTCCGGCAAGACCGGGGGGCCCGGCCAGATGCCACCAAAGTGCTTATCATCATCACTGACGGGGAAGCCACTGACCAAGAAGACAACCTTGAGTCAGCCAAAGACATTGTCCGCTACATCATTGGGGTATGGGCCCCGGCCCCTGACTCGTCCCATCTTTCCTCTCCTATTCCTGAGCCCCGCTCCCCTTTCTCTTTGGGGCCAGGGCTTCGTGAATATATTAGAAAGTTGGTCTGCGGTTCTGGGATGCCAGCTCTCCACTCTTCACTCCCTCACAGATTGGAAAGCATTTTCAAACCCGGGAAAGTCAGGAAACGCTGCACAAATTTGCCTCAAAACCCGCAAAGGAGTTTGTAAAGATTCTGGACACGTTTGAGAAGCTTAAAGATCTGTTCACTGAGCTGCAAAAGAAGATCTATGTCATTGAGGGTGAGTGGCAGACCCGGGGAGAGGGAGTCTGGGAAGGTGTTTACAGAATCACTTCCGGGACCCCAGACTAGAGACATCAGACAGTGAGTCACGGTAACGAGCACTTACGGGGTATCCGACATTGTGTCAAGAGCTCTCCCGGAAAAGGACCTCAGGCGGAAATTTAGGAGAGGGTGCTTTAGGACCAGTCTCTGTTTCCCTCTAAAATGCCATCTTCTTTGGAAAGCTCAGCTTGGTCTGGGGTGGAGCCAGAACTGACCTCTGTCTTGAGGGCTCTGGAAGGACTATGATTCTGCCCCCTCCCCCACTTCCAGCTCCCTCATTTTTCCTTATCTTCAAATTACTTAAGATGGGCAAGTGGGCAGCGGCTGAGTGCAGGGAGCCCACGGGCCCCCTTGGCCCAGAATAAGGAAAGGTTTTGACTCTAGCCTCAAGATGGAAGACTTGCTTTGGAAAGGTAAATCCCCAGGAATCTAGTCTGCTGAAAGGTGCGCGGTTCTTTCTGGCAAGGCCCCTTTGCTAGGACACAGGCTTGGTGTTCCGGTCAGTTGAAGAAGCAATCTATATATATATATATGGGACTCAAGAACCCACTCTGTCAGGGTACCTGGGTGGCTCAGTTGGGTAAGTGTCTGACTCTGGATTTTGACTCAGGTCGTGATCTCACGGTTTGTAAGTTCGAGCCCCTCATCAGGCAAGCTCTGCCCTAACAGTGTGGAGCCTCTTTTGGATTCTCCCTCTTCCTCTCTCTACCCCTCCCTACTCTCTCTCTCTAAATAAATAAATAAGTAAACTTAAAAAGTAATCCACTCTGCCTGTGCTGTGTGGCCTCAGCCAGCTCAGTGTCTCTCTCTGAGGCTTGTTCTCTGCTGAATGGGGATAATGCCAATCTCGGAGCCTGGAAGGTTTAACGGTCGTATTAGTTTCCCAGGGCTGCTGTAACAGATGCCAAAACCTGAATGGCTTAAAGCAACAGAAATTTACCATCTTGCAGTACTGGAGGCCGGAAGTCAGAAATCAAGGGTTCTGCAGGAGGTGTGTTCTTTCCCACAGTTCTAGGAGAGAGTGCTGCCTTGCCTCTCCTGACTTCCGGTGTTCCCCCACAGTCCCTGACATCCCTTGGCTTGTAGCTGCATCACTCCGGCCGCCTGGCCGGCTTCTCCCTGGGTGTCTCTCTTCACATCATCTTCTCTCTGTGTGCATCTATCTCTCTGTGTCCAAGTTTCCTTTTTTTATAAGGACACCAGTCATATTGGATGGAGGCCCACCCCGGTGACCTCACTTTAGTTTGGTTTCATTGCAAAGACCCTATTTCCAAAGAAGGGCACATTCTGAAGTACCAGGGGTTAAGACGTGAAAATATCTTTTTTTACAGAATACAGTTGAGGCCCTAACCACTGCTCAGCAAAGTGCTTGGTACCTTGTAGGCCGGGTATGAATTGCAGCTCTGCTCCTCTATCCTGAACTGCCCTTCCTCATGCTCCAGATCTTATTTTATTATTTTTTTCTGTATTATTTTATTTATTTATTTATCCCAAATCTGTTTACTGGGATAGTTCCCCACTCACGCTGACCCCGGGGGGCTTTTAGTCCTGCCTCCATCTGAAGCAGCATCCTTCCATGAGCCTTGCTTGTCCTCCTGCAGCTGGCACAGTACGTGGCTGAACATGGCGGTGATTTTGTAGCATCCATGACGTAGGAGCTGGGGCTCTGCACCAGGGGCTCCTCCTTGTGCTTCCTCCCCTCCTCTGCCCAGGGACGGGGCCAGGAAGTCCTTCATGAGAAGCATGTTCTCGTGGGCAGGTCGTCACCGTCACTGCAAGAAAGGCTCCTGATCGTATTTCAGATGTCACTGCCTCTGACAAGCTCTGGCTGAACTCCAGGTTGGGTGCCGAGTAACAGGACCTGTCCTGGCCCCCGAGACTTGCGTTGTGTTAAATCATCTCCTCTGTGGCTGCCTCCCACGCTCCACCGTGAGGTCTGTCATGGCAGGCTAGGTGCTCTGGCACCAAATATTTAGTTGCTTTGAATATTTATTAAGAGTGAATGAACAAGTCTTCACAGTAATCGCTGTGTTTCTTGAGAGCTTCCAGGTCACAGGCAATTTTTCTGTATCACTTAATTCATTGCTTTCGGGAGCCTTGCAAGGCTGGCTGCTTTTCATCTTATTAATTCATGCTGGCACCAACTGGGTACCAGGTGCCCTGAATAAGGCCCTCAGGGATGGCATTAACGTGGAGCTTATATTCAGGTTGGACAAAGAAAGAAAACAAACAGGATAATTAGAGATTATGATAAATGCTATAAAGAAAATGAATAAGCTGGATGGAAAGATTTATGGAGGGGAAGTGGAGGAAGCCGCTTTTAGATAGGCTTGTCAAGGAAGACCTTTCTAGATGTCTTTTTTTTTTTTTAGTGGAGGTTAAATTCACTCTGAGATGACATTTGAGCTGAGACACGAAAGATGAGAATCAAACAGCCTCGTGAGGAATGTGGGCAAAGAGCCTTATCGTCAGAGGAGCGCAGGGGCCTGGAGGTGGGGGATGGGCGGGCACGCTGGAGAAAAAGTTCCCGGTGATAGCAGTGTGGTGAGCATATGAGAGAAGGTTGGAGAAATAGGCAGGGGCCTTCCAGTTCCTCATATGCACCTTGGGTTTTAATCTAAAGAGTGATGACTGGGGCGCCTGCGGGGCTCAGTCGGTTAGGCTTCTGACTTGATTTCGGCTCAGGTCATGATCTCATGGTTTGTGGGTTTGAGACCTGCGTCGGGCTCCGTGTTGATAGTGCAGAGCCTGCTTGGGATTCTCTGTCTCTCTGCCCCTCTCCTGCTTGCATTCTCTCTCCAAATAAATAAACTTAAAAAAAAAAATAGGGGCGCTAGCATGGCTCAGTCGGTTAAGGGTTTGACTTCGGCTCAGGTCATGATCTCACCATTCATGAGTTCAAGCCCCACATCGGGGTCTGTGCTGACAGCTCAGAGCCTGGAGCCCACTTTGGATTCTGTGTCTCCCTCTCTCTTTGCCCTCCCCCAACTCGCACTCTGTTCTGTCTCTCAAAAATAAATAAACATTAAAAAACGTTTTAAATAAAAAATAAAGAGCAATGGCAAGTAATGAAGGACTTTTTAAAGAAAGGGAAATGTGTGATCTGATACACATTTTTATTTTTTATTTTTATTTTATTTTATTATTTTTTTTAAATATTTATTTTTGAGAAGAGAGAGACAGAGCATGAGCATGGGAGGGGCAGAGAAAGAGGGAGACACAGAATCCAAAGCAGGCTCCAGGCTCTGAGCTGTCAGCACAGAGCCCAACGCGGGGCTCGAACTCACAAGCTGTGAGATCATGACCTGAGCTGAAGTCAGACGCTCAATCAACTGAGCCAGCCAGGCGCCCCAACTGATACACATTTTATAAAAAAAATTACTCCAGGGGTGTCTGGGTGGCTTAATCAGTTAAACCTCTGACTCTTGGTTTCAACTCGGATCATGATCTCACAGTTTGTGAGTTTGAGCCTCACATCGGGCTCCAGAGCCTGCTTGGGATTCTCTCTCTTTCTCTCTCTGGCCCTCCCCTGCTTGTTCTCTCTCTCTCAAAATAAATAAATAAATAAATAAACTTTTAAAAAACTAAAAAAAAGATGACTCCAGCTTGCTCTGTGGAAAATAGACAAGAGGAAGAAGGAAGTCAGAGACCAAGTGAGTAAGCCGCTGCAGTAGCCAGGCCGGGGGGAGGGGGCTTGGACCCGTGTGGCGACAGTACTGACTATTCAGAGAAGGGGGCAGATGCACGGAAGGTAGAACCTTCCTGACTTGGTGATGTTTTGGGTGAAGAACAGGGAGAAGGGACGAACCCGTCTGGTCCGCCGGGTGGGGTGGGGGCTCCAGCCCTTGCGTGGGGAAGCCCGACCAGGAACAGAACTCCAGAGCTACATCTTGGCTGTGCCGAGTCCGGGGCTCGGGCACTTTGACCTGAGCCTTAGCCTAAGTCACTGCCCAGGGCCACCGTAGTGTGGGCTCTTTCTTCCGTGTCCGAAGGTCGGTCCCATGCTTCTTCATCAGTCCTTTCTCCGGTGTCACTCTCTCTGCTGCTCCTTGGGGTGTCCATTCATTCCCTTTATCTTGTCCCCCAGGCACAAGCAAACAGGACCTGACATCCTTCGACATGGAGCTGTCCTCCAGTGGGATCAGCGCTGACCTCAGCCAGGTGGGTGGCGGGCCTGATGCAGGTGGGGGAGGGGGGCTGGCGGGCAGTATGGGAATGTGGCTGAGCCCCCTCCTCTCCTTCCCTGGGCAGGGTCACAGTGTTGTGGGGGCAGTCGGAGCCAAGGACTGGGCTGGGGGCTTTCTAGACCTGGATGCCAACCTGCAGGATGATACATTTGTTGGGAATGAACCACTGACACCAGAAGCAAGAGCAGGATATTTAGGTGAGTACTTTTCTGCCGGGTTCTTTTGATCTTAGGGGCCAGACTCAGTCAGACCAACTTTCAAAATAATAATGAAAGCAATTAAGCAACCAGCATGAACAAACTCAGAGTTTAAGTATAGCTGTAACATCCTTAATTTTCCCCCTAATAACCCCTTTGTTATGTAGTAATCATGTTTTTATTTTCTGTGTTTTATGATGCTTGGACATCTTTTTTAAAATTTTTTGTTTTATTTATTTTTGAGAGAGAGAGACAGTGTGAGCAGGGGAGGGTCAAAGAGAGAGGGAGACACAGAATCGGAAGACAGGCTCCAGGCTCTGAGCTAGCTGTCAGCACAGAGCCCGACGTGGGACTCAAACCCACGAACCATGAGATCATGACCTGAGCTGAAGTCAGACACTTAACCGACTGAGCCACCCAGGTGCTCCGGGACACCTTTTTTTAATATTTATCTTTGAGAGAGAGAGAGAGCACACGTGTGAAAGCGGGAGGGGGAGAGAGACACACAGAATCCAAACCAAGATCCAGGCTCTGAGCTGTCAGCACAGAGCCCGACGCAGGGCTCGAACTCAGAAACCATGAGATCATGACCTGAGCCAGTCGAATGCTTAACCGACTGAGCCACCCAGGCGTCCCTGATGCCTGGACATCTTGAGGCCTTGCAAATCCTGGAGAGACTCCCTGCTCCCGGGGCTGGCCAGTCCCTACAGAGAGTCAATAAGCGGCCTGTTAGGCCTTCCACATGGCAACCAGCCAGCCCTGAGCCCGTTCCCAACCACCTCCTTACCTTAACTTCCACACACCAAACCAGTATTGCCCTTGACCTAAATCTCTAATCAGCTAAGAACCAGCCCTGTAGACCAGAGCGGGCCAACACTGGTCAAACAGCCCCAGCCTAAAGTTGTCAAGCTGGCCAACGCTACCTCACTCATTCCTTCCTACAAAACCACAGTAAGGGCTCTGGGCCATACTCTCCTCTCTCCTTCTGCCTCCTCCCTAACCCTGGTGCTCCTGCCAGGTGGCCCTGCATGGCCTGCTGGGCCCGTGCCTCCTGCTAGGGAGACCCGAGCATAATAAACTTCTTTCAATGGTGGCGACCTCTCTGGGTCACCTTTCCGTCTTACCCATAAATGAAATCCCGGGTACCTCTTTTTTTAATGTTTTAATGTTTTATTTATTTTTGATACAGAGAGAGGCAGAGCCTGAGAGGGGGAGGGGCAGAGAGAAAGGGAAACACAGAATTGGAAGCAGGCTCCAGGCTCTGAGCTGTCAGCATGGAGCCCGGTACCTTTTATAGCAACCTGCCTCATTAGGAGGGGGACCAGCAGGTCCTCCTTGAGGCTTCCGCCTCTTGAATTGTCCAGAAATTGATTCAGTCTCAAGAGTTATTCAGATGCCAAGCACTGAGCAGACACGCCCGGTCAGTCCACAGTTGCCGTTGCTACTCTCTGCCGCGTGGTGTCACTGTTGTGACCTTGTCCTGCACGGTTCTGCTGAGGCTTGCCCACCCAAGGGGATGCCGGTCTCAGGCTAGAGAGGGGCCTCACCCTTGTGGGCAGAGGTCATAGTTCTCCTAGTTCCCGCTCACAGAGTCACCCTGTGTCAAGACACAAACTGGCTCCAGAGCCCCTGGATAGGACTGCTTCCAGGATCTCCCTTCTCATAGATCTAGAACTCCTGCCTCATCCAAGACCCCTGTATAATGGGTGGGCCACTCCTCTATTAAACTCGTGGAACACAGAGACTTTATTACATCATTTCCTTGGAAAAGTTAGTGCCAATCATCTACCCTTCTTTTTTTTTTAATATGATTTAATGTTTATTTTATTTTTGAGAGAGAGTCAGACAGAATGAGAGCAGGGGAGAGGCAGAGAAAGAGGGAGACACAGAATCCGAAGCAGGCTCCAGGATCTGAGCTGTCAGCACAGAGCCTGATGCGGAGCTCAAACCCACAAACCGTGATATCAGGACCTGAGCCAAAGTTGGACGCTTAACCTACTGAGCCACCCAGGCGCCCCTTTCATCTACCCTTCTAAGGGAGTTTGCCCTCTGTGGTTTTTTCTTTTCTCTTTTCGACATTCTTTACTGAGTAAGTATTATGTGCCAGGCTCTGTTTTTTTCTTTTCTTTTTTTATTTGAGAGAGAGAGAGCAGGTGTGGGGGGACAGGAGGAGAGGGAGAGAAAGAGAATCTTAAGCAGGCTCCATGCTCAGTGTAGCACCTGATGGAGGGCTCGATCCCACAACCCTGGGATCATGACCTGAGCCAAAATCAAGAGCTGGATGCTTGGGGCACCTGGGTGGCTCAGTTGGTTAAGCATCTGACTACGGCTCGGGTCATGATCTCATCATTCATGAGTTCAAGCCCCACGTTGGACCCTGTGCTAATAGCTCAAAGCCTGGAGCCTCTTTGGATTCTGTGTCTCCCTCTCTCTCAGCCCCTTCCCTGCTGGCACTCTGTCTCTATCTCTCTCTCTCAAAAATAAATAAACATTAAAAAAAAAGTTGCTCAACCAAAAGAACCACCTGCATCAGGGGCATTAGGCCTCAGTGCCAGGCACTGTTCTAAGTGCATGGGATGTATTGACATATTTTATCTTACTTTATCTCATTTTATTCTTACAGCAACCCTGCAAGTATTTTTATTACCTCTATTTTATAGATGAAGGAACTGAGCCCAGGAGAGTTTAAGTAACTTGCCCAAGGTTACAGAACTAGTAGGTGTAGCCCAGGTGATGGAGCCCCAAGTCTGTGTTAGTAACCACCGCACTTACACTATGGCTTCTACCCTGGGGCTTCAAAGTGCTTTTGTGTCCCCCGGTACACGGCAAGCCAGCGACGGCGTTGCTCACTGAAGAAGAAATAACCCAAAGTTTAATCTTTAATCTCTAATTAGGCACCTGTCCCGCTAGACACATACACACACACACTGCGCATGTGTGTGTGTGTGTGTGTGTGTGTGTGTGTGTGTGTGTGTGTGGAGAGAGAGAAAGGGAGGGGAGAGAAGAATGTGATTATATATGTATATATATTTTGTATGTACATATAGATATATGATTATATGTATAACTTTGTGCCAACTATACTTCAAAATGGAGAAAAGGAAAAAAAAAAGAATACTTTCAATTCCTGCTAAAAAATAAAAATAAAAAATAAATATAATCTTGGGTGCCTGTGATGCTCCTATCTTCAGATCTTCGTTTAGATATCACTAGCATAGTGCTAGGCATTTTATATCCGTGGTCTTCTTTAATCCTCAAAACCACCCTATGAGGTTGGTACCACCCCATTATTTAGATGAGAAAACTGAGCCTCGGTGGCAAGGCGTAACTGACTCAGGCTCACACAGCTAGGATGTATCAGCACAAGAAATAATAACCTCGTCTCTCCGATTTCAAAGGACAAGTTCTTAAGGCCCGTGCTTCAGAAATGTACATGAATAAACGGGAATGTGGTTCAGCCTCTTTGCCCTTAGGTCACTCATTTGCAACTACTCTACACAGAGAAGGTGAAACTGGGTCAGTTAGTCGTCTCGAATCACAGCATTCCTACTGGGTGGGTCTTGGCTTGAGCCCAATCCCTGGCCCAGTTTCCTGAAACATTTCCTTAGAACATTCCAGCAACGGGCAATGGGTGAAGAACCTTGCCACACACACTAGCAGTGAAGTAGGGAGATAGCCTGGAGTGTTAACTTTAAACAGAATTTTTTCAAGTTTCCTGCTGTATTTTTAATGTTCAGGCAGATTTTGCATTCTTCTTACTAATCTAATTTTTTTATTTTTAAGAAGCGTAGGAGTGCCTGGGTGGCTCTGTGGGTTAAGCGTCTGACTCTTGATCTCGGTGCAGGTCATGAGCCCACAGTTCCTGAGATGGAGCCCCCTGACCGGCCCTGCACTGGTTGGGATTCTCTGTCTCTCTCCCTCTCCCTCTGCCCCTCCTCTGCTTGTGATCTCTCTCTCTCAACACAAAACAAGACAAAAACACAAAGGAAAAAAAACACACAAGTCAAACGTGTAGTCTCCCTTACCAAGGTTCAAGTCAGGAGCCTCAGGAAGATGCGCAATGGTTACTCTGTCCTACGTGTCTGCTTTCTCCTTGTGTGCTGTCCACAGTTTGACTAATGTGGCCTTAGACCAAGATGGCGGGTTTGTGCCGCTAGAAGCATATGGCTGCTTTTCTCAGGAGAAGGTCGTTGGCTGTTTCAACATATCTTTGCTACTAACCCAGTTTTCCAGAGCCTTACCTTCTTGCAGCAGCCATTGTGTTTCTAATTTCAAACACCACACCCCTCCCATGTTCTCATTCTCTCTCTCCCCCCCATGGCCCCCCCTCAGGTTACACTGTGACCTGGCTGCCCTCCAGAACCTTCACATCCACATCGCTGCTGGCGGCTGGAGCCCCCCGATACCAGCATGTGGGCCGGGTGCTGCTGTTCCAGGAGCCAAGGGGCAGAGGACCCTGGAGTCAGGTCCAGAAAATAGATGGGGTCCAGGTGAGCGTGGCCCTAGGGGATCAGGGACTCGTGGCACTGGTTAGGCTCCCTGCGGTCTGCTAGCAGGCCCTGTGCCAAGCACTGTTACGTTCAGTCCTCACAAAGCTGAGGTAAGCTTTATCATCTCCACTTTCCGGTTAAGAAACTGAACTTCAGAGGCACCTAGGTGACTCAGTCGGTTAAGCGTCCGACTTTGGCTCAGGTCATGATTTCACAGTTCATGGGTTCGAGTCCCGCATTGGGCTCTGTGCTGCTAGCTCAGAGCCTGGAGCCTGTCTTCAGATTCTGTGTCTCCCTCTCTCTCTGACCCTCCCCTGCTCACACTGTCTCTCTTTTCCTCTCAAAAATAAATAAAAACATTAAAAAATTAAAAACAAATGAAACTCAACTTCAGAGAGCCCCCCTTGTCCTAATTCATACGGGTGCTTGGGGGGTGAGGGGAGTCCAGAACGTCAACCTTCATTTGAGGGGTTGGAGTAAGACGGACATGGTGCAGCTGAGGGAGGGAGGTGCCCAGCGCACAGGTGACTCCTCCGCCACCTTCATCTCCCTGCAGATTGGCTCGTATTTCGGTGGTGAGCTGTGTGGCGTCGACCTGGATCAAGATGGGGAGACAGAGCTGCTGCTGATTGGAGCCCCCCTGTTCTATGGGGGGCAGAGGGGAGGCAGGGTGTTCGTCTACCGGAGAAAACAGGTGAGGACCAGGGCACTGACCCAAGGGGTAGGAGAAACAGATCCCCCAGAAGACCCAGGTTCCAGCTATTCTGAAAGGCTTTCTCCGTCTGATGATGATGAGTCAGATCATTAGAACAACTCACAAACAATGGCTGATACTCAGTGGGGGGTGGGCCGTGTGCCAGGCTCAGTGCCAACCCTTCTATTTACACGAGACCTCATTTGGTCCTCCAAGTCACCTTCTGAGTAGCTCAGAGCCTTCTTTCATAAATGGAGCATTGTGGCTCAGCAAGGCGGGGTCACTTTCCAAAGCCCCAGGGTCACACAGACCCGCAAGGGGCGGAGCTGGGACCTGAGCCCTAGCGATTCTGTGAGGGACCACGTCTGACCTTTCTTCAGCGTTCTTCCTGCAAAGGCTTGCTGAGTGACTGAGTGACTGTCGCTATGCTCCTTCCCAGCTGGGGTTCCAAGTGGTCTCAGAACTGCAGGGGGATCCTGGCTACCCGCTTGGGCAATTTGGAGCTGCCATCGCGGCCCTGATGGACATCAACGGGGATGAGCTGGCGGACGTGGCCGTGGGGGCCCCTCTGGAGGGGCAGGGAGCTGTATACATCTTCAACGGGCAGCATGGTGGGCTGAGCCCCCAGCCGAGCCAGGTGAGAGGCGCCCTGCCTGCCCATCAGAACCCCTCCCCGGGCTCCCAGGAGCCTCCAGGCCCAGACCCCACTCCGCAGCCTGACTCTTCCCACCCTCCGGCCTATCCTCTCCCTAGCTTAGCGTGAATTTTTCTCTTGGTCTCAGAGGATAGAAGGGACCCAGGTGTTCTCAGGAATTCGATGGTTTGGACGCTCCATTCATGGGGTGAGAGACCTCGGAGGAGATGGCCTGACAGATGTGGCTGTGGGAGCAGAAGGGCAGGTGATTGTGCTCAGGTAAGAGGAGACTGCTAATCATCTCTGCCCGCGCCCTGTGAACAGTTACTACGTAGTAGGACGCATTTGGTCTTCCTCCAAGCCTGTCACATATGTCCCTTCCTATGCAGCCTTCGTGTCTCACTCCAGTTTAAACACTTACAATCCAGAACGGCAGAGTGGCTCAGTCAGTTAAGTGTCTGACTTCAGCTCAGGTCATGATCTTGCGGTCTAGGAGTTTGAGCCCCGCATCGGGTTCTGTGCTGACAGCTCAGAGCTTGGAGCCAGCTTCAGATTCTGTGTCTCTCTGTGCTCCTCCCCCATTCATGCTCTGTCTCTCTTCCCAAAATAAATAAAAACATTAAAAAAAAAACCTCTTTAAAAAAATAGTTACAATTCAGTGACAGACTGGGATTTGAACCCAGGCCTATCTGACATTAAAGACCCTGCAATGGCTTGAGAACCTGGTCACCTGGATTCAGGTCAAAGTTCTGCCATTTACTTCTTGGATGATTGTACCCCAGTCACTTAGCTCCTCAGGACCTTAGTTTCCTCATCTTCGAACTGGTGAAGACATTTCCTGCCCTGACCATATCTTAGAGTTACTGGAGGCATCATGTGACATCATATAGTGAATAGACATTTACTGAACACTTGTTGTGGAGGGTGGGGAGATCGCAAGCGGGGGAGGGGCAGAGGGGGGGACAGAGAAGGGGCAGAGAGAGAGGGACAGAGGATCCGAAGTGGGCTCTGTGCTGACAGGCTGACAACAATGAGCTCGATGTGGGGGCCCAAACTGCAAGATCATGAGCTGAGCTGAAGTCGGACGCTCAACTGACTGAGCCCTCTAGGCGCCCCAGCACCTGCTGTGTCTTAATACCAAGCATTGGGTATACAGACTGATAGGTGCAGAAATATATAATACAAAGTTAAACACACAAGTGGGTGATTGCAAATTGTGGGAAGCGCATGGGGGAAGTGAAGAGCATTCTGTGAGACAGAACGGTAGGGGAGACCCACTAGATTGGACGGCCAAGAAAGGCCTCTCTGAGAAGGTGATATTTTTTAAAATTATTTTTTCTGTTTTTTATTTATTTTTGAAAGACAGAGAGAGACAGCATGAGCAGGGGAGGGTCAGAGAGAGAGGGAGACACAGAATCTGAAACAGGCTCCAGGCTCTGAGCTAGCTGTCAGCACAGAGCCTGACGCGGGGCTCGAGCCCACGAACTGTGAGATCATGACCTGAGCCGAAGCCAGACGCTTAGCCGACTGAGCCACCCAGGCGCCCCGAAGAGGTGATATTTGAGCGGGGTCTTGAAAGATGAGAAGGAGCCAGGGTTGCAGAAATCTGGGATAAGAGCTTTCTAGGTAGAAAGCGCAGGATGCGCCGAGGCTGTAAGGCAGGCAAAAGTTTGACTTGGCTGGAACATCAGCCAAGGGAGAGAGAGGGAGGAATTAAGAGTGGAGAGGCACGGGGCTCCTGGGTGGCTCAGTCAGTTGGGCGTCCGGCTTCGGCTCAGGTCATGATCACACGTTCATGGGTTCGAGCCCCGAGTCGGGCTCTGTGCTGACAGCTCAGAGCCTGGAGCCTGCTTCAGATTCTGTGTCTCCCTCTCTCTCTGCCCCTCCCCGCTCATGCTCTGCCTCTCTCTGTCTCAAAAATAAATAAAACAGTAAAAAATAAATAAATAAATAAAATAAAAAAAAAAAAGAGTGGAGAGGCAGCCAGTGTGGCACCGATCGGAACAAATTTGGATTTTATTCTGAATATTGTGTGGCATCAGTGAAGAGTTATCAGCGTGGAAGTGGCTCATTATAATTTCTCTTTCTAAAAGCCCACTCTTCTCTATGGAAAATGGATCAGAAGGCTGCTAGAAGAAACTGGAAAGCCCTAGTGAATTATGGTTATTATTACCATTTCAAGGAGACAGGGACCTTGAGGTCTGCTTTCAGGAAGGAGGGTCCTCTGGACCCTGGTAGATGGAGCCCCAGGTCTGACTGGGGATTGCAGCTGAGGCCGAGGGAGAGAGCTGGTTGTTTCCGCCCCGCAGCTCCCGGCCTGTAGTGGATGTCCTCACTCTGATGTCCGTCTCCCCGGCTGAGATCCCAGTGCATGAAGTGGAATGCTCCTATTCAACCAGTATCAGGAAGAAAGAAGGAGTTAACATCACAGTCTGTTTCCAGATCAAGCCTATTACCCAGCGATTTCAAGGTCAGTGCCCTTCTCCTGCTCCCCAGAGCAGCCGCCTGCCCAAATGCAGGCTCATGGCCCCAGGGTCTGCCAGCATCCAACTCCTGCCTTTTCACCCCGCCCAGGGCACCTGGTTTCCACCCTCACGTACACTCTGCAGCTGGATGGCCATCGGACCAGAAGCCGGGGGCTGTTCACAGGTGGTAGACGTGAACTCAGCGGGGACGTGGAGGTCACCCAAGACAAGTCCTGCGTCAAGTTCTGGTTCCACTTCCCGGTAAGGGAGCCGTAGGGGCTGCTCTGGGAAGTGAGGGGGCGGCACAGCTAACCACAGTGGCAGGAGGCATCGGGTGCCAAGTTCAGCTCGGTCGCGTCCAGCTGGGGTCACGAGTCTCTGGGATCTCTCTATACCATCCTTCCCTCTACTGGTTCACAGTGGCCATAACACTGTTAACATATTTTCTCTAGTCCTTAATCTATATATGTCGGTGTTTTCAACCTAATTACCATTGTAAAATACTTCCCATTTATCTCCCTTTTCCACCCATCATAGATCAAGGCTATTACCCAGCTTTTCATAATTATTTTAATAGCTGTAGAATATTCAGCAGGATGTGGTGCGTTTTTATTTGCCAGGTACACATGGTCATTCATTACTAACATCCATTGCAGAAAAAGGTTTATTTTTTAAATATTAGTTTAAACAACTGCTGTAGCCCCCAAATTCCGTTTGTCTCTAACAGTCCTGTGTAAAGTAGAGATGATGGTAAATTCTTCCAATCTTTTAAATATTTCATAAGAGACTGAGTATGAGATTGGTGTATAAGATTTTGAGATCTGTTTTACATTTTTTTGTTATGGGAAGTTTCAAATCTATAAAAGCAGGAAAAAAAAATAGCCTAACAAACCCCCCAAATACCCATCGCCTGGTGTCAACAATTCGAGCTCACTGTTTAGCTGGTTCGTATCTCCACTCAGTTCTCCTCTGCGCCCTTGCACCGCCCTTGCAAAAGATTCGGAAAGTTTCAGCATAAATCTGAGAAGAGGCCATGTGTCATGATAGAAGGCTTTAGGCTTGGGAATTGGACGGACTTGGGCTCGCTTCCTAGTGCTAGTCCTTAGGAAGCTTGAGTCATCTTTTTCGACGCCATTCTCCTCATCTCTAATGTGGGAGTAATAATGCCTACCTCCTTGGGGCTGGTAGGAATTCAAGTGAAGATGATTTTAATGCCTACAAAAGTGCCACTGTGAGGGACCAGTAATAACATAAAAGGCCAACCCCCTGCCACTGTGAGGGACCAGTAATAACATAAAAGGCCAACCCCCAACTCTGTTCTCAAGGAACTAGGATACTCTAGTTATTCTAGAATAGTCTTTCCTTGTGCCAACTTCGATAATGGCTGCCTAGAGCGGCCTGACACCGATTCAGCGGGTTTGGCCAGGACTCAGTGGAAAAGGGAGGTGGTTGATTAGCGATGTCTGCAATGGGAATTGGGGCTGAGGGTGACAACTCGGGCTGAGACATGGCCTCAGATATTAGAAACACCAGACACTATCATCATTTGTAAAGGATGGACAAGGTGAGCATTTAACTAGCAGGTTAAACTCACACCGCGGGTGGTGTTCTCATCGCCCTCAGGTGTGCATTCAAGACCTCATCTCTCCCATCAACGTCTCCCTAAATTTCTCTCTCTTGGAAGAAGAAGGGACACCGAGGAACCAAAGGGTGGTAAGAAGAGATCATCTGGGGAATTGATAGGAAACAGGGGAGAGTGGAATTTCAGTTTAGCAAGACTATATTATAAAGGCGTCTTTGGTCTTAAGTAAGAGAAACCAAATACAGCTTATTTCGGCAGGAAGGGAACATATGGGAGCTTGTATTTGGCAAAGCAAGACTGAGAGGAAGGGGAGCTCTTGAGGGGAAGGAATAACGGATGGCCTCTTCAGGGCACGGCCCCTTCGGCGAGTCTGCTCCAGGTCCCTGCCAAGCATCAGCTTCGGACCTCACCAGGCTCCTGGCACTGGCTCAAGGTGTAAACCCCAGGGAGGACACGCGCCCAGCTGAGCCTTATTCATGGGAGGACAGGGCACCCTAACCCGCCTTCCCACCCGTGCATATTCAGTTGAGAGCAGGTAGTTCCCTCAGCGCCAAACTGGAGGAAGAGGAAAACAGTATCTACTCTTGTCTGCTGGACCACAGACTCCCCACCCAGGGCCAAAGCCAGATTTCCTCTCCTCGAATCCTTGACACTCAATGGGTGGTTTAGCTTCTGTCTGAAGGTGGCAGGGTCTGGTGGAAAGAGCCTGGGCCTGCCACCCTGAAGATGTGTGCGGGAGGCCCGCTCCGGCTGGTCCAGGGCTCCCTGAAGGGGTAGCAGCAGACGGGAAAAAGAGAGATTCACACAGTTTCTTTCTTTCTTGGCATCATCTTCCTGGCATCATCTTCTTCTATCTCCTCTCTCCTCCTATCTCACCAGGTTTTGGGCCTTTATTTATAGACTTACGACATCAAAAAGTGGAATTTTTACAATAATTCTCAGTGATAAGATGCTTTGAAAAGGGTGCAGAAACAGGTTTTAAGAGGCATTTCTTCAGAACTATTCTAATTACAATGAGGTAACTTACACATCACAGGAAAACAGGATATTCTCAGTGAAAAGCAGATAACATACACATTTGTTTGAACCGGTAGTAAATCTTACAACTAAGAGGATAGCAGGATGTTTTCAGTGAGAAGCAGATAGCAAACACATTTTATAACAATGATGCTAAAATTCAGGCAGAAACAGGGCTAGGAGGCATTCTA
>NC_043707.1:21632836-21660798 GCF_006229205.1 Suricata suricatta
CTATCCTCACAGTGGGCGCCAATTAGCATATGTATGCGCAGTAGCTTATGCCTGGCTCTTGTTTGTTTCTATTTCCTAAGTTAGGCTTACTGTCTCCGGGCCAGGGTAAACATTATCCATGTGTTCTTTAACCCCCTTTATAATCCTTGTCTTAAGTTTGTGAAGCTCAATAGAAGAGCCTTTCCACAAACATCTGCAATGCCTTGTTTAACTCCCTCTTTATATGCTTTTTCCCATGAGGTATCTGGGGAATATCGGTCTGATTTGGAACCTTGTGAGGCCTAATCAATAGCAACAGGCTTAATTTTACATGAGCAGTGGAAGGAGATGCCAGTTTCCACCCGTGTGGCAGGAGCCGTGCTACATCTACCATTTCCTTACTGTGACCGTGTCATCCAGCAAGGCCCGTGCGGCTCCCAGCAGATGTGGGTTTGTTTTTTCCTGGCATGAGCATGTGAGCAGGTTCCCTCCCTCTCAGGGACTGTGTCCCCATCTATAAAAGAAGCCCTGACATTGTGAGGCCTCTTCCAGAGCCGGAGCGCAGGGACTGCTAAGTGCACCCTTTGCCTGGCGTTAGGGCACCGAGCACTCCCCCCAACACACTCACCCTCCTGGGATTTGACGAGAACAGTGACATGCCCATCAAAATTAAAGCCCCCGCCCCCCAGATGCTCATCATGCACTTAAGGAAAGTTGTTTGAGCACCTGCCTGTGCTAAGCCCTATTTGGGACAGTAGCTCCACTGGAGTAGATAAAATAGGGTCCCTCCCCAGAAGGGGTTCACAGTCTGCTCTAGATGCCAGACGAGTCAACAGTTACAACATGCGGGGCGCCTGGGTGGCTCAGTCGACTGGGCCTCCGACTGTGGCTCAGGTCATGATCTCACGTCCGTGGGTTCGAGCCCCACATTGGGCTCTGTGCTGACAGCTCGGAGCCTGGAGCCTGCTTCGTATTTTGTGTCTCCCTTTCTCTTCCTGCCCTTTCCCTGCTCGTGGTCTGTCTCTCTCTGTCTCAAAAATAAGTAAAAACAACAACAACAAAAAAAACCAGTTACAACATGCTGTGATAAGGCTGTGGTAAAATTAGATACAGGGTGGCAGTACAAGCTTATGTCACATGTTTGGAGGATGAGGAAAGTCCTCCTGTAAGATGGGACCCTTAAATTCCCCAGGTAGAGAAGTTGGGGGCGGGGCTTCAGAAAGAAGACGTAGTGTGAGCACAGGCGTAGTGTGAGCACAGGCGATAAAGACGCCAGAGCTGTGGGTGTTGGGAGACAGAGCATGAGAGAGGGTGGAAGACCACACCCCTTCCCTTTAAGCCATGTTCCTGAGGGACGCAGTCAGTTAAGTGTCTGACTTCAGCTCAGGTCATGATCTCGCAGTCTGTGGTCTCACAGTCTGTGCTGACAGCTTGGAGCCTGGAACCTGTTTTGGATTCTGTGTGTCTCTCTCTGCTCCTTCCCCACTCATGGTCTGTCTGTCTCTCTCAAAAATAAGTAAACATTAAAAAAAAAAGAAAAGAGTAGTTCCTGGAAATCTACCTGATGCTTATCCTTCCATCTGATTGGTCATAACTGGTCACATGGCCACACCTAACTAGAAGGGGCACTGAGAAGCGCCGTCTCCTGTCCAGGTGGCCGTATGACGAGATAAAAAGTGGAGGCTCTGGTTTAAGGACAGGTAGTGAGGAAGGATACAGGGAGACAGCCAGCAGTCTCTGCCATTCACACTAATTTATTTTTAAGTTTATTTATTTCAAGAGAGCGAGCGAGAGAACTTGAGCACAAGCAGGGGAAGGGCAGAGAGAAAGAGAGACAGAATGCCAAGCAGGCTCCACACCATCAGCCCAGAGTTGATGCAAGGCTTGAACTCGTGAACTGTGAGAGTTCATGAGCCAAGATCAAGAGCCTAAAGCAACTGCACCACCCAGGCGCCCCCATTTTTTTTTTAAGCCAAGCTATGTGGAGTAGGAACTCAGGGTAAAAAAGAGATCTGAGCTCAGACTTGACAAGAAAGGCTGCCTGGGGGGAGTGCCATTGGTTCTGGATCTTGCAGAATGAGTAGCCTTTGGGTAGGTGGATTGAGGAGAGGCAGAGGGAAGGGAACAGCCTAAGGAAAGGTATAGTGGTACATTCAAGGGAAGTGGGGAGGCGGGCTTAGCTTCTGGTGGAAGGACAGCTGAGCAAGACAGAAACTCAGAATGCCTGTTTGGGGACTGGCTGCAGTCTAGTGGGTCGCAGGAATCTGTTGAGGGTGCGTGTGAGCAGTCAGCAGACGCTGTCGGAACTCGAGTCCAGTGGTTATTTGGCAGGTGGCCTGGAAGTGGAGGCTGGAATCTTTCTAGAACATTCAGCTTATAACTCATAAACACTTCTATGACCCCATTACCCTCAGGATAAAGTCCCAACTCCCGATCGTGGCTTGCAAGGCCCAGGGGAACCTAGACCCTGCTTCCGTCTCCTGCCCCCGACACACAGCACAGCGGCCCTTCTGAACATCTTCCTGCCGCAGTCACAACCCCTGCCTTGGGCCTTTTGTGTAGGGCTGTCCTTTCTTTCCCCTCTCCATTCTCTTTGTCTGGCTCTCTCCTGCTCATCCTTTAGATTTCAGTTGAGATCCGTTTCTTCAGGAAGCTTCCCTGATCCCCACGTGAGGGGTAGGATTCACTTCTACATGCTCTGAACACACTCTATACTTGTCCTGTCAGACGCTTGAAGCCGCCGCATCATTTGTCCCACCAGATTGGGGGCGGGGGGGGGGCACACGCAGTGCAGTGTGTCTCTTTTGTCCTCGGGTGCATACCTGGTGCCCAGAACAGGGCCTGGCCTGGAGCAGAAGCCCTGGAAATGTTGGGGGAATTCCACTGGCCTTGGTCTGAGAAGAGATGGAGAGCTTTTCAGCGGGGAGATGGGGTTCACAGAGAAGCACAGTAAGAGCTAGTCCTAGGCAGGTGAGCTCGGGGAAGGAGAGGGGCTGGGAGGCGCTTTGGAGCTGCTTTGTCAAGGCCAGGATCTCCTGTACAGGAGAATGGACACCCTGGGCCTCAGCCTCCCTCGAGGAGCTGCTGCCTGAAGGCTGCGCAGGTGGCCTTGGGCCGAGTCAGGAGGGGGCAGTCCCCCTGGGGCAGCCATTGGCTCCTAGGAGCAGCCCAGCTGAGCCCCAAGCCCTGAGCCCTCCTTCCAGAGTGCTGCTGCTTCAGCTAACCTGCTTGTCTCCCGGCCCTCCCACCACTCCATGCTCAGCGGGGCGAGGACATTCAGCCCATCCTGAGACCCTTACCGCACGTGGAGACCAAGGAGGTAAGAGGGGACGAGGGGCAGCGGGAGAGGCCAGGGTCCCTCCACACTGGGTCTAGGGCCTGAGCCTCATAGTCTTTCTTCTTGGCCTTTCAGATCCCTTTTGAGAAGAACTGCGGGGAGGACAAGGAGTGCGAGGCAAACCTGAGGCTGTCCTTCTCGCCTGCAGAGTGAGACTCCCCCCCCCCCAACTCCCACCCTCCAGTTGCAGCTGGTGTTTTCCTGAGGCAGCTCCTGTGTTCTGGAAAGAACAGGTGCCTTCCAGTGAGAAGACCCCTGTCTGTACTCACTAGATCTGTCCCCTGGGGCTTCGCTCTCAGAGAAATTCAAGTCCTTTGTGCACTCCCGGCAGGAGTAGATGAGGTCACACCGCTTAAAGCCTGTGCACAAGAGCTGGCTTTTGTGTATTTGGTTTTTCTAGCCGGGCAGATCCCTGTGTCCTGAAAGCCCCTGGCTGTGACCCTGCTTCCTTCATCTTGGCCCCTGTAACTTTCCTTGGTCCCGCCCCCCAGATCCGGAGACCTGCGCCTGACCCCGTCTGCCAGCCTCTCCGTGGGGCTGACACTGAGCAACTTTCGAGAAGATGCTTACTGGGTCCAGCTCAGCCTGAGCTTCCCCCAGGGGCTCTCCTTCCGCAAAGTGGAGCTGTTAGAGGTGAGAGCCGAGGCAGGGCCTGCCCAAGGCCACACTGGTCCCTGCAGCTTCTGCTCCCCTCCAGGAGCCTGGGGGGTGGGGGGTGGGGGGGGTGGACAAGACAACCTGAAGAGGTGGGCGGGAGCTGGCATGCAGAAGCTTTAGGGCCACGTCCAGCTTTTCGGCCTGATGACCAGCCTCCAGCTGTGTGCCTGTGACACAAGGTTCACCCTCTGTGGGCCTCAGATCCCACCATCGGTGAGGCTGGGGACTCTTGCAAACTTAGTGAGGGGGTCACGTGGAATGGAGAGTGTGACAGAGGCTCATGGATCAGGTGACCAAGAAGGTATGCATAGATGCAGTAAACTCAAAGTCCCTCCCTCCTAAAGGTGACCAAAGTGTTTTTGCAGGATGGCCTGGATTGGTTTATTTTATTTTATTTTAGTGTTTGTTTATTTTGAGAGAGAGCACAGCACAGGAGTGGCAGAGAGAGAAGGAGAGAGGGAATGAATCCCAAGCAGGCTTTGTGCTGTCAGTGCAGAGCCCGACTCGGGTCTCGATCTTATGAACCTGCCATCATGACCTCAGCTCAAACTGAGAGTCGGAAACTTAACCGAGTCACCCAGGCACCTCTTGGCCTGTATATAAAAGTTGTTTTAGGGACACCTGTGTTACTCAGTAGGTTAAGTGTCTGACTCTTGGTTTTGGCTCAGGTCATGATCTCACAGGTTCGTGAGTTCAAACCCCACAACGGGCTCCGGGCTCGACGCTGGCAATGTGGAGCCTGTTGGGATTCTCTCTCTCCCTTTTTCTCTGCCCCTCCCCCACTTGCACTGTCTCTGTCTCTCTCAAAGTAAATAAATAAAGTTAAAAAAAAATTTTAAGTTGTTTTGGGATACCTGGGTGGCTCAGTCGGTTAAGCGTCCGACTTTGGCTCAGGTCATGAGCTCATGGTTCGTGGGTTCGAGCCCCACATCAGGCTCTGTGCTGACAGCTAGCTTAGAGCCTGGAGCCTGCTTCAGATTCTGTCTCCCTCACTCTCTAACCTTTCCCTACTAACATTCTCTCTCTCTCTCTCTCTCTCTCTCTCTCTCTCTCTCTCTCTCTCTCTCTCTCTCTCTCTCAAAAATAAATAAAAATATTTTAAAAAAATTTTTTAAGTTGTTTTAAATACAACTTTATTTTTTAAATTATTATCACAGAAATAATACACGATCACCACAGAAAGTTGGAAATCACACAGAGTTTAGAGAAGACAATCACCTATTCTCCTATAACTCAGCCGTTACTACTTTTATCCTTCTGTGTACCTGTACACATACATACAAATTACATTGTGTAGTTATTTATTCTATATTTGTCTTAACTAATTGGCATTTTGTTCTCCATATGGTTATTTTTCCTCTATGTTTTAAAAAAATTATTGTGATAAAATATATGTAATAGAAGATTTTCCATTTTAAGCCTTTCTTAAGCATACAATTTCGTGGCATTAAATACTTTCACAACATTGTGCAATCCATCATCTATTTGCAGAATTTTTCTATCATCTCAAACACAAGCTCTAGCTCCTTTAAGCAATAATTACCCATTCCCCACTCCCTGTCCCTAGTAACCTCTAGTCTACTTTCCGTTTCTATGAATTTGCCTATTCTAGATTTTTCATGGAAGTAGAATCATACGGTATTGTCCTTTTGTGTTTGTCTTCTTTGCTTAGCGTAGTGCTTGTGAGTTTCATCCATGTGACAACATGTGTGCCTTTTCTTTCTTTTTAAGACTGAATAATATCCCATCTAATGAATAGACCATATTTTGTCAATCCGGTCCTCTGTCAGTGGACATTTGAATTATTCTTTATACAGCCACATTACATGCTTCCATAAGAGGCATCTGGCAGAGTGATTAAGAACTTGGATCTGGAGTCAGACAGACCTATGTTCAGATTTTTTCTAGATCTCTGCCAGGTTACCCTGTGGTGGGACCTGAGGAAGTCACAGAACTTCCCCAAGCCTCTATTTCCCTATCTAATTCCATTCCCAACCTGAGGCTGAAATCTGCCCTCACAGATGATGAAGAAGACTGGTTTTAGGCTGATCAGCCCAGGAGCAAGCTCATTTTAAAAATGGTTGCTCACAGGACCCTTGGGTGGCTCAGTTGGTTAACCATCTGGCTTTTTTTTTTTAATGTTTTATTTATTTTTGAGAAAGAGAGAGAGACAGCTTGAGCAGGGGACGGTCAGAGAGAGAGCGAGACCCAGAATCTGAAGACAGGCTCCAGACTCTGAACTGTCAGCACAGAGCCTGACCCAGGGCTCGAACCCACTCACTGCAAGATCATGACCTGAGCCGAAGCTGGATGCTCAACCAACTGAGCCACCTGGGTGCCCCATCCATCTGGCTCTTGATTTTGGCTCAGGTCATGATCTCACAGTTTGTGAGTTGGAGCCCCGTTTCAGACTCTGCACTGCCAGCACCGTTTCTCACTGCCTCTCTCTCTCTCTCTCTCTGCCCCTTCCCTGCACACTCTTTCTCTGTCAAAGCAAATAAATAAACACTTAAAAATAAATAAATAAGAATGGTTGCTGGCTGTGTCGTCATAGTGTCTGCGATCTCACCGTGTCCCCTCCTGTGATTGTGCAACACGCGGAGCCATTCCTATCTCTTCAAACTGTGTGATCCCTTCCAGTTTTTCACGATTATAAATACTGTTGCAGTGAACATCTTTGAACTAAACTCTGGCCCCACCTCTCTGAGAATGTGCGCTGGCAGGGACACAGCTGGGGAACGTGGCCCCAGAGTGTTGGTGGCCTGGCCCATTGAGAAGTTTGTTCTTTCTCTTCTCACGCCCAGCCCCACATCCAGATACCTGTGAGCTGCGAGGAGCTTTCCGAGGAATCCAAGCTTCCCACCAGGACCCTCGCTTGCAACGTGAGCTCTCCGATCTTTAAATCGGGCAGTTTGGTGAGTGCTTCGGGCCCCTACGCACCAGGCCACCAAGGGGTTATGAGCTCACGTGGGGAGGGAAGGGTGCCGGTGATGGTAAAGAAGGTGTCGCCCAAAGGGAATGACAGCCTGGACTTTGGAATCAGACAAACCTGGGGTTGGGTTACTCATGAGCTTATGCGTGGGACTTGACCATTTGGGACTTTGTGTCCTCATCTGTGCCGTGGGGATAAAACACCTATTTTGGGGGATAAGTAACAGTGGTGTCAGTTATTACAGCAGTGGGGCGTGGGGGCCGTGAGCTGCCTCATGCCCGTCTCCTCCCTCCCAGGTTGCCATCCAGGTGATGTTCCACACGCTGCTGAACAGCTCCTGGGGGGACTGGGTCGAGCTGCACGCCAATGTGAGCTGGTGAGCAGGCCCCGCCCGCATGCCTGCCCCTGCTCGGACTGCCGCCTGGGCCTGGCCGAGCTCTTCTCCTAACACCGCCCTCTGCCTTGCTCCAACGCAGTGACAATGAGAAACCAGACCTCTTGGAGGACAACTCTGCCACCACCAGCATCCCGGTCCTGTACCCCATCAACATCCTCACCAAGGAGTAAGTCCTGAGCAGCCGGCCAGCGCTGGCCTCCATCCTCAGCCTCCCTGCCTGGCCTCCCAGGGCCTTCCCTCAAAGCTCCCTGCTTGTCTGTCTAGCCCCACTCCCCCCAGGAGTAATTAGAACTGATTCCGGCCACAACCCCAAGAGTTTTCAACACCCAAAAGAGTGGAGGCCCTTTAAGAGTTCTGAGTCAGATCAACGGTTTACTGGTGGGAGAAAAGGCACCACAAATGCTGACCTCACATCAGACGCTGTGCCGAAGGCACTGCCACTGCGCAGCTGGGGCTTCCCCTGAGCTTTCAGCATGTGAGGCAGTCGAGTGTCTCCATTTGACTGATGAACAGACGGACTCAGAGAAGGGAGGAGCCCATCCAGAGGCGTATAGCCAGGAAGCACTGATGCCAGCCCCCGAACTTAGGTCTGTCCGACTCCAAAACCCTGTGCTGGCTGCCCTCCCATCCTGGGGGCCAGACATGCTGGCGGAGACGAGGAGAAAGTTGTTCACAGTGACCCTTGCCCACTGAGAACTCATAGTCAGGTGGGGGAGGCCAACCTTGTGCGCACACAGAACCTGCATGTCTCAGAAGGTTGTAGCAGGGGGGCCCGTGGGGACGACTTGTTGGATTTTCTCATTTACAGAAAAGAGGGCGAAGCCAGAGAAGCATAGGGACTTTCTCAGCTTGACTCAGTGAGGACAGGGACAAGGATTGAGCCAAGGTCTCTGGGCTTTTGAACGCAAATGCCAGATACAATGATATTGTCTGAAGTGTCGCATGAAATTAGAGCCAGGAAAGATGTTGTGGCTTGAGGAAAGATGGGAGGGTTCATTGGAGGAAGTAGGGCTTGAACTGGGGTCTGGAGAGTAAGGGGATCAGATAAGGGCCAAGAAAGAGGAAGGATAGCCTCAGTGGGGAGAATGGCCCAGGCAAAGGAAGCAGTAAGCAATGGGGTGGATTTGAAGAGTAGGGAGTGGGGCGCCTGGGTGGCTCAGTCGGTTAAGTGGCCAACTTTGGCTCAGGTCATGATCTCACGGTTCGTGGGTTCAAGCCACGTGTCGTGCTCTGTGCTGACAGTTCAGAGCCTGGAGCCTGCTTCAGATTCTGTGCCTTCCTCTCTCTCTGCCCCTCCCCCACTCATGCTCTGTTTCTATCTCAATAATAAATAACTATCTCAATAATAAATAAAAACATTAAAAAAATTTTTTTAGGGGCACCTGGGTGGTTCAGTCGGTTGAGCGACCAGCTTTGCCTCAGGTCATGATCTCACGGTTTGTGGGTTCAAGCCCCGCGTCAGGCTCTGTGCTGGCAGCTAGCTCAGAGCCTGGAGCCTGCTTCAGATTCTGTGTCTCCCTCTCTCTCTGACCCTCCCGTGCTTGTGCTGTCTCTCTCTATCTCCCAAAAATAAATTTAAAAAACATAAAAAATTATTTTTAAAAAATTAAAAAATAAAAAAATGTTTTAAAGAAGAGTAGGGAGTGTGCAGGCCCAGGGAACAGTATGTGTGGGGCCCAGTGAGCAGGCAGACTGGGAAGTGGACAGGTCTGGACATGGGGGGCTTTGGACTTGACCCTCATTGGCAACAGGAAGCCACTGGTGGATTCTGAATAGGTGCTGGCAGGATCAGACAGTGATGTAAGAAGGTCACTGGAAGGATGGGGTGGAGAGGAAGGCAGAGGCTGTGCTGTTATGCAGGACATGAAGAACTCAGAGGACAGTGGAGACCTCGTGGCAGGGGTAGGGGGGATCCCATGGAACAGGGAGAACACAGCTCCAAAGGCACATTCACCTGGGTTCCAGCCCTGGCCCGCCACCGTGGCGGCCTGTGTCATCCTGCCTATGTGATCGCTGCCTGACAACGCAGAGGCTTACTCCGCCCGGGCCCGTGCTCTTCTGGAAACTGGGCTGTTGTCTTCTCCACTTTCTACTTCTGCTCTTCTCTCTCCACAGCAAGGAAAACTCCACACTGTATGTCAGCTTCACCCCCAAGGGTCCCAAGGTCCACCACGTCAAACACATCTACCAGGTATGAGCCCCCATGTGAAAAGGCCCTTCTGGGTCACACAGCTGTCAGCCCCGTCCTGAGGACCGCAGCTGCAGAGACCAGCCGGCCACGGCCCCGTCCTCAGCAAATCCAGTGCTCTCCACCTCATCCTACCATCCTTTCTTTAAAAAAAAATTTTTTTTAATGTTTTTTATTTATCTGCAAGAGACAACGTGAGCAGGGGAGGGTCAGAGAGAGAGGGAGATACAGAATCTGAAGCAGGCTCCTGGCTCTGAGCTAGCTGTCAGCACAGAGCCCAACGCGGGGCTCGAACCTATGAACCTTGAGATCATGACCTGAGCCAAAGCATGAGGCTTAACCGACTGAGCCACCCAGGCACCCCCCTACGATCCCTTCTGTAGAGCCTCCCTCCTCCATTCAGGCACTTCCGGCAGCAGCACACTCAGTGGCTCCTTTCACCAATGGACGGATGGTCTGTGGGATCGCAGCCCTTGGGAGAAGCGCTCTGAGAGAGAACCTAGTTTTTCATTCACCCGTTTAACGAGCCACTGTTCTAGTTTAGGTACTTTGCTAGGTGCCAGGGCGGCAGTAAGTAAATCAGGGCCCCGACCGCTCACCCAACCCAAGATCTGTGCCTGGTGCTTCATATATGCGAGCCCCCTGTGATTCTCACACCAGCCCGCAAGAGCCCCACAGGGTAGAGGCCTTGCCACTGGCACTTTACAGATGAGAAATCCACAGCACAGAGAGGTCGAGTAACTTGCCAGGTCACACAGCTAATAAGAAAGGTCAGATCCAAGCACATATTGGAATGCCCCCATCCATGTGTTTAACCTCTGAGTTAACGATGTGTCACTTTTCATGCCATATGCTCTGTGCTGTGATAGCATCTTTGTTTATGGGGACAAAGAAGAGGGAAGCCAGCCCCTGAGTCTAAACCTCGAGGAGTCTAAGGCTTTTTTAGAGGTAACCTCTGAGAGAGGGGCAGACACTGACCAAGCCAAGAGAATTCTCGTTTTCCCGGGAAGGAAACGGAGGCCCCAAAGAGACACTGTCTCACCCAAGGCTGCACTGGTATCAGGGCAGACTGGGGCAGGATCCCAGGAGGAAAGGGACCCCAGGCAGGTAGCCCCTTTAAAACCGAGTCATTTCACCTAGATGTGACAATGGAGGAGAGTCAGATGCCCATTTGCATTGAGAATGGCCAGTCGCCTTGGTTTCTAGTGCTGTTCACTGGGGTGGCTCTGGGTTCCCTAGGGAGGTTGGCAGACCAGTTCCTTTTACCACCGGAATAGTGGGAAAGGCTTCGACAGGCTTGGATCCAAACCCCGACTCTACCACTCGAGCTCTGCGTGACCTTGGGCCAAGGGCTTGACTGTCCATGCCTCAGCTCCCTGCTGTGACAAATGGCATTTGGAATGAGAACTTCCACGTGCTGTGAGGTTTAAGTGGGTTACTTACTCCCCACGGAGTGCTTGGCGTGGTGCCCAGAAAGTGGAGGTTGTTAGTGGCTGAGGCAGGTGTTGGGCTGCGGCCTTGACATTCCCGAGCTCCTGTGGAAGCCTGCTTCCATTTTTGTGCCACTCCACAGGGAGCCAACTCAAACCCCTTGAGCTCCCCTCACCCGTACACACGCCCCGTGTATCTCTCTCTTGGGATGGCCACCAGGGCTGGATGCCACCTCACCACCCTCCAGCGTCTTCACCTATGCTTCGGGCTCCCCGCCGCCTGACCCACCACGCAGCCACGCCACTCTTGCTAAAGCCCCTAGTGGTCTCTGTTTTAACTAAACCCAACATGGCATGGGACATTGGTGATCATTCCCTCTGTTCCTTACTATAGACTTATTTTTGAGAGAGAGAGAGAGAGTATGGAGGAGGGGTGGAGAAAGAGAGAATCCCAAGCAGACTCTGCACTGACAACACGGAGCCCGATGCAGGGCTCAAACTCACAAACTATGAGATCATGACCTGAGCCCAAGTCAGAGGTTTAAATGACTGAGCCATCAGGTACCCTGGCCAACCTTCTCTCTTGCCTGAAGCTATCCCATTAGCCCCTTTTCGCCACAAGCGGGTCAGCTCAGGTTTACTGTCAGCTCTATGGGCGTGGTTATCCAATGGGAATTTGACCACTGGGCCACGGGGTCTTCTTCCTCATGGTTGCCCTCTCCCCTGGCTGGTTAGGAGTATAGCTTCAGCCAGAGCTGAAGTCTTTTTGAAGCTCTGCCGCGTAAATCTGTGTGACCTCAGGCAGTTTACTTAACCTCTCTGAGTGTCGGTTTTTCAATCTGTAAAATGGGGGTGATAATAGCATCTACTTTATGGGGTTGTTATGAGGAGTGAAGAAGAAAGTGCTCTGCATGGCACTTGACACATAAGGGATCAGTCAATGGTGGCTCCTTTCACCCCTGTTGTCACCACCCTCATCCAAGGAAGGTGACAGAGCGAGGCGGTTCCAGTCTCTGGAGTCCCAGCCTAGGCTAACATGCCAGCTCTACTACTTAGTAGTGTCAGACAAATCAACCTCCTTGAACTTCAGTCCTCCCATCTGTGAAATGGGGACGACAGTACCGCCCACCATGCAAAAAGACCGAGAGAAATATGTGAGATCCTGCATTCGGTGAGAAGCACATGAGACCTAGCCCACCAACTGTTCGGCAAATGGTGACTGTTCTTTTTTTTTTTTTAAGTTGTATTTATTTATTTTGAGAGACAGACAGTGTGTGGGGGCGTGAGCAGGAAGGAGGGGCAGAGAGAAGGGGAAAGAGAGAATCCCAAGCAGGCTCTGCGCTGTCAGTGCAGAGCCCAACTCAGGGCTCGAACCCATGAACCGTGAGACCACGCCCACAGCCAAAAACCAAGAGTCAGACGCTCCACTGACTGAGCCACCCAGGACCCTTCACCTGCTTTTAAAAGTGTACAGTTCAGGGGCACCTGGGCGGCTCAGTCAGTGAAGCGTCCGACTTCAGTTCAGGTCATGATCTCTCAGTCAGTGAGTTCGAGCCTCGTGTCAGGCTCCGTGGTGACAGCTCAGAGCCTGGAGCCTGCTTCACATTCTGTGTCTCCCTCTCTCTCTCTGCCCCTCTCCCACTTACACTCTGTCTCTCTCTCTCTCTCAAAAATAAGTAAACATTAAAAAAGATTGTTTTTTCTTTTTTTTTATTTAAAAAAAAAGATTTTTTTTTTAAATAAAAAAATAAAAGTATACAGTTCAGTGGCTCTTAGTGTATCCATAAAGTTGGGTGACCATCACCGCTATATAATTTTAGAAGATTTTTATTTTTCCAAAAAGAAGCCCTGTACCCGTTTGCAGTCACTCTCCCTTCCTCCCTCCTCCCCCCACAGCTCCTGGCAACCACAACTTTCATCTTTATCCATAGATTGGCCTGTTCTGGATGTTATGTAGAGGAGGAATCCTACAGGATGTGGTCTTTTGTGACTGGCTTCTTTCAGTTAGTAGTGTCGTCAGGGTTCATCCACTTTGGAGCGTGTGTCAGCGCTTCTTTGCCAGATACTCTTCCATGGTAAGGGAGGCGGCATTTGATTTATCCACCCATCAGCCATTCCTCTTGGCCATATGCCTAGGAGTGCAATTGTTCCTCTTGATGCTTTGTCTCAACATGTTCTACACCAAATGTATCATTTCGCCCTAAGCCAGCATCACCTCCGCTTTGCTGAGAATCCCTCAAAAGCACCCTTTTCCTTAAGCAAAACTTCTAAGTCTGGGTGAACTTCTCCTTCCTCTGTGCCTGGGCCCCCTGCCTCTTCAACTTCCGTTCTGGATTCTCTTCTCTCTTTTGCCCCCGCCACTGCTCAGACCCAGGACCCCGTCTTCTTGCAACCGGACCATTGGCACAGGCGCCCAGCGTGGACCTCAGCCTGCCTTCCCCACTTCTGTCCATTCTGGGCCTGGAGTCAGAGAGTCTCCCTGGAGCCCCCGCCCCCTCAGCTGCCTGCTCTGACTCGCCACTGCCTCGTTGAGGGTCCCCTGATCGCTTGCCCTTAGGTCTTCTGGGCGCACAGTCTCACCCCAGGTCTCCTTCCAGACGCACCTGCTGTCTCTCCGTGCCAGGAACCGCACCTCCGGCCGCATCACGCTCGCTCCCCGGCACTGCACTGACTCCCCACATTTTCTCTCTCTGGATGCCTTTCCCCGTCTTCATCTGTTCGACTCCTCTCTCCCTTTCACAGTTAAATTTAAATGCTGCCTCTGACATTAGACCTTTTAAAATTAATTCGACTGGTATGTTTCATGTGTCCACAAATGTTCGTTGAGGGAATAAATGATAGAACCTCTCAAACTGGACATCTGATTCCCTTCTTGACCTCCCTGTGATGCTCATTGGTGCTACATCTGTGTTCCTTTCTTATCCATATCTGCGTCTTCCAGCCCTAGCACAGACAGCTCGTCCTTTTTTTCCTTTTTAAGTTTATCTATTGATTTTGAGAGAGAGAGAGAGCACGAGTTGGGGAGGGGCAGAGAGAGAGAGAGAGAGAGAGAGAGAGAGAATCCCAAGCAGGCTCTATACTGTGTGGTGGAGCCTGACTCAGGCTTGATCCCATGAACCATGAAATCATGACCTGAGCCAAAACCAAGAGTCGGACACCTAACAGACACCACCCAGGTGCCCCGGCTCTTTCATATGAAAGGTACTCAGGAAATGGTTCTCTTTTTTTAATTTTTAAATGTTTTTATGTTTGAGATGGAGAGAGACAAAGTATGAGTAGGAGAGAGACAGAGAGATACAGAGATACAGAATCCGAAGCAGGCTCCAGGCTCTGAGCTATCAGCACAAAGCCCGACGCGGGGCTTGAACTCACAAACTGTGAGATCATGACCTGAGCTGAAGTCGGGTGCATAACCGACTGAGCCCCCCAAAGTCCCCCCAGAAATGTTTGTTAAACCAAGGCCCTTGGCCAAAGGAGGCTTTCCCAACCTGCCTCATGAAAATAATTTTTGCATCTATCCTTGTTAAATGTCATTCATTCAAAAAACTAGGTAGGGTGTCAGGCAGCAAGGAATTGCAAGGGAAATTAGCCACAGCTGCTGCCCTCTGGAAGCACACAGTCTAGTGGAGACACAAGCAGAAACATTGCTGTCCTGTGCGTGATGTGGGGTCTGTGGGAACACACAAGGGGGAGCTGCCCTGCCCTTGAGGAGTCAGCCAGACCTTCCGGAAATCGTATTTGAGCAGTACATCGCTGGATGTGCCAGGGTTTGCCCCGGTGAAAAAGTACGGAGGCACCCGTACCCCACACTGTAAGGCTTTGAAGATGGGCCAGTGAGGTTATTGCCTGCTGCCGGTTCTCAGGCCTCAGCCTGTGACGGTTGCGTCTGGAGTGGCAGTTGGGGGGTGGCTGGCATTTAAGGCTCTGCAGCTCCTCGTCCTCTGTCCTAGGTAAGGATTGAGCCTTCTGTCTACGACCACAACGTGCCCCCACTGGAGGCCTTGATTGGGGTGCCAGGGCCACATGTCTCGGGGTCCATCATACACAAGTGGAGTGTGCAGATGGTGAGTACCCGCCCAGAGGAGGGAAAGGCACCTAGGTCCATGGGGATGACTCATAAGGGGGTGCAGATGTGTGGGAAAGGAGTGAGGGTGGATGAATCCCGTTGGGCTCAGTGATTTCTGAATCCGCCAGGAGCCAGTGGGAGGGAACCAGGAGGCCACACATGGGGGAGGATGGGGAGGGAGTGGGGAGGAAGCCAGGTTCTGGCCTTAAGGTGCCGGTGTTCCCTCTCTGCTCTGGACTAACTGAAGACCGTTCCTAGGATCCTCCTGTGACCTGCCACCATGAGGATGTGGAGAGGCTGCCCAGTACGACTGAGGTGGGGGCGGCACGGGCTCAGAAGTCGGAGCCAGGGCCGGCGGGGTGTGGGTGTGCTGGGAAGACAGTCCTCTCTGACCCCTGCTCTCTCCATTCCTGGCAGCCTTGTTTGCCCGGAGCCAAGTTCCGCTGCCCACTTGTGTTCAAGCAGGAGATCCTCGTCCAAGTGACCGGGACCGTGGAGCTGGTGGGGGAGATCAAGGTAGCACCTGCTGGCCGCAGACGCTGTAGTCGGGGCCGGGTGGGGGGACCTCCAGGGGTGGGGACTGGGATTCCCCACCACTTGGTCTTCCTGCATTTTTCTTTACCACCTTGATGAAAAGCCCTGATATGTACACAGTGGTGGATGAAAGAGAACCATGATTTGTTTGAAACGTGCAGGGCTGTGTTCATGGGCCTACGGATGGTTCTTCTGGGCTCTCTGTAGGGAAAATCTCCTCCCAGCAGTGGGGAGTGGCCCATTGGGACGCCACGGTCGAGAACATGGTGGCCGTGGCGCACCCCACTGGGACCCATACTCCTCAGCTCCTCCACGCTGAGTCGAGGTGGGGTGCAGACGTCGGTGGGTTCCAGCCTTTGTTGTCCCTGGCCTGACCCCTCCCCCACCCTCCCACAGGCGCCCTCCATGCTCAGCCTCTGCAGCTCCCTCTCCGTCTCCTTCAACAGCAGCAAGCATTTCCACCTGTATGGGAGCAATGCCTCCCAGGCCCAGGTATGTCTCTGCCTCCTCAGAAGCCCCGGAAACCGAGGTCAGCAGAGGGGTCTGAGGAGCTAGAAGAGCTAGAGCGAGAAGTGGGAGAGCCACGTGGGAGGTCTGGGCTCAGCACAAGGAAGAGCTTCCGCGTCGTCAGAGCCATCAGCCTTGGCGAAGGCCTTAGTGGACACCAGGAGCTCCCCACCCCCACTGGCGGGCAAGCGGACCACAAGGTCACCTGTCTTGAGCTGTATCAGGTGGAGATCAGCTTGATGGCAGCTCAGCCAAGGGCACCCATCCCATACCCACCCACTCTGAGCATGATGGGAAAGTGCTCTAAGCAGAGGGTCGTGAGCGCTGGGGACCCAGGTCACCCAGCTGAGCGGGCAGGTGAGGCAGGTTGAAGAGCAGGAAGCTCCCAGCAGTTGCAGGGAAGCTGCACCTAACAAGGTAAGCACGAGCCGGACTCTGGAAGCTTGGCATGCTAAGTTGAGATTCTGGGACGAAGGGAAGCCATCTACAGGCATAGGGTGGGCCCCGTGCAAGTTCGCCAGTTCATTCTGGTGGTGGCGCGGGGGTGTTCCCTGGAGAGAAGTGTCTGGGCCAGAGACTGGTGGCGTCAGGAAACAATCCCGACCAGAAATTGCTAAGACCCGACCATTCACAAGAAAGTTAAAGGTGGGAAGGCTTCTTCCTACAGTCCCTTTTCTCCTTGTCCTCCAGGTCATCATGAAGGTTGACATTGTATATGAGAAGGACATGCTCTACGTCTACGTGCTGAGCAGCACTGGGGGGCTGTTGTTGTTCCTGGTGATTTTCGGGGTGCTCTACAAGGTGGGAACTCCTGGGGGTAATGGGCCCCTAGTCAGGCTAGGGGAAGGGGGGGTAGTCACAGGAGTCAGGGCAGAGAGTACAAAGATCACGGAGCATTGATGCTAGAAGTGTCCTCAGCCTCTCCCTCCTCCTGCAGTTAAGACTTTTGAGGCCCAAAGAGCAAATGAGACTTTCCCCCCAGCCCCCACTGAGCACTGGCAGAGCCAGGATTGGGGACCCAGGGAAGGAGGGTCCTCCCACGCCTCACGGACCAGGCACTGGGACACAGAGGCACGTACCACAAGCATTGCCTTTGGGGAGCTCACCGTCTAATGGGGGAGGCAGACAGGAACACACCTGCCAAGGGCTCCACTCAAGGGCCTGTGTGTTGGAGCCTCACTTAGGCTGGGGGAGTCTGGGAAGGCTTCCCAGGAGAGGAGGCATTTGAATTGGGATTTGAAGGAGGAGTAGCCGGGTGATGAGTGCCAGAGGTCAGATGTTCCATATAAAAACCTCAAATACTCCGGAAAACAACCCAGAAAATCAATTTCTCCCTGTTGCATCCCCCCAGAGGGGTGCCGTTAGCACCCATTTTGTTTCTATTCTTCCAGGCTCTGATTTTGTTGTGTAAACATCTGTCTATGTATGAGCACGAAAGAGACAGAGAGAAAAGTCAGTGTCTGTGTCTATGTGTAGAAAACGTAAATGGAATAAGACCATATATACTGCTTGGGAGCTCATGTTTCCCACTGGATATGACATCTTGATGTCTCTGTGTGTGCCCACAATCAGATCTACCTCTTGCTTTTTCACCTGGCTGCTTTCCTGCGTCTGGGCGCCCTGCCTTTCATTTAAACGAGATCCCCACTGATGAGCGTTTAGCTTGTTGGTAATTCATACCTACTCCAGACAGGGACTGAAAAGGGCTTTTGTTACCCACCTCTTTGCACACCTGTCCAGATCTTCTTTAGAATTAATTCCTGGTGGGGTGCCTGGGTGGCTCCATCAGTTAAGGGTCTGCCTCTAGATTTCAGCTCAGGTCATGAGCTCATGGCTTGTGTGATTGAGCCCCCGTGGCGGGCTCCTCATGGATGGCACAGAGCCTGCTTGGGATTCTCTCTCTGTGTCTCAAAATAAACAGATAAACATTTTAAAAAATTAATTCCTGGAGCTGGAATGGCTGAGCCAAAGAACATACATGTTTTGAGCTTTCAACAGAGAAAGCAGGCACGTGCTAAGCTCTGTGAAAGTGCAGGCTCTTGCTATTAGTATTCCTGGCTATTGTCCAATCGCCCACCTAAAATATTGCTACATGACATTTTGATGAGCCTAAGGAACACACTGTTAAGCGTACAGCTTTTTAACCCATTTCCAGGAGCTGGATGTGGCAGATACCCCAGTCCTATCCCTAGGGGCAGATACCACGCGTCTGTGTGACATGTGTGACTCATCAACATTAAGGGTGCTTTTATGTTTTGCTGAGGCTGACTAGTCCAGAGTGTTCCATGGACTTCGGGGCTCACTCAATTTTTGTCTCCCTCCAGCTCGGCTTCTTCAAACGGAACCTCAAGGAGAAGATGGAAGCCACTGGAGACGCTTCAAATGGAATCGCTGGAGAACAGTCTGGGCAGCCAGAGCCCAAGGAAGAGGGTGGGGATCCCGGCTGCCTGGAGCCGCTCCAGGAGGAGGCGGCCCAGGATGGAAATGACAAAGACTGAGGCCCAGGCCCGATGCAGAGGACCCAGGACTGGACTGAAGGTGCTTCGAACCATTCTGCCTCAACCTTCGTTTCACTGTGTGTCTTTGGGCAAGTTTCTGCCCCCACCTGGGCCCCAGTGTCACTGTCTTGTACATGGAGCTCACTCCTGCCCGCCTGCTTTGCAGGTTCATGGCAAGGCTCCATGAGGGATGGGCCAGGAAGGCTATGGAGGTGAGGCCTTGTAATTATCAGCTGGTCCTGGCTTCCCCCAGCCCTTCTTAGTATCCTCCCCTGGAAGAGACTGTCTGATCTAAATTTGGAAAAACTGTCATCTCAGGACCTAGTGACATTCCCACTCTCACACCCATCTGCCCTTGGGCGTCCCCAGAGGCTCAGACTCCCAGAACCTCATCCTTCACTCTCTCCTGCCCAGAGTCCAGTTCAGCCTTCCGTTCTGCTGCCAGAGAGCAAATCAATCTGTGTCACTACATTGGTGCTGCAAACCCTTTGGCTAAAGACCGAGTTCCCTAATACGCCTTCCACAGTCTGCGGGACAGCCTCAACATGCCAACGCAGAATCGGGCCCCTGTTGCCTTCCTGGCCTCCTCCCCAGACTCTCCACCTCTCTTTCTAGGCTCCGATTACACTGGCCTTTCTGGCTAGCCAAGCTCCTTCCTGTCTCACTGCCTTCACCCAGACTGCTCCCTCTGCCTGGAACATTCCACCCCAGCCCTTTTCCTGGCTGACTCTCCCAGCTCACGCACGTATAACTGCCTCAGGACCGCCCCCAACCCCAACCCAAGTGGGTTCCCGTGTTCCACTTGCCCCTCATCGTACAGATCAGATTGTTACTTAATATTTGTCTCTCAAATTAAACATCAAACTCCGCGAGAGTAGGGACCCTACCTGTCATGTTCACCTTAGGATCCCTTGGTGACATCACAGAGCCAGACACAGTAGGTGCTTGACATGGTTTCACTGAACCTAGTGAGGGTGCCTGTTGAAAGGGTGGGTGGGCCCGTGGCATCTCCACCCTTCAAGGTCTTCCCCAGGCGCCTGCCTCCTTGCTCCACAGCCCCCCTCAGGACTCATCACACCCCCACTGCCGCGGCCCCCACTGGGAGGCTGCGCGCTCAAGCCGGCGGGCCGTGTCTGTGCACCCGGCCTGCGTGTGTGTGCCCAGTACATGTGAGAATCTGTCCAGTTTGTGATGTTCCCATGCCGGTGCCACATTCTGGCCTGGCTCAATTAGATGGACATTTCCTTCACAAACCTTTCTCTAAGGGAGACCCAAACAGTCAGCTCTTTGCTTTTTGCTTTTCTCTTTTCTTTCTTTTCTTTTCTCTTCTCTTCTTTTCTTTTGTCTTTTCTTTCCTTCTCTTTTCGTTTCTTCTCTTCTCATTAGTTATGCCAACCCTCAGAGACTGACCTGCATGACGCACTGACATTTAAGTGTGAGAACAGACCCTCCGTGGCTTTTTTTTTTTTAAGCAACAATTGGTAGGGCCTGACCCTGAGGCCCTCGGCGTTAGGAGAGATGGGGGCTCACCACTGCCCCCCTCTGTGGTCAGTAGGATGGGGGTCGGGGGATGGAGTAATTCTCAGGCCAGCTCCGGGTCCAGCACTGGGAGCTGAAAAGCAACATTTGGCCTCCCAAGCGGTGCCCTTCGATGGCTCCCTTCCGCCTGCAGGGGAGTAAGCGAACATTCTTTCTCGAGCGCATGAGGCCCAGAACAGTCTTTCAAAAGCCTGCCTGTCTCTTCAGCTTCATCAGCACCCTTCTGGGCCAGCCCCATGGCTCCTCAGAAGGAAGACCTGAGGAAGGAAGGTGCGAGGCCCATTTCCCAGGGAAGGCAAGAAGAAGGAGAAGAAGAAGAAGAAGGAATATCACAGAACTGCTAAAAGGACATCAAATTATCTCTAGGTCTCATGACGTCTATTAATTCTTGCCGCATTTCCTGAGAGCTTTGTGTCGGGCCCTGTGCTGTGCCCTGAGGGCGTGGTGATGAAAAGCACAGAGAAGTCCCTGACCTCAGGACTCCGTGGCCCCACTGGGAAACTGGTTATAAAGTAGAAATGTGATTCCAGATGGTGAGGGTGTTGTGAAGAAAATAAAGCAGGATAGCAGGTTAGGTTAGAGAGTGATGGAGAAGATCCTCTTACCTCAGTGATAGACACTCCGTGACACGTAAACAAAAAGTGAGTATTTTCATTCAGGCTGGAAACGAGAAAGTCTGGAAGGTCGGTGTCAGGAACAGCGCTGCCTTCATCACACCCAGGAATCTATTTCCCAACGAGCTTCAGCCCCTGTTTTCAAATACCTATACGTCCTTCCCCGTCTCTGTGCCTTTGCACATGCTGTTCCCCCTGCCCAGTTCACCTCTTCTCTAGCCTTTAAAATCTTCCTGATGAGCCTGGTTGGCTCAGTCGGTGGAGCATGCGACTCTTCGTTTCGGTGTTGTGAATTCGAACCCCCTGTTGCGTGTGGAGATTACTTAAAAATAAAATATTTTTTAAAAGTAAAAAATAAATAAAATCTTCCTACTTCAAAGCACTTCACAGCTTTTTTCATCCCCTCGTTCCTGGACAAAGTGACCCATTTAATCTCCACGTTGTATACCTCATTGGAACACGTAGCACTCATTGTCTGGGCTCCTCCCTCAAGACTAGGAGGTTCTAGAAGGAAGGATTCAGTCTTTGCTCCCTTGTGTTCCAACACTGACCCCTTATCAGGGCTGGCACAAGTAAGCGTTTGATTCAGTGGCCCTCACGTGTTTTGGTCTCAGAACCCTTTTATACTCTTAAAAATTAAAGATCCCCAAAGAGCTTTTGTTTATATGGGTTATATTTATTGGTGTTTATCCAATTAGAAATTTAAATGGAGAGGGGCACCTGGGTGGCTCAGTCGGTTAAGCGTCCAACTTCAGCTCAGGTCATGATCTTGCAGTCAGTGAGTTTGAGCCCCGCATCGGGCTCTGTGCTGACAGCCCAGAGCTGGAGCCTGCATGGGACTCTGTGTCTCCCTCTCTGTCTGCCCTTCCCCCACTCATGATCTGTCTCTCTCTGTCTCTCAAAAATAAATAAATGTAAAAAAAAACTTTTTAATTAAAATGGTGAAAAATATAACACATAAGGACACCCAGCCCACACCCCCCACAAGCTGTCAGAATGATGACATATGTGATCACATGTCATGCCACCTCCTCTTGAAAACACCATCCTCATGGCACAAAGTGAAAAAGTAACATCTTAGTCTCCTTAGGAAAAGAGTCAAAACCTAGTCAGACCATGGTTGGAGTCCAGGCACTGCTGCTTCGTAACTGCCATGCAGGGCAAGTACCTAACCTCTTTGGGACTCATTTCTTCATCTGTAAAATGGGAATAATAACTGTATATACCTCAGAGCTGTCGTGAACATGAAATAACACTTGCAAACTGTTGCCAGCACCTAACTGCTTGATAAAAAGTGGTGGATAGGAATGGTTTTGTTGTGGGCGCCTGGCTGGCTCAGTCAGTGGGGTACACGACTCGATCTTGGGGTTGTGAGTTCACGCTTCACATTGGACGTAGAGATTACTTTTTTAAAAATGGTTTAGGGGCACCTGGGTGGCTCAATTGGTTAAGCATCCAACTCTTGATTTCGGCTATGTTCATGATCTCACAATTCGGTTCATTGATCAAGCCCCACATTGGGCTCTGCCCTGGCAGTGCTGAGCCTGCTTGGGATTCTCTCTCTCCCTCTCTCTATGCTCCTCCCCTGCTCGTGCATGCTAACACTCTCTCTCTCTCTCAAAATAAATAAACATTAAAAAATAGTTAAGGTGTACAGGATGATATGGTAAAAGTGGCACACTAGACTGGAAGTCAAATGACCTAGTTTTGGAGTTGTAGTCCTTCACCGTGACCTTGGGAAAGATGCATACCCTTTCTGGGTTTGGCCGGCCCCACCCGGGATCTGAAGGTACCTCAGGAGCTGCCATGGGGAAGACAGCAGTGGGGGCTGAGCAGCTGGGTACCCACTTGATCTGCTTTAATATAAAAAGCATTCAGGCTGCCTTATCAATTAGGCACACGGGCATCGTGCCCAGGGCCTCTCAGCCTTCAATGGCCTACAGATATGTTTGGGAGTTGAAAAAGAAAACCAACTCCAAAATATGAAAATTAAATTGTATAATTGAAATAAATGTTAAAGTCAATGTCTATAGGGGCCCCTGGGTGGCTCAGTGGGTTGGGCATCCGACTTCAGCTCAGCTCATGAACCCGTAGTTTGGAATCTGTGTCTCCCTCTCTCTCTGTTCCTCTCTTTCTCGCTCACTCTCTCTCAAATTAAGATCTAAAAAAAATTTTTTAAATAAAGTAAATGTCTATAAATGTAATATGTCAGGTGGTCAAATGGAGTTCTATTTAACATATGTAGTTATATATATGAACTATATTAACTGTGGGAGTTGGAGTGTTTTATTTAATATTGGAAATTATGTGTGGTAGGATTTCTGCAAAAATGTGCATAAAGTTTAGAAAGGTCTTTAAAAGACCAAGAGATTTTACTTGAAAAATAATGTTCGGGGGCACCTGGGTGGCTCAGTTGGTTAAGTGTCCGGCTTCAGCTCAGGTCATGATCTCACGGTTTGTGGGTTCGAGCCCTGCGTCGGGCTCTGTGCTGACAGCTAGCTCAGAGCCTGGAGCCTGTTTCAGATTCTGTGTCTCCCTCTTTCTCTGACCTTCCCCTGCTCGGCTGTTTCTCTCCATCTCTCAAAAATAAAAAACAGGAAAAAAAATAAAGAAAAAAAAGAATAATAATGTTCTACTTCCAAAAATAAAACTTTAGGAAAACACTAAACACAACCAAACTGTATTGACCTACATAATCTCTAAGTCTCCTTCCAGAGCTTGCAGAACATAAGAGGCTGAACTGAAATGTGATTAGAGAAGTTACTTGCTTTTGACAAGTTATAAGGCCCTGAGGATGGGCATGGGGTAGGGGTGAGGTGAGGATTCTGAGGCCCAAGACCATTTCTAGAGTGAGGATTCCTCACCTGCCTATGTGGCCGAGCTGCTGGGGGCCAGTGAAGCCCAGTAGATGCGGTCTGAATGTCTCTTGTGCCTGTTATCCATGCAGTGACTTCGAGAAGGTCATAGCTCCTCGAACTCATTTTTTCCTTACCCGTGAAAAAAAGGATGGAAATCCTTTGCAGGACCATCAGGCCCTTACAGGCATTCATCTCCAGTGTCACCTGTCCTACTCAGCTAAGGTCAAGGCAGGCCACACCCCGGGACGCCCCAGGCTCACCCACAGCACCGACTCCTCATCTTTCCCTAAGAGTCAAGTGTTTAGCAGGGCTGAGCCTCAGATAGGAGAGAAAAGTAAGATAAAGGGAGTGGGAGCAGGGTGATCCCAGTAGGTCCAGGGGTTCCAAAAGAGGCAGCTGTGGCAAATCAGGCCCAGCCTGGGCGGGAGGCGGGTGGGTGTCAGGCTCCACAAGGTCAGCTCAGAGCCGGATATGGCACTCTTATCTCACAAGCCATGAGATCAAGAACTGAGCCAAATCAAGAGTCATACACTTAACCAACTGAGCCACCCAGGTGCCCCAGGTGGGCGGGTCTTAAAGGGTAGAGTTGTCCAATCCTCACATTTGGTCCCATAGGCGCCCCCTACAGGCAGGATCAGAACCATACAGGCTCCCTGCGGGTCTGGTCACTCAGGATCCGCAAAAGTGACCGTTAGAGGTTCCAGCTGGGGAGAGGCGAGGGGGATGGCACAGCTAGATGCTGGGAGCCAGAGAGAGATGGAACACAGGCTCTGTGCTGGATGAAAACAGGGCCTCTTCTCTGGTCTCAGGACAGACGAGACCCTCTGTGTTTGGTAAGAGGGATATCCCACAAAGTTGAAGGCTTTCTCACGCCTCTCACACAGAGCCCCCTCTGTGTTTGTGTAGGATTCAAAGCATGAGACATGAACTTGGGACAGTATGGGCAGGTCATGTCTCCAGAGCATTGGATTATAAGATTCCGGTTTAAGATGGATAAAAGCACTTCCCAGACAAGGCCCTATGGCTTCACTGGCTGTGTGTAGTTACCACCGAGTGTCTCCCACTGCCCAGGGCACTGTCCATACACACATTCTAAGGACAAGTCTCTTTGACCACATAAAGGTTTTTATTGAACTCAAATTCAGGGGTTCCAAAGCCTGAGGAGGACAAGGGAGGCGGGGGTTTGCGCTGAGGCCCAAGGCCCCACCGCAGGGTCCCACTCCCCACCCCACTTACCCTCACCCCTTCCTGACTCAACGAGGGTCTTAGTAGCTACCAATCTAAGCTACCCCACTCTAAGTAACCCTCCCCCCTCCCCCCCTCCCTAGCACTTCGCCAAGCCAGGCACCCACCAAAGGGCATGCTGCTGCCAAGGCCAGATCTCTGCTGGCCTCTTTTCTGGATCTCTCCCAGAGCCTCCCACTGCCTGCTTGGCCTCTCTCCAACCCCTCTTCATAGCCCGTTTCCCATAAGTCTCCAGGGCACGTAACTTCCTCCACCCTGGCCCTCCACTCCTCCATCCTCCTCCTGCTTCCCCACTATTCCCTCTAAAGGTTTCTCTAGCTTCCTGGCCTCTTCTCTTCTGCCCACCGCCTCCCCACCCCTGGAGGGGCCCCCAGGTCAGCGGCGGCCAGCTGCATGGGTCCGCTGGTGGCGGATGAGGTCGGAGCTCTGCGAGAAGGCCTTTCCACAGTCATCGCACTTGTAGGGCCGCTCCCCGCTGTGGACCCGGTGATGCTGCAGCAGCGTGGACGAGCGGCAGAAGCCCTTGCCGCACACAGCGCACCGGTAGGGCCGCTCGCCCGTGTGGGAGCGCTGGTGCTGGATCAGCGTGGACGAGCGGTTGAAGGTCTTGCCACAGTCGGGGCAACTGTAGGTGCGGCCTGGCAGGTGGGTGCGGGCGTGGATGGCCAGCACGGAGCTCTGGCCGAAGCGCTTGCCGCACTCAGGGCACTTGAAGGGCTTCTCGCGGGCGTGGCTGCGGGCATGGGGGATCAGGGCCGAGCGCTGCGAGAAGCTCTTGCCACAGATGCCACAGCTGAAGGGCCTTTGCCCGGTGTGCACCCGCTGGTGACTGCGCAGGGAAGAGTTCTGGCTATAGCACTTGCCGCACTCGGGGCAGCTGTAGGGCCGCTCGTGGCTGTGGGTGCGCTGGTGCCGCAGGAGGTAGGAGCTGTCACCGAAGGCCTTGCCGCAGTGCGGGCACTTGTAGGGCTTCTGACCAGAGTGGGTGCGCTGGTGGCGAAGCAGGTAAGAGCTGTCAGCGAAGGCCTTGCCACAACGGGGACACTTGTAGGGCCGCTCGCCCGTGTGGGTGCGCTGGTGTTTGATGAGGTCAGAGCTCTGGGAGAAGGCCTTGCTACAGACCTCACATTTATAGGGCTTCTCACCGGTATGGATGCGCTGGTGCTGGATCAGGGTGGAGCCCCGCCCAAAGCTCTTCCCACAGATACCACAGATGTTAGGCCGAGGGCCCTGCCCGCCCCTGGCCCGGCCACCCCGCCGGCCTGGCCCCCGAAGGGTCCCAGTCAGGCCCAGGGGATTCTGGAGCATCTCAAACTGGGGTGTAGCCAGGAGGGCCCCCGTGGGCATCTCAAAAGGTGGCCCTAGGGGTAGGGCCCCTGTGGGCTGCTCCCCAAATCCCTGGGTGAAGGAGTCCAAGGGATGGACTCCCAAGGGGATGCTCAAGGAATTCTTTTCCTCTGGATTCAGAGGCATCTCTGCGCCTTCCTGAAATTTGGAACTTTGAGCTTCAAATTCAGGGCTTTGGGTTTTGAACTCAGGGTTCTGGGGCTCATATCCCGGGCTCTGGGGTTCATATCCGGGACTCCGGGGTTCATATCCAGGGCTCTTGGGTTCATACCCAGGGCTCCGGGGTTCATATCCAGGGCTCTTGGGTTCATACCCAGGGCTCTGGGGCTCATACCTAGGGCTTTGGGGTTCAAACTCAGGGCTCTGAGAATCTGATTCAGGGCTTCTGGGTGCAAATTCAGGGCTTGGGGGCACAAACCCAGGGCTTCGGGACTCAAAACCTGGGCTTTCAGGCTCAAATCTGGGGCTTTGGGACTCAAACCCAGGGCTCTGGGGCTCAAGCCCAAAAGGTATCTCTTCGACCTCATAGTCCCCAGTGCCTTCTTGTTGAGACATTTCTTCTTCCTCATTCTCACTCACGTTGCCTGCAGGATCAGAGAATTACAGAAAACCCATATTGTGTGGGGTCTGGAAGGTCATTTGGTCCCACTACGAGTTGTCACAAACCTCTCCCTCCTCCTCCAGTAGGGTCGCTGGCCCTTGAGCAGGTGCTGAAATTCCCACCGCCCCCTCAGCCGACCCAGGACATCCAGTCCCCGCCCCCGCCTCCTCCAAGTCTCAGGCGTCCAAGCCAACAGCTCTCTACCCCTCCCACGGCCCAAAGCCCCCTCTCCCACCCCCAGGCACGCTCCTCGGACAGGCGCTCCCTCCCTCACCTTTGAGGGACCCTTCGGGGCTCCCCACTTCATCAGGACTTTGCACATCCCCGGGCTCGAGGCCCCACGGCGACGCCTCCCGTTCCATCCCCGCCGGCTCCCAGTGCGGCGGCGACGGCGATGGCGGACGATCCTGCGACCAGGCCTGAGTGCCCGGAGACCCGGGCCCCTAGCCGCCCGCCTGTTCAGCGCCGCCCAGGGGACCCGGCTGCCCGGCCCGGGCCCCTGAGGCCGGACGTCTTGACCCTGGGCCTCTCCGGCCGGCCGGGCCCCTCCCCTACCCGCGGCCCCGCCCCCACCCACAAGGTCTCGCCTTGCCCTGAGGCCCTCAAAGGGCCCCGTACGTCGTGGCCTCGGAGATGAGGGTCTTCACGACTCGCCCTGCCGCCCCCGAAAGCCGCTCCCGGCCCGCGACCCCGGCGTCTGGCCCCCCAGCCCGGGCTGGGCTGCGGCTGTCCGACCCCCTCCCCCTCTCGCACAGGAAGTGTCCGTCCGCGGCCAGTTTCCCCCGCTGGCTAGCGCCACGGCCTCTCTAGGAGCAGCTGGAGGTGGAAACTCGTTTGCATTAACCCTGGGCTGGATGGCCCCGTGGTTGAGGTGGGGGATGATAGGGCTCCCTGGAGCCGGCGGGAAAGGCTGGGGCAGTTTGTGTGCTATGCCCTAGGTCTCCGTCCATCCAGGAGCCTAGCTATCCGTTTCCAGAGCCCTGCGTCCGTCAGTGCCTGTGCCAAGGGCGAGGCGACAAGCGAGACCAAGGTCAGCGAGAAGGAGCGACGCTTCCCGGCGCCAGCGGGGGCGGTGTCTAGCTCCCTTCCCCTCTCGGGCCTAGGGGTCAGCTCCGGCCGCGCCTCGGGAACCTGGATGCACCCCTCGCCTTGAGCTCCCGAGTCTGGGACCTCCTCTTCCCCCTCACCCCGCAACCCGAACACTACTTCTCCAAATCGGCGCGCCCACCCCGA